>NW_010972634.1:735419-1003636 GCF_000737465.1 Haliaeetus leucocephalus | reverse complement strand
ATCTGCAAAAGTAACAAAAGCTCGTTTCCAATGATTTTGTGTATTTTGTTCTAGGAATGAGTGTAGGAACCTACCTGTACCCTGTTTTTTTCCTTTCAAAATTGGACAAAGCTGGCATGAAGGCTTAAATTGGATAAGCAGCATTTCCTTGGGCAAGGAAGGACATGGAGAAAATTGAGGTCCTTCAGCCTTCGCTGAGCATATATACACCCTGTATACATCCTCAGTGAAGCCCACTCGCACTCTGATTATTCGAGAAGCTGAGAAACCCATGTCCAAGACCTGCCTATCATTAGTCCCTACAGCTCCTGCAAGAGACACTTGGGACTAGAAATGGCGAGGGGACTGAAAAAAGATGACATGACCTGCAAGCGACGAGTTATTGCCTGATTGCAGATGAGTAAACTAATGAAAGTGTACCCTAATTAAACCATGTCTCTTGGTGCATATCATTCCCCAGCAGGACCTGACTCACTGCAAATGGTGCCACGTAAAAGCCATAAACCACCACCTATTATGTCAGGAGGGAACATTTGCAAAGAGTCAGGGCAGTAATTAGCAAAAGTCTGCAATGCTACTGGCAAATGAATTCTAGCGAAGCCTTATCAAAGCCTACAATCAAACATGTCACCTTCATTTTAAACTGTGCGCACATCAACAACGTGCCTCCTATCACCTGGGCTTCTCGCTTTGTGGTCAGAGTATTGGATGAGACCGTGCTCCTGCTCCTTTCTTTGAACACAAAAACCCATATTATTCTCATAAATCTCATTACACGCTCATAAGAAAGAAAGAGACAGAAAACATACCAATGACCACGATGAAATCCAGCATAGTGGATTTGATCACATATAACATTATCCACTAAACTATGCCTATCGAGATGAATAAATACCATCCTTTGGTACAGTTTTAATGTCTCGCATTATTAAGTTAGATCTGCTGTTCATGAAAACCAACCTCTGAGGAAAGTGTATTTTTTTTTATCCTAGCTAAATCTGAAATGTAAAGGTTTGCCTACATGGCAGAGCAGTGCTGCGCAGAGATAACCCAGCTGACTTTGAACATCCTAAATGAGTTTGGGGACTGGCAAGTCTCACTCTATTGGCACAGGGCTCTTAAGGACACAAACCCAGCCAGCTGAATTCCCATATGGTTACTGGCACGCACGTCGGCTAATGCCCTGAACATGGTGGTTTGCCTGTTTTTGCACAAGCAACGTTTTTCAAGTAAATATAACTGTTTTCTCCTTGTGTTTTTAAAAATGAGAGGGAACTTTATCATATATATTCAAATAATCTCCTCAGTTAGAAAAGCAAAGGAGATGAAATAACATTGGAAAGTATGGCAATGAAATGCAAAGAATTTGGAAGCACCGTAGCCATTTGAGTATGGAAATATTGCCAACAAAACTACCGCCAAAATCACAGGTAAACTGAGGACTTCTGCAGCTGTTGGGGAGTATCAGCAATAAAATTTATGGAAGTTGTTGGGCTTAGCGGTCTGAAATAAAGTCCCTTTTTCCTGTGACTGACTCATGTCCCTTCAAGCCCTGGGTACTGCTAACATCTTGAGCCCGGACAGAAAAAGAAGATGTACAACTTGTAAAGTGGTCCAATGCTTCTCCTGAGTGCTGGGAGGAACAGTGTCAGTGTCTCGTTACTAAATCAAAGCTCCTGACAATTAAAATACTTCCCTTCTACTCTCTCACTACCCTTAATCTGGAATCTCCACATGGGAAAAATATCTTCTATAGCCATAAAAGGAAAAAAAAGGAAAAATAAGGCTATAAGGTTAACTACAATACTTTATTACAAGCTTTTCGTGAACAGTTTTTAAATGATAAAACATTTTCTAAATGAGATTGCATTCCCCTGAGATGCCCCGCTTAGAGAGGCGATATCCTTATCTGTAAAACATCAGATGTTGCTCAAGGACACATGCTGGGGGTTAGTTTAAAATCTAAATCCTTCCTAAATTCTTTGTAGCATCAGGGCAATAACCCAACAGCACAAAAGACTCAGACTTTCCCAGTGTTCAAAAGATTTCAACTCTCCTAGGTAGAGGGATCTCTCCCAAACTGCCGAATCATTTAAGTCTTTCTCTAAGTCTCGAGGAACCTGTCCAGAAAGGACACATGATGCAAGATTAAAAAATACACTGTGATGCATATGGATTAACTCCTTTGCTCTTGTGGACCCCCATAAAACCCATGGAGATTACATATATTCCCATTTTCATTACAATAATGACTGGGCTCAATAGCTTTTTGAAGCAAATAGCTGCAATAATCCCTGTTAAATGCCAGACTGTTTCATTTAAATTACTTCTGTTGGTATTTTTTCCCCAGGAATTTTTTTTAAAGCAGCAGCCGCAAGTTGTCATTTAGGAGGTTCAGGCTGGACGTGTCAGAAAACTTAAGAAAAACTTACAGCAGTGCAATAGGTCGACTGGTGCCCGACTCTCCATCCTTGGAGATTTTCAAGATTAGGCTGGACAAGGCAATGATGAATTTGCTCTAGCATCTGTGACAGTCCCGCTTCAAGAAGGAGGTCAGAGCAGAGACCTTCAGAGCTCCCTTTCAACCAACATTCATCTGATTTTTGTCTCTCTCCTGTATGTGATTCCACTGCCCCCTCCAGTAAATTCAACTAATTTTTAAGAATCGTGTAATACAAGGGTCTAGACTAAAACATACTTTCGCTCTGGCACTAAGAACTGCTAAAAACCATGGTACAAACTCCAGGTCACTTGAATAACAAGAACCAAATGCCTTTTTATGCCGCCTCTCAGTTTTCCTTAAGGCAGATATATTCAGAGAAAGCTTGAAGAGAGCATTAAGAGAATTTTAGATGAGGATTTGAGATGCAAGATAGGAGAGAAAATAACAGCTAGAGTCATCTTCACTTTAAAAGCACTACGTTAACCTATGGTAATGTAAGATGTTGGAAATACCTGGCTTCAGAACAGAATAATATTGAGTTTAAAATTCATTCCATCTCCTTTTGCAAAGTTTCAGCCATTACCGGAGGAAATTTCAAAGTGTCCAAGGTCAAGATATTAAAATCACAGGGAAGCCTTCACCAGCAGACGCAGTTGGTAACACATATTACCTCCCAGTTATTTGACGAAAGAAAGATTTACTCTACAGCTTTTGCATAAAAGCTTGTATGTAATTTCTGCAAAGTCTTTCCAGGCTATTTAGGGACCGACGCACAGACTCTGCTCCTTTTAACTTCCAAATATTTCCATTGAGTTTTACTTTGCTTAATCCTGCCCTTTCGGCGCAGAGATGAGAAGACACTCCTGACCACTTCTGCAATCAGGTCTGTAGAGGAGCTGGCTCTAGTCTGAAGTTGCACACCAGTTTGGCATGAAGGAGCTGTTATGTCTTCAGCCTATAAAAGCAATTCCTTGGCAAGGAACTTTACACACGTTCTCCTCTTCCTGACTTCATTTCAGTTTGTTTTGTTTTGTTTTCCTCCTGGGTTAAATATGACCCCACCTACTCAACTGTAGAAGACTAAAAATTATTTTGAAGCTTACAATCCAGGACCAGTAGCAGCTCATCTACATATTTCATGTCACCACCTCTACCACAGCATGGTGCAAAAGTCACTCAGGCATTGCAGAAGACATATAAGAATTAAAAATAAGGGTATCCTTACAGTAATGCCTTTTGTAGATTTTTAGCTAGATTATCATTGGGCTTTTGCCAACGTTACTGATTCTTCACTCAGAGTTGACTTGGGCTGGTCACCTCAACACTGAAGTTACCTAAGAGAATAGATGGCTTAATTTGGAAGAAATGTAAAAAAACCCCACTTCTTCTTTATGACATCAGCACAGGCAATATTTAAAAAAAATTAAACACTAGGAAAATATAAAGCGGATTTGGACCCAAGAGAGCAAAGTCAAGTCAACAAAACCATCACCCCTCTCTCCTTACTTGATGCTTAGCCCCTCTTGCCAAGTTTATTTCTTTTTCACTAGTTTGTGGTCTCTGAAACAAAAAAAAAGTGCAAGACTCACTTTATTGCACAGTTTAAGACAACTTCTTTGTAAAGTTACCAAACATCTTATATCTAAAATTATACTACGGAATGGGAAAATAAAATAGCACCTAGGACAAATGATGATTAACCTGCTGTAACAGCCATTACCATCTTCATAAGACCACAGCAAAAACTATTCTAAAATGTTCCAGCTTCTTCTCAATTCTATAATTGAAAACATTTTTTCATTTAATTATAACATGATTGAGGCAATAATGGAATTTAGCAAGTGCCTTAAAGATGTGCATTTTATAGCTTTAGACTTCAGAAATCAAGAACTTGATTTTACAAAGCCCAGAGGCTGGGGAAAAAAAAATTGAATTTGATAGTAATATAAAAATTATATGAATTTAAATCTCTGCCAGCCCCTTTAGCAGTCCAAATGAAATTGCTTCATTAGGGAAGTTCTGCCATATAAACCTGTAACATTTGTTTCAGCCTGAACAAACCTAAGATTAAATTGAGATGAAGGTTGGCCACAGCCTTAGTACTTATAAATGAGCTTTTTCCCTTTTTATTGAAAATAAACACAATTCAATCTCTGAAAATGGCTGCGTTCAATCCAACACATGCAGCTCAAGGTCTCCCTTCTCATACTGTTGGGCTTGGGATGATTTGCGTTGCACTGACAGGATAACTCCCGAGAGCATCATTTACATCTGCAAACTGGCCACAATCACTCTGCACTTCAAACAGCAAAAGCCTGCAGAGACCTCGCTGACAAACACACATATTTACTGAAATAAATACAGGAAATATATTTATTGTCAGCAAATTAGCATTTTCTAGAGGGCCTAGTGGTGAAGAGCTGTATATTTCCTAACTATGGCAGGAGCCATTTATTATGTCGGCACCAAAACCTACACTCCAGTTCAAGGCCAAGAGAAAGTGGCTGGCTGGTGAGGAACAGAAGAAAACATACAGAAGAAAGCTGGATACAATGGCTCAGAATGACAAGAGGTGGTCTTAGCACATCCTGGGAAACAATTTCACACGCGTGGTAGTAGAGATAAGCTCGAAGGAGGACTGAAGCCTGGCCAGCTTTGTGCATCTTTACAGGGGACTTCTCCCAGGCTGGGGGGCATCAGGAAGAAGCACAAAGATGGTTTTTAGACAAGCGTAATAAATGGGCATTGGATGCCAAAATCACTAGTGACTATGGGAAAAGGTTGGATAGGGCTAAGTCGTGAAAGCAAAGATGAAGAGTTGGTGTTTGAGGCAAGAAAGCAGAGGAGTCAGGACCCAAATAAATGGTTCTGGTCAAAGCAATCATTTAGGATAACAGTAATTGGAGCAGCAGTCTTACAATGTCTTTGGAGTAACAAAAGACCATAAAACCTCTGAAGGGTTTCGCTATATGAAAGTGTCTGGGACTGACCTAGCTTGGAGGTGGGGTTTTAGTGAAAAGCCTGAAGATGCCTCGCACCTTGGAGACATGAAAGCCAGACAGGGTGGCACTTCAAGCTGTGCATGAAGGAAGAAGCCAGTGAGAAGTCTGCATAATTTATTGGAAGCACAATGGCAGCCAGTTGTCTCTAGGAGGTATCAGATTGGCTGAGATTCCTGTTTGGATGTAGACAAGTCCAGAAATGAGCTGTGAGACATCAGGACAGAGATATGGAGCTGAAGTTCCAGTGAAGAGAGGAAAAAGACATGAAGGAGGAAACAACCCCTGCGAATCCCTGCACAGAGGCTGAAGAACAGACACAGTTTCTCCATGACATACAGTAAGAAGAAAGTGAGAGATGCCAAGAGAAGGCCATAGCTGGCACCTCTGAATTTCAGTGACAACTCTAAAAGGACAAAAATGGATTGCCGGTCCTGTTTTTTTTTAATGAATGCTTAAGAGTGGCTCTACTAAAAGACCAACAGTTGAGTTGCTAGACCAAAAGCTGACGAAAGGAAAGGAAAAAGAAAAAAAAAAAAATCCATGCCTTTAGGGCAACTCATGCACATGCATTTGGACATGGCCCTGAGTGAGCTGCTCTAATTAGACTCGTTTTGAGCATAGAGTTGTACCTGATGTCCCCTGCAAGTCCCTCCCAGCTTAAATCATGAGTTGATGATGTTGTAATACTGGAAGACAAGAAATCCCAACAGCTTTCAATACAATAAATACTATCAGTGCTAAGAAGAGAGGGGCACGGGGCAGCAGCTCATATCTCTGCAACTGAGGAGATCAAAATGTGCTGATCTGGTGAGGGATAAGATCTCCGAGAGAGCAAGAAATTAAGGGAAAGAGTAAAGGAAGATACAGATTATAGACAAGATATAGGTTAACAGGGGTCATGAAGGTGACTCCAAGAAGACACGAGGTGAGAATTCTTTTGCATCTGCAGCAGCAAAGGAGGAGGACAGAGTTGTGGTGGGACAGGGGACAGCAAGTCAGGAGAACTCTGTCTTGTCCATTTTCTCTTTGAAAAGAGAAAAGCAGTGAGCTATTGGGCAGAGAAAGGAGACACAAGCTTGATGAATGATAGTCAGGGAATGAAAAGACAGCTGGGGGACTGTTGTTTAGTTAGAGAGATGGCAGAACAGGGAAGACAATAATCATAATTAAGGAAATCAGCCTGCTGCAGGGTTTCTGCCAGCATAGTTTGGCAGCACAAGAGCAAGTGGATCTGGGGATAAGGACCTGGTGTATATAGAGAGGGACAAAAAGAGAGAGGAGGTTTGGAGCCTTAAACCCCTGAAGAATCAACTGCTGCAGGGCTGGGCACAGCAAAAGGGGGCCACGGGAAGGGGAGGAGAGGTCCTGGCGACCGTGAGAGGGGCTGGATGGGCTCTCAACCAACCAGATGCCTATCAACGGTGCCGATGTGATGGCAAGGCTTTAATAAAGCAGATAACTCAGTTGTGTAAAAGGCAGCACGGTCCAGTCTATCCCGTAAAGACCTAGAAACAAAAGGTTAATCCCAGCGCTGAGGCTGGGCTCCTCTTTCATCTTCGTTCATCGGCAGCCTGATGCATTGAAAAAAGCTGCCTAAGGCTCCTACATCCATCAAAAGTGTCTCTTTGGAAAAAACATTGTCCACCAGGGTGCTATAGAGTGCCCCAATACTAAACCTTTGTTTAAGCCCTGTTCACAGGGTTTGCAGTATCCCAGCTATGACAGTTAGGGGGAAGCTTGCCAGCACAGCTCCCATTCCAGCCATGGGGTTGGACCGGTTCACACACTGTCCCACACAATTGGCACAGCTATGGTTCATTCCCTGGCCAAATTTGACTTAAAAATGGAAAGCTTGAGTCCCAGATGAAGTTTTTGAGGGTCAGTGATAACATGGTTCAGCCTAACAAAATGTTAGTAGTTCATTAAGCACAGATAAGGAGCACGCCTAAATAATGCCACATATAACAACCTCAATCTTTTATGTTAAGTGAACAGGCACCTTAGGTGAACATCCACATCGCCGATGTTACAAATAAATAACACATTCTCCTAACAGGAAAACCATTTCAAAAAATCAGCTTTCAGACATTTGTTATGGGAGTCAAGCATAAAGGTAACATGAGCTTTGCACATGAAGTCCCGATGCCGTAATGGGAGTGCTGCTGTGTCTTGCAAAAGCTATGCTCAGATTGCGCCTTTGCCTAAAATAAGACCTGACTTTGTTTAGTGATAATACAATCTATTTATTTTTAAATGTGAAAACGCTCAGGGTGGTATTTCCAGCCAGCCTAGCTGCTCTCCAAGATCCCAGTGGCAAGGCTGGCTCCAGCTCCTCTTTTGGAGCCCCAGTGACACCCCACGGGGACAGGGACATGCTGGGACAACACGTATTTGCTTTAATGTGCCCAGTACTTAAAAGCTTAACTGTATCATTTGCATCAACAGTGAATGCAACTTACTTCATGTTCAGAGGCTATAACTGAAAACAGAGCCATCAAAGTCTGATTTGCCATCCCTGGCATAAAAAGCCCCTCTGCCAAGTCTTAAAATGGGGAAAAGATCTGTTCTAAGACTTAAAATTGATGTTAATAATAGTTAAACTCAAAGCAGGGGTCTGACAGACTGATTACTGTCAAGAAATAGAAATATATACAGTATAGGAATAGTATACAGTCTACAAAACTCCTTGTACTTATGGAGGGAAGATAAGGAGGAGAAAAGCAAACCTTAAGAGACTTGGTCTAGAGGTCCTGCATCCTTCGCCCAACCCCGATGTGCATCTGCTCCAACAATAAAGCTTTTTCCATGAAGGGTGAGCACTGCATCTGACCTCTCTGAAGATATTACTGAGTTACCAGCCCAGGTAAGTTTCTCATGCTATGCTCATGCCTGGATTAGGAATTAATTTGTCATCACCAGTTTACAGGACACACAAACACATCTCCCACTGCTAGTGCAGCCAGCACTTGTTTACTGTCCCCAATGGTTAACGGATTCATTAAATGCCTACGTGGACATGATGTCTTTCTGGGGTTTATTAGCCAGTTTGGTCTATGTGGTCTGAATTTTTTTTTTTTTTTTCCACCGCAGGACACGATACCTACATAATCACACACCTGGTTTTCCACAGCCATCTTCAGCTGCTTCCCCACCATCCTCCCCTATAACAAACTGTGTTAGGTTTGCTCTTCAACAGAAAATATCTCCAGGATGTAAAACTGCTAGTGCCTGACACGCCTCAGGAAAAGGAGCCACTTCTTTAACCAAAAAAAGCAACAAAGAAAAGAGGATTTCTCATTGTAGCAACATTTTTGCCTAGCTTTACGGTCGGGCGCTTAAGTCATTGTTTCTGCCCCCAGTTTCTAGTGATATGGCAGGCATGCAGCCCCAGACTTTGTTCCATTTTCTCAGCTGGGAAAGGGACTGCACTGGAAGCAAAGACTCGGAGCTGTGAAAAGTTCAATTACTTGCAGGGGTGCTCCTTGAGGTGGTCCACCATGCAGGGGACAAGCTGTAGCTTTGTGTAAGGGCCTCAGGTTCTTCGCTCCGGACTTTGGAAACGCAACTGTGAAGTCTTTTGGGTACAAATGATGTTATAGCTCTTGCCACAGAGAGAGACTTTAGCCCATCACCAAGCACATTGCTCAGATAAAACAAGCCAGCAAACCAAAAAACCCCCAAAGTGGACACTCTGGGCTCAAACGGATTCTTAAACTAAATGCCATAAAAGCGGACATAGTTCTTCTGATGTCTTCTTGTCAATTTAAATGAGCATTACTTGAAAAGGGTGATCTTAAAATGGTCTTTTAATACTGTAGAGTTCCAAACAAAACAGAATTAAGTAGGCATTCATACAGACAAATAGCCAGCTCCATTCCTATAAATATTTCATCCTTAATTTTGAGCGTGTCCATGGTGGTTAACTATGTTACTTAATGGTTGGACGGCCACAACATAAAATCTGGAGAATAGATGTTCATCACTAGGCTTCCCACTAGTAGTATTTCTTATATGCAGCCACTCAGAGGCTTTTTCTTCTTTTAGTCCCAAAGGAAATACAGTCAATGCCTCCGAGTGGGATTCAGCTGCCCTCCATGCAGCTGGGATCCCATCCAGCTCAGCTGTCTGCATGTCCCAGGCAGCTCCGGAGGGGACAGATGGCAAAGGAGATTCAGCATAGGATGAATCACCCCTTGAAGGGTCACGGTGTTCCTGTAAACCTAGAGACTACTGACCCCTAAGCAAAATGGGGTGGGATATGGTGCTCTCCGGGGAAAAAAGTCTCTAAATTAGAAAGGCCATTGATTATTTCATGGTGTTGCAGAATGCACAATCCATCCAACTTGCCTTAAGTGCTAATTTATCTAGTTTTAGCGTTGCTACAAAATATTCCTCTTCTTAACTCATAACCTACTGTATTACTATGAGCAAAACCAAAGGCATCAGGATTCTGGGTTTGCTGCACATAGGAGATAACCTGTAGCCAGTGGCTGATGCCGGTGAACGTCAGGGCTGGGATCCTGACAGGCGGGAGAGCTCAGAAAGGGAGTTAGGTTTTTGGAGGTTGACATGTTACAGAAAAGTCATCTTCAAAATAGCAAGTCTATAATGGTGAAGACCCTTCTCCCCTGCTGAATAACCTGGATGACATGAATTAAATCAAAAAGTCAGTATGTATTGTTCATAACACTGAATATGAAAACATGATTAAGAAAATAACAGGTTATTAGAAATGGGTGCTAAATGCAAACTTGCACCCCCATCTTCTTCCAAGGATGGGGGCCTAATTTACTATATTATGGCTAAATTGTGATTGTGTTAAAATCACTAATTTGAATGGCCTATCCTTTGTATTTAAATTACTCAGCATGCAAAATGAAAGCCATGAAAATATATTATCCTATATTTTTAGAGGTGGAATTATTTTAATAAGCTTCTATCAGGGACGTTCTACTATTTTTAAACCACGAGGCTTAATATTAACTATTTCATATTACGATGGTGCCTTATAATGATCACAAAATGACTAGGCACTGCATCTCAACACTGGGTTACTATGCATCCTTGCAGAAAAAACCCTCAATTTTCTACGAATGAAAAATTTATAAATGATAGTTATTTTATATGGAGTTACAAGCCTGACGCACAAGACCAAATCCATCCCGGGTGTAAAAAGAAGAGGAGATTTGAAGAGGAGCCACATCACATTATGCTGTAGTAAGTTTGTCTATAAATTAAAGCAGCCATCCCGGGAGGTACCATAAGCAGGCATTGTTTTTTTAATGCCATTAAATGTGATGACACTCAAGGATGTACATTTAAATGTGTGTATAGCTGCATAAATGATACAGGAGTTAGGCAAAAAAACCCCAATAAATGTAAAGCATCTTTTGCTCTTTTTCCCCCCCTATGATTACATAGTGTTGTAAACCTGCTCTGAGGGTTAGCTAACATGAATTATCTTGTCTGCATCGTGGGTAGTTACGCAGAGCAGCTGGCGGGCTGCGAGTTCACATGCAGCATCCCCAGCAGTAATTCATACTTCTGCCTCTGCATCCCTGGTAGGCATCTTGAGGGTTGTTTGTTTTTTTTAAGGAAGTCAAGAGAATTATAATTCGGTGCTGTATTTTTTCAGTTCCACTTAATGCTTACAAACCTGAACAGAGCTAGCAGGAGTATTTCGACGGAAGCAGTTTCCCAAGAAAACGTGTGATTTTCTCTGGAGGTCTTCTACAGGGATTTTTTTCTCCTCTCCCTATTAACACATTTATTTTGGATTATGGATTTTTTTTTCCAACTAGAAACATTTGTCATAAACCAGCGTTTCAGCATTTTGACAAAAGCATCATAATTTTGAAATTTTAGGATAAAATGTTTTGATTCAATTGTCAACATTTATTGTTGACAGTATCATGTTGACATAAAGGCCTTATTGTTTAAGAATGTAAAAAACCCAAAATACTACAAGTTGCTGCAGGACAGAAATTAGGTGGGGTTTTTTTGTTTTCTCTTTTCTTTTGCATAGTACAGGTACTGTCTGCACAAAAACACAAAAAGGGGCAAAGGGGAAGAATTTGGAGGATTCAGCCAGGACCAGAAGATGTCTTCAGCCCTTCTGGGCTATTTCACATCCTCCAAATGAGAAAAACAAACTGCAATCTCAGGTTTAGACACTTTTAAGTAAGCAAGAACTACCAGATCTGACCCTGCAATCATTTCTGTCACTAACCGGTTTCACTCATCCCAGTTCATACAAGAGGATACATCCCCCAAAATGTGCTGGTTTAAAACCTTTGTAATACGAACATGTACTTTTATATGAATAGTGCTCTAACAGCTTAGTTATCTAATAAAAAGCAACAATATAATACCTCCCTGATATTTGCCATGCATTACCTATTTCGGCAACGGGGTTTCTTTCAAGCTCTGAAATAACGCTAAGGCAAAAAGACATCAGAAAAATTCTTGGAGACATTCACTGCAGTAAGCGTAGGCAAATATATTCGTAACTATAAACCCCCCTGTAATTCTGCTCTCCTCCATCTGGCACAATCTTGTTGCCCAATGTTATATATATATTTTAAACTCAGCAGGAGGAATATTGTGCTTGCTCTGCAGGACCGCATCTTCAAAGGAAAGCAAATATAGAGTTTTAGTTCCCAGGCTATGATTCAGTTGTAAAAAAGCCAGAACTATTAATAAGCTGTGCTCTTACAAACTAACGATTATTATCTTTAAGACTCGAAACAACCTGATTATTTATTAACTACATTTGAATCATGAAGTTGGCTCTGAGCATAACTTCCCTGTAGAAATTGGAGCAACTTTATGTACTTTTTGTTAGAAGAAGAGTAGTAAAATTTTGAATTTACTGCTAATTGTTTCCTAATGGCTATTTTTCCCAAAAGAAGTTTTTTGTTTGATAAATAAAAAGCCAGATATTTGTTTTCTTTTCCTGTTAGAAAATAAATTTTTAAAAAGGCATATTTTGTGCACAAGCTTTCTATTAATATGATTGGCTATATTCCTTCAGTAACTGATGTATTTTCATGATGATGTGTTTTATATAAAGAGGCTTGTGAAATGCAAAGCGACCGCTCAAAATGCACGAGGCAGGCGATTGATAAGGCACAAAAGACTGCAATTCTGGTGTTCTCTGATCTTGCTTAAGTACATAATCATTTGTTTTTCCTTCTTAACGCGGTGTTTACTGTCACTCGTCTGAAACAAGGTTTTGTTCAGCATTACTATAAAATAAAGCTGCATCTCATTTCCAAGTCAATTGCCCTGCAATTCAAGAAATTTGGAAGCAAGATATTTAACAATGGGGAAAATCAAGCAGCTGAAAACCCCAGATCCATCATCTCACTGCTTAACTCCAGCCCTACTTGAGGTTTTTAAGTCATCATCTAAACACAGACATTGAAGGAGCCTTTGTGGGTATGATTTTTTAAAATTGCTCTCCTTGCTCTATTACTTTGGTCCTAAAGAAACCCTTTGCCTATTCAAGCCTGGAAGAGTAGTTCTTGTGTAACTTGTCATGCAGAGCAAATCTGGAAAAGCTGCACGGCTTTTTGGGAAGGTTCACCAACACCTGCTTGACTAAGATGTTACCAGCTTTCTATATCACCAGCACACAAATTAGTAAAAACCCCTCAAATTATTGACTGAACAGCTGTTTGTCAAAATGCAGAATGATATTGCAGTCGGCTGGCTCTACTTCCAAATATCTTTATATAAAAAGTGTGGTTCTCATTAAAGAAAAAGTAGGACTGAGTTCCAGAGATCTTACCAAGTCATTTAAGATGCTAGAAACCGTAAACATAGAAGAAAAATTATTTGTCTTCACATTAAATAGCTTGTTGCCATGTCTGTAGTCTCAGACAACAGACTATTGAGCTCTCTGCAAATCAAGAAGTCAACTGCACATCTGAGAACTTGGAGGCATCTCGTAAGAGGAGCAGATGGCTCATCCAAAAAAAACCCAACCAACACCCAACCCCAAATTAAAATCGGCATTTCTTCTCATCCTGCACATTTAAATGTGGAACTAATTGCCACAGAAGGTCGTGGATTTTAAAACCGCTTGCACATGTTTGAAAAGTAAATCAACAACCCACCAAGGATTATAAATTATTAAAGCCACCAGCTCTGGTTCAGGACATTCTTCGGCAATTGATTCTGGCTGCTGTAGAAGACAGGAGGCCAGGCTAGATGGACCTTTGGTTTCATGTGGTGTGATCCATTCTGTATTCTTATTTAAGACAAGAAGAATCAACAATATCAATTCATTCCTGTTGGAAAAGTGTAAGGTAACCTTCTTGGTAGTCACAACGCAGCGCTCCCAGGCAGGATGCTGTTAGAGCCGACACATCTTGCTCTGTCCCTCTGGGTCGTTTCCCCCTCGTTTCTATATGTACAGGGTGGCTGAAGTCAACACAGCTCAAAAAAACCCTTGGATGTATTTTTGCTAGGTGACAAAGGCATAGCTATGTTTTTGTGAGTTACAGCACACCTAACAACAACCGGGGTGAACCTGCCAGCTCATTTGAAAAGGCTTTGGATGAGTCCCTTAATTGGGAGCCTCTGCCCTGCCAGGGAACTTCTCAGAGCATCAGGAGCTTTTGGCAATCAGCTGAAGACGCTTGCTGCAAGCTCCTGCGCAAGCCAACATAATACTGGCTTGTGTTTTATGAAGAAATAAAACGTGAAGAATATGTACTTGGAGAAAGTGAAGCAACTACATCAGCAACCAATACGTGGTTGCAATAATGTAATTAAACAAATTGCAAAGGGCCTGATGAAGATTTCATAATTTACTTTGCAACAGCAGTATCTCAAAATATCTGCATCTGTGCTAGTGTGATGCCCTATCTAAGGGCTTTGAGACCAGGGCAGCCAAACATCAGAAGCCAGCCTGGACAGGGAGACATTTTAGTAGGGTTTAATTACTGCCATGGTGTGCTCTTAGGAGATCAGTCAGAGCAAAGGTCCACCCGGCCACCTCTCCCGACCCAAGCAGGGACCAGATGCCTGCAGAAAGCAAGCCAACCCTGCGGGGAACCATATGGTGACACCATCTCGGTGTCACTTGGCCTCCTCACTTCCAGCTGTCCGGGCTTTTGAGCTCTTACCCTCCAAAGCCTCTGGGAGGGTTTTGTTTCAGGGCTTTGCCAACAGCTTTTCCAAATCCTTTAAAAGCTTTCGGTGTTTCCCGCGTCTCAAGGTGATGGGTCAAAATCCATCAGCCATCACCCCTGCCTCCAAGGTCTTGCCTGACTTTATGGGCAGGGATCTACCCGGGGAGGAAAAGAGGGTGGCAAATACAGCTCTAATGGCTGAAATACCTTTTAAGATCACTTGATGCTTGTAGGAAGTGTAAAAAGCAGCTGACGTGATGGATGAAATAACTTCCAGCCGGCCCTTGGAGGCTATGTGTCACATCCACGGTCCATGAGCTACACACACAGTACTGCAGGTGCTGGGCAGGAGAAAGGCTACAAAACACCCTGGACTTAAAAAAAGCCCCATTATTTAGCAACAGGGGTGATAAAAACTGCTTCCCAACTTGCTCCTGCCTAGTAGCCAAAGTTAAAAAGGGTCTTTTTTGGTTGTTTTTAGACTCATTCTCTGCACAACATCTGAATCATTGCTTCAATTTTATGATGACCATCACCACTACAGGTACATCTTCATCTCCATGGGGCTCCTGGCTGGAAAACTACATTATCCTGAGCTGAATATCTACCCTATGGCTGCTTTTTCTTTCTTTTTTTTTTTTTCCCTGTTCCTAACTGGGCTGAAATGGGAATAGTGAATCTCTTTGCATCGTGACCCCTAGTGTGACAGGTGAGCAAGGACAGCTTCGTGCCAAGGCTGTAAGCAAGAGAAATCACTGTAAACGGGAACCTTCCATAATTGTCCCAGCCAGGACGACATAGCCCATTTTCCCATCCCTTTTCCATCACAGATCCCATTTGCTTTCTTACACCGTAATTTTGCTGCTCCCCAGACCCTTCCCCAACAGTCTTGGGTGGTTGGATGCGTCTTTCCCAAGCACGCTGATTGCAACAGAAGGAGCAGTACTTCTCCCTGGAGAAACTGAAATTAAACTATATTATGCTATAGGTTATATGTATCTTTTATATGTATTATTTTAAATCTCTCTCTCTCTTATAATGCCACCCTGAGATGAGACTCCTGTTTGCCACGTATATACCTGTGCGATCACCTCTATGTGACAGAGCAATAAACATTTCCAATCCTCCATCCCATTCTCTTTTCCCAAGAAAATTCAAGACAATTAGATTAATAGG
This sequence comes from Haliaeetus leucocephalus, assembly GCF_000737465.1. Classification (NCBI taxonomy): domain Eukaryota; kingdom Metazoa; phylum Chordata; class Aves; order Accipitriformes; family Accipitridae; genus Haliaeetus; species Haliaeetus leucocephalus. The sequence continues at coordinate 987,875 of NW_010972634.1, read as the reverse complement.
TCAGCAGATAGTAAGGTTTTAGTGGAAGCATGGTACCATGAGGAAGATGTCCATGTCCATGTACCATGTCCAATGAAGATGAAACATGATTCTACGTTCACTGAGAAGTTCAGTCAAGGACATTGAAAAAGCTTTTCTAGGCACAACTGTTCAGGCATAGTGAGGGCTGAGAGAAATGACAGGGTATTTAGTAAATTAAAACTTGTTAGGTATCTCCCAACAGGTGATTTGTAATAAGCAGAAATTTGTGCGCATAAAATAAAAGGAAGAATTGGCAACATTTGGCAGCAAGGGAGTGTGCAGAATACCCTGTGTTACTGTGAGAGTGAAGATCAGTCTGAACAGGAGCATCCATTTTACAAAATAAAATAAAATAACAATAAATTTAAAATAAAATAAAATAAAAGCCACTCCAGCTTGCACTCTTCCCTTCCAGGACGGCCAAGGAGGCTGTGAAGTGTACGGGGCACTGTGTGTGGGTCTTGCAAAACCAAAAATATTTGAAGACACCAGCATGCAAATCCATTTTACCATCTACCAAGTTAGCTATTTTCTAACTGCTGAGAACTGGTCTTATTCCCCCAGCATTTGAACCTAGTAAATAAATCTCTATAGTCCTTTGAAAGTTGTTAGTGAGCAGCAGGGGAAAAGAATTTCTGGGAAAAAAGAAACAGAACAGGTAAGAAATAAGATAGAAAGGGCAAGAAAGAAGATAGCAGGGCAGCAAGGTGGGGGACTTAATTGCCAAAACCTGGAAACCCATTTAAGTTTTTAATGACAAATCGCATTTTTAGGTTCTTATCTGGGAAAAGGAGTAATGTAAAGGTCAGTTTAGCAGTAGCATCATTGCAACTACACAGAAGCAAACTCGGAATTAGAGCAGGAAGAAGAGGAGCATGAGCAGGACCCCAGCACCTCTTGCAGCATTTATAGAGATTTAATAAAAATGATTAATTCTGAAGTCTGACTCATAACCCTGGCTGCAGCAAGAGAAAACAACCATACATTAGAAAAAGAAACAAATCGATATCATTGCCAATACTCTAATGTCCTATTTACTGAGGCCGTATTCTCATCTCAGCCATCAACTACCAGACCTTTTAAAAAGTTTTTGAGATTATATTCAGTTCCTACATTAATTTATGAATAAATAAAGCTCTGACATTGCCAGCTGCAATTCTGATTTAATGAGTCACTAATATTTCCCTGTGCATTACTACTTTTTTCTGATGCCTCCTGACAACATCCGTCACAGCAATTCACACTATTTTAAGTGGGAAATATGGTGTAAAGTTTTTGGAAGGTCAGCAAGGAAATTGTCATTTGACATTCCTACCCATACAGATATACACTGTTTTACTGCTCCTGCAAATTATCAGCGCACAAAACATATCCTAGGGATTTTGGGGAGGTAGAGGAGAGGCGGTTGCTCTAACATTGGGAAAATAACTACACAGGAGCCTTCAGAGGCAGAGGTATAAACAGGAAATAATATGAATTTTCCTGAAAGGAAGATATGTTGTTATGTCCCATGAGAGACAGGTAGTACCATACTTAATCTCATATCATCGTGAAGGTAACAAAAAATTTATATATATCTGTTACAGTAGCTCAAATATCACTATAATCGTCACCATGGCAGAGCACCTCCTGCATGACCCAAAGACCACAATTTCTTCTTCACCCTATGCACCATGAACACATTTTTAAAAAATAATAAACAAAAAAATCTGTATTTTATTCTTTACAAATGAGAAGGATGAACAGAGAGGCCATCCTTTGGCCGGGGCTCTCTGCACCAAGCAGGAGCTTCCTCCGGCGGTCCCATCCGCGAGCCAACTGCCATGACACTTGAGGCAGGAAGGCTTCCCAAATTCCCACACTTTTTCCATCTGCCATGCCCTAAAATAAATCATTGCAGTCACCAAGACATCCTTGTCTCCTCAAGCTGGCTGTTACCCTGCTCACAGTCAAGTGAATCTGTGTTTCGCTTTGGCTTAATTACATCACAAATACATGCCCGCATGGATTTATAAATCAACACAATCGAAGATGATAAACTCCAAATGAAAAACAATTTCATTATTTTCAAAGACAGGTCACATGGACAAACAAGCAAACTAAGTGGCTTTCAAAATAAAACTGTGTTTCTATAACCCTGTTTTGCCTCACTAGTGTCCACCCCAGCCATACTGAAATAGCTACCTCTTCTGGTAACTGCATTAAAAATGCTCTTCTCAAAGACAACAGCCTAGAAACACAGTAAAATAGCCTTAAAACAAGCTGTTGTTTTCATCTTACTATATGGCAAACATTTTTGCTAAAACCTTTTCATATGTTTGTGTTAGTTTAAATTGAAGTGTGGCATCCATATTTCCATTACTTTTTTCAGTACAATGCACTCCCAGCGTTTATATTTATACATAGATACATAAAATAGATATACATCTATTGTGGAGTCCAGGGCAAGCCCTGTCTCAGCTTCAGCTTGGCTACTCTCCTAAATTCTTCCTCTCTTGCCACTACCCAGGAGACTTGAGGCTGCTGAGTGTTTAGGGATCCCCTCTTTTAAAAGCCAACGTACCCACCAGAAAATCCCGGCTATCAGACCTCGAGAGTTGGCCAGTTTGGTCAAAGCGTTATGAACTGAACTATGAATATTTCTTTCAGAATCCCTCTCCTGCTCACCCAGGTGGGCTCCATCGCGGCCGCTCCAAAACATCAGCCCTCTGCCACGTGCCACTGCTCTTTTGCCCCATGGTCCGGAGCTCCTCCTGCATCCCAAACCCAGGTGAAACCCACAGCACCCAAAACGACAGCTCTATCTAAATGCAATGTATGATGTAATATATAATGTAACAGTAAGGAGGCGACGGCTCAAACTCTTCCTCTTTTGAGTTGGTCTATGGGAAAGAATTTCTGAAGGAGAAGGAGCCTTCTCTTATATTCCAAGATTTGCTTTTCTGTCCTCTTTTCTTCCCCCATTGTTCTCTGTAAGACTGTCTGCCACAGACTAAACTGTGTTTTCCATCCACTGAGAGGGATGGATGGCCACTCCAAAACCATCATCTCTGCAAGAGGATGCGGTTTGGTCCAGACAGATGATCTCGTGCAAGGATTCAGCTGTGTGATACCACCAAGGCAGCACAGTGTAATTATTAGTCACTTTTTGTACGTGAGCCACAAAGTCACACTGAGGTATTTTCCTTTGCTTATTTGCATGAATTGTTATTTCTGTGTTGATAGAAATAATTATTGTAAACAGCCTTATAAAATGTTTTCTTTCCAACTAAGAAAACGTCACAAAAAATAACTGATTGCGAGTACACTGTAAATTATGTATTGCTATACCGAAAATGACACATCTGCTATCTCGGTGCCAATTAGCCAGGAAGGTAAGAGAACAACGTAACAGTTGGGAGCCTTGAGTATTCCTGTAAGATAATGTGGCTGATCACTTCACAACTTGTTTTGTTCCTGCTGGTGTGCAATAGGATACTGTGAAATAATGTGCACCATCTGCTGCGAGTGTGGAAAATGGAATAATGTATATCATCACCCAATGTCTAGGTCAGTACACGTATTTTTGTGAGGGACTAGAAGGTATTTGTTATCTTTCCTCCTGCTGTCCAGCACTACACTGAATGGACACTGCAACTCTTATTTTATATTGTCAAGAAAGAATGTCTTTTAGTTGTTACTATGTCCTACACACATGAAATCGCAACATGATTTAATAGCGTGGAATTAAGTATTGCTAAGCAAGTCCTGGTAAAGTTTTGAAAAATGAGTCAAAGATGAAAAAGTAAAGAAAATACACTAAAAATTCAATTTTATCTTGAGCTCTCAGCCATAACCATATTTTACAGTAGTAGAAACATCCTAAAGGCTTCCCAAGTCACTGAACAGTGATGTCTTACACAGTCCTGAAAGATATTAATTTATTAGCAATTTATTGAGCTGCTGGATGCTTTACATTACAGTATTTTCACACTATTCAGTTGAAATCTAGCTACAGAACTACCAAGCCTATCAGCAAACCGGAAGGTACGGTACTTCAGGTATGCCAACTCCCTAGCAAAAAAATATGTCAGTATTATGGTTTCCTCGCTTGTTGAGAACACACTCTCAATTATTGGGCTTCTGTTTAGTTTCAGAAGATGAAAGTTGTTATGTATTGAATATTTAAATATATGCAGACAAGTATTTATTGTAAATTAACTAATCTCAGTCTGAGCCAGCTAGCCAAAATACTGTATTTGAAATGCTGAGAAATTCTCATCATGGTGGTGCTGTGTGTCACTAGAACTGTTTTAGGAATGGAAGGTGGGAAATCCCTTTTATTTCCCATATTGGGTCTTCTTCAAAAGATGGTTTTGTTTGGCACACTATTGCCTGCTCTCACAGAGTGGATGCCACGATATATTTGGTGTTGTTTTAAAAACATACCAGCTCTAAGAGTCAAGTTTCTGTGAGGGTCTAAACAAATAAAGAAAAAAGTGTTTCTATTTTATGTGTTTGTGGGGGAAATTTAAAATTATAGTCCACCTCCATCTTAGTATTAAAAAAGTAACCAAAATAAGGACATTTATTTAATAACCATATTATTTTATAATTAATGTATAGATTTGCAGCAGCAAGACTCAAGTTTTGTGCTGGATACATCTCCCTGGCTGCCAAGAAATGACACAAAATTTGGCCTTCAAATGTTCTGCTGCCTTCTTTTTGGAAGAAGGCTGATTTAGGAGGGATTGAACACGGTACCACAGCATCAAAGAGAAGCCCAATAGCTCTTATGCACAGATAAATACCCAGGATGGGATGAGTGTTTGTCCATTAAGATGAATGGGTGCCCCAGATTCCTGACTAAAGCACGTTTTACTATTCCGATTCTTATTCCACCCTATGGAAATAAAGCATATTTTTATAATAATCGCTTGTTGAATATGTGATTACAGTTTCTCTTCTTTTAGTTCATCCCCAAAGAAAAACAGGTCACTCACACACAATTCTCCAAAATCATATATACATAGTAAGACAATTTAAAAACCACCACCACTGCCCTGCCTTCAGCCGTCTACTCCATCAAGACCACAATTATGCTCTTACCATACATGAAAAATACTCCAGAGTTGCAAAATGTCAAGCATTTTGACCTTCAAATGCGTAGTCAGGGAAGATAGTGCAAAGATAAACTATTTTCTGATGTCTACAAACACAGGAAGACCTACATTTGGCCACTCAGCTGCAGAACAAACCATGTTTCCCCATTTAGGTGCAGCCTCCCTGCAACATGCCGACACCAAGTGACAATGCCCAACTCCAAAAGCATAAACCCACTCCCAAACTCTTTCCAAATTGCAACAGCCCTCTGAAGGCTGCAAAAGCCCTTGAAAAATTATCTCAATGTAAGAGCTACATCATAAGGGGCACTTACCCTTGAAGGGCTTTTTCTCCAAACCAATCTCCCTTCCCTAGAGTACGGAGAAAGACCGGATCTTCACTGGGGGAGTCTTCACGAGTAACGTTCACCTGTTGAAAAGCCAAAACACCCCAGCATTTAGAAAACTTTTAATTAACACATAAAACCCGTTTGTTCAGAGAGGGGTTCCTCATCTCCCTAATCTCTCAGGAAAAGCTCCAGTCCGTATCTCCTCTGGGAACCACGTAATTCTCCAGAGTCCTGCACTCTTCCCTCAGCATCACCAACAAACCATCCAAGAAAATGAGCATTTATTTTCCACTAAGGTACCTACTACTCTTGCAAAAATACAATACTTGTGGTTTTTTGAAGGTTTTAACTAAACATGGAGTTGGCTGCACAAGCACAGTCATTGCCCATACAGAGTCAGCAGCAGAAATAGGTTCCAAATATTTTCTGTGTATTAGACAGACACATGGCACAGGCTTCTGTCAGCTTTGTTCCGCATGATTCCTTGCATTGCTAAGTTCACTTAAGGGAAAGGAATAACAAAAATAATCTACATTTAGACACAATTGAAATGAAACAGTTTGGAGCATTATAGGAGGAAAGATGCCACCTCCCCTTTTTACTATCTCTCAAATTCAGGGAGGGGATAACTAGCTGGAGCAAAAATCAAGTATTTTCACTGAAGTTTAAAGGAAAATACCATCTTATTTTTAATTTTTTTTTATTTCTGCAGTGATAGAGAAAAGCAATTACTGCTGATGGAAAGCAGACTTTCTACCCACTGTAAAACCATGGGTAGTATAACCTAGTGTAAGCCTAAGTTGAAGAAGCTGGCACTGCAATAACAGGAAGATGACTCCACATCTGTGAGTGATGATTTCCTATCACCAGGGCACCCTGTTTATTTTCTGAAACTATTTCAGAAGAAAAATAGTAATTGATCATCTGAACACCCTTGGCACTGGTTTCCTGTGCCAGTATGGGATATAAATCCCAGCTGCCATGTAATGACAAAGCCCATGACATCCCTCTGGGTGCTGAGGATGGCATGACATACCAAGGATGCAAAGAGCTCCATGAAAGATGAATGTTCTTGAAGTAATGGCCCTCTGTGAGAAATATTTCTTCCTTTTCAGCTGTTATCAGAGGTAACTCATACCTCTTACAGTATGAGAAGGCAGGTGAAATACAAACCCCTGCTAGCAGCGCATGGTGGGGATCACCTCTCCCAACGTTAACCACCTATAAATCTAGTTGTCCAAACTCTGTCTATGGTCAGTGGAGAGGGACAGGCATTTCCAAAGCTTGAGTTGTCCAAAATTTAATTGGGATGAGCAACTCTCTGGAGGTACCTTGCTTGCATACACCAGAAAAATCTCTCATCTGCTTCTCCTTTTCCAGCTGTTTAGCTTTAATCAGAGTTTTTGCATATGCAAATGCACAAAGCCAAAACCTGGGACATCAGACATATCCTTTTGGATTTAGAGACATTGTAGTTGTAATTTCACTACTCAATTTACGGTTGTGGCCCACACCTTCTCCCATCTCTTTTATGGATGGTAAACCCAGTGGGTTTGAGGCATTAATGAGCGCTCAGTCTACATCACGCTACATTTAACATCTGCAGTGACTCACCGAAGATCAGATGAGGGTAGGGAACGCGTAATGGATAAGCCAGGAACATTCGTAGCTGATGAAAAAAAACTTGGGCAAACAAAAGGAACTTTAATGTAGGTTTAAGCTCTTTCTCCGTGACCTCCACTCATCCTAAGCAATGAGTGCTAAGGGATTATGGAAACGTGATTTCTATATGGTTCAAAGCGATGAGCCATTTGAATAGCCACGGAACCAATGAAGAACCGACATTAAATTGGTGCCACGCCATGGCTTTTAAAGGGAAAACGGTGCACAATGGCACAGCATGGCCCATGCTGCCTCCAGGTAAAGGCAAGGTACAGAGCAAGCATGGAGCAGCAGCACTTAGCAAGCAGAAGGGACCGAGCTGTTTTCATCTGATGTATTATTCAACAGATTTCTGCGTGCAGGGTGTTTTGAACACACTTCTGATTTCTATTCACTTGGACTAGAGGAAATACGCTAAAATAAATAAACTAAATGAGCTCAGGAGTGGGATCAAGTGCAGCGGATGTTGCTGATGGAGAAAAAGGGAAAAAGGATTCTGCTCCTAAAAGAGCTATACATGGAGAATGGGCTGAAAGAAAACGCAAGTCTTTCTAAGCATTTCTGAGAGAAGTGCTGGGCTCAGAAGTGTAAAAAATCTTCTCTGTTCACTTGACTGTCACTACAGACACTCTGACATAAAAGGCAAGGCAGAGTTTTTATGAGTAGCTCTCGCTGGTAACGCTCATGCAATGCTGCTGAACGCAGAAAGTACATGTGAGGTCCCAGGTACGTGAGCTGCAGCCAGCATCTTTTCTGGCTTATTAAGCTGCCTGGGTCGGGTTTTAGCATGTGACATGGCACATTATGTGCCCCTGCTTCAGAACGTCCCAAGCAGCATACAGTGATTTGTTAATTCTATATTTCATTGCTATTTATTCCATATTTCACTGGTGAGGCTTTATTTCTCCTATCCTGGGCTGCATCCTTAGCATGGGTTAGTTATTACATCCATTGTGTAGTTCTTCTGTCCCAATACAGGCGTTAAAATTAAATGCTATCAGTCACTGATACCTCTTTTGCAAATCAGTAAGCTTGGAAGAGAAAACTGGGCAGAATTTAACCATCCCTGTGGAAAATCCGATCAAAACATGAGGATCCAGCTGAGGGTCTGGGAATTTCTCAGCAAGCCTATGTGCGTTGTTTTATTTTAGCTACCTTTTTCTGGCCACCAGCTGTCGTAGTAAGATAAAGTAGCAAAGCCCAGGGATAAAGCCAAGGAGGATCTCAAGCAGGACTACAGGGCTCTGGGGCAATGGCCAAGGGCATGGGTGGTTTTCTCCTCCATCATGCAGGTGAGGTGTAAGGGCTTGAGGAGGTGCAGGTCAACAACTGATTGCCCAGCTGGTGTCAACAACAGAGATTTGGTTTTCACAACCAAGGGACTCTCTTTGGAGATTGAGGACTGCTAGGAAGAGATGGGTTACACCTGAACAAGTGGGGCAAAAGCATCGTTGCCAACAGGCTGCTCAACTTGGCAAGGAGGTCTTCAAACACTCAACAAGGGAAGAAGGCACACACTCCCATTATTTTTGCCCATTAAAAAAGGGAAAAAAAAAAATATTTGAAGCATGCATCATGGTTGTCCTTATTCTGGGAGAAGAGGAAATCTCACTTCTGAGAGGAGAGAAGCAAAAAGGCATGAGGGAATACCACCAAACTTGGATTTCTGCAGTCTGTGATTGTCTTCATTTCAGAAGCTTGAGGTTCAACAAGGCCAAGTGCCAGGTCCTGCACTTCGGTCACAGGAACCCGATGCAGCGCTACAGGCTTGGGGAAGAGTGGCTGGAAAGCTGCCCGGCAGAGAAAGATCTGGGGGTGCTGGTTGACAGCGGCTGAATATGAGCCAGCAGTGTGCCCAGACGGCCAAGAAGGCCAACGGCATCCTGGCCTGTATCAGAAATAGCGTGGCCAGCAGGAGCAGGGAGGTGATTGTCCCCCTGTACTTGGCACTGGTGAGGCCGCACCTCGAGTCCTGTGTTCAGTTTTGGGCCCCTCGCTACAGGAAAGACATGGAGGGGCTGGAGCGTGTCCAGAGAAGGGCAACCAAGTTGGTGAGGGGCCTGGAGCACAAGTCTTATGAGGAGCCGCTGAGGGAACTGGGGTTGTTTAGTCTGGAGAAGAGGAGGCTGAGGGGAGACCTTATCGCTCTCTACAACTACCTGAAGGGGGGTTGCAGTGAGGTGGGTGCTGGTCTCTTCTGTCAGGTGGCTGGAGATAGGACGAGAGGAAATGGCCTCAACTTGCATCAGGGGAGGTTTAGATTGGATATTAGGAAAAATTTCTTTACTGAAAGGGTTGTCAGGTATTGGAACAGGCTGCCCGGGGAAGTCGTTGAGTCACCATCCCCGGAGGTATGCAAAAAGTGCGTAGACAAGGCACTTCAGAACATGGTTTAGTGGCCACGGCTGATGGTTGAACTCGATGATCTTGAAGGTCTTTTCCAACCTAAATGATTCTATTATTCTGTGATTCTTGTCCATGACTATCTTATTCATCTGAAAAAGATCATTTTTTTCCTCCGATGAAGATTGGCTCCTGGAGATAGAGTAGAAGATGACGGTGAAAATCTAGTTTTAGTACCCAAGAGCCGACAGCTGCCTTGGGAGAGAACCCAACGGCGTGTACAACACCCATGCTCTTCCTCTATGGATGCCATGGGGTTTTTGCTACCCTTAATTATGCACGGCCAGCATTAATATGTGCCTTGGTGCAAACATCAGATCCAGGAACCAGGAGGCTGTGGTTGGCCTACCTCCAAGCATATTTATCCATTTATGTTTATTTTCACTGTATTGCATCTCATCTGCAGTGGGAAATCACTGTGTGCTCCCTTGAATATCTCCATCCTGCTATGTGGAAAGAAGCCAAGTGTTTCTCAAGTGTAATAGTATTAGGCCAGCTAAAAAAATAATAAAAAAAAATTGAATGGAAGGAAAAACCTTGTTCTATAAAATCCCATCAGGATTTTATGGGAAAAGAGGTCAAAAAGCATATTTTCCTTGTGAGCAGTGGAACAGAAACTTGGACCTTTTTTCTTCCCCAAGGAGAGAGCTCAGACTTCTCTGGCTTCCTGTTATTTAATTTGGAGAAGCTGAGAAGTGATAGCCATGGGAATGAAGTCTGGAAATCAGCCCTGTAAGAGGGATACTTAGCAAAGAAAATGTTGAGTATTGTAGGGTATAATGTTAAAAAAAATAATTGAGCTTTTTGGTCATTTACTGAGAGACCCGACAACTGTTTTCAACCCCAAAGTGTTCACTGTGAGCACGTGTGTAAAACAGCATGAGATCTATTTTTTCCCCTTCAGGCCACTCTTCCCTACTGATACAGCGCCAAGAAGTTTAATTAAATGTCAAGTGCTGCAACATTTGTGCCACGGGAAGGGGAGAGAGAAAGTGCTGGCTGGCACTGAATTTTCAGAGCTCGTCATCACCATCGTTGCCATCACCCCACTCGCCTTTGAAGGGTGTCAACTTACCTTTCCTTTGCTGATTATAAAGAAAGTGTCCCCTCGAGCACCTTGTCGTATAATATACTCTCCACTTTCATAGTGCGTCTGTAAGAAAAAAAATAAAAATTAAGATGAACAAACAGAATCAGAGACTGTTATTCAGCAGATAGTTTGGCAGTTTTGCAAGATAACGCTTATGGAAACATAACCCTGGACCAATTTTATCCCAGTCTGACATTGGCCGTGATTTAAAAATTGTCCTGTGTAGAGGAATATAATAATTAAAATGGAACCGTTTATGGCTTGCCCATTTTTCTTCTTACTGTGCTAGTGCCAGTTTTTGCCCAGATGAATTACCCTCACAGCCTAAATCCATTTATACTAAGTAAACCAGACAGAGGAATTTTCAACAGAGAATATGGTACATGAACTAAACTGCAATAGTATGTCCATTGTAAAAATAGTTCTTTTCCTTTTTTTTCTTTTTTTTTTTGGTTTTAGTATTTTTCCAGCTTTGCTAGCAAGGGCTTTATTCAACAAATAATTTTTGCTCTTCTCCTGTTATTATAGTAGTTTAATCCATCCTTTTTGCCTCATTCTGTGGAATATTCCTTGCTAAATTGTGTCACAGCTTATCAATGCTTGCATCTAAACTTACCAGGATAGCTTCATCCCCTGTATTACCCCATCAAAATCAATATGCATTTATACATCACCAAAAAAAAAAAAAGCCAATATTTTCTAAATAAAGACTTTACATTCATATTTAGCTCGCCCAAACCCTGGCATGTTCTTCAGAGATGCTCTGCCCCCTGCAAATTCAACAAACATCAGCTCAATAGCAAGCGGAGGCAGGGGAATGCTAAGAGCTTCACACCCAACATCTCTACCCACGTCTCCTACTGGACAAATGACTGCTGGGTTTTTTTAATCAAGCCCCCGCAGAGAGCTGCAGGTGTCCGGTCCGCTGTGCCCCAGCACCAATTTGTACAAAACCTCCCCCAAAATACGCTGTGCTCTGGCTTGGGTGTTGTTTGAAGCCACACTAAAGCACAAAGCCCCACAAAAGACGGCCAGATCTTTTAATCCCAAAGTATGTATAAACAACAGCAAGGATGGGTTTGAGCTAAGAGAGAGGAATTAATCAGAACCCTACATTTTGGATAAGCTTGAGATGTTTTCTGTCAAGGGTATTTTACTGACCTGTGTTTGTTTATTTATCTCTACAGTCAACTTTTTTGGTGCCACTTACAAACTGGTAACAGAATCCAACATGAAAATAAATAGGTAAAGGGTCATGTAAATGTGTCTGAGAAAAACAACTCCTTGGTTTGGGAGCACTGGGCATATGGGGATATTAATGAAAAGTAATTGTCGTAGAAAAAAGAAAATATATCTAAGGGAACTATGATACAGAATTAATTAGGTTAGTTCTTTAAAGTACATATAGTTAGGCAGTGGGTGCTTATGCCACCCTCAAAAAAATTCTGGGTAAATCAAATCAGAAAGTCAAAGCAGTATGTTAGTAATTAATACTCTTCAGACTCTCCAGAAGATTAATAAATTAAAAAATACAGTTCTCTATCAGAATCACAAATACTGAATATTATCATGTCAGTTTTCAGAAAAGGGACCAGGGAAGGTGGGTCAGGAAGACTAATTTGTGGGTTGCCCAGATCCTGAACGGGCTCTGATGGAACTAAAAACTGCAGCATTTTTCCTATTTCTACGTGCCAGAGTGGGAAAAGGGAAAAAACCCTGGAGGAGACCATGGACACAAAGTCACAGAGTTTTTCTTCTTACATAGGGTGTTTCTGGACAGTAGATTTTGAGGACGCACATTTTGAGCACCCAGGTTGAGACTCCTTGAACGGGCCTGATTTTGTAAGGTGTTGGGATCATACCCACTGAGGTGGAATCTTGTAGGCACCCAAAAATGTAATGATTGAACATACTGGTCAACAGGTTTCCAATTTTAGTACAGGCAAGCTATATTCATTAGACATATTAAACTGCTACTGCTTTTATGACTTTTGTGCAATTTTCAGCTGATACTGCCTTAGAGCTGACTCTCAACTTCTGGCCAAATAACACACTCAGCACGGCAAAACCTTCTTCCTAAAAGGCCCTTTCTTGGTCTTAGTCACCGGCTACAACTGCACCAACAACCTAGCACCGAGACTCAGTCCTGCTGCCGTATCTGATTCCCACCCATGAGTCCTCCCAACCATTGCCCACCCATGAGTGCTCCCAACCTTCCAACCCAGGATTCTACTCAAGGAATGGAAGGAGAACAAATCTGAGCTTTGAAAGATTTTGAAGGGGCCTCTTACTTTAGCATCTCTTGTCTACTGTAATTTTTCTTTTCCTGGGCTCTAATCTCATTCAAAATACTGCAAGTCCCTCTTCCAACATCCAAATTATATTCCTCTAGTCCTTGCTGGAGTGCCCAATCGCACAGAGCTTTCATTTCACTTGACCTCCTCCTCATCGGCACCTCTCTCCATGCCCTTCCTGCGGTCCACATCTTCATCTTTATGTATTTCAGCCCATTTCTTTCACAGCTAATTCCACTTGGCCTCACCACAATTCTTCTTGCTTGAATCAACCTGTCCTTCCCCATTCTCTAACAACACTCTTCCTCTTAAATCCTCCTTTTCTAACACAAATCAACTCATCTGTGTGCTTTGCCCTTCTAACCAAATTATTTCTGTCTGTTTAGACTGAAAGCACTGTGCAAAGCAGGCAAAGCACGTAAGTGCTCACTTAGGACATATGCAAATAAAAATAAAAACAAGCCTCTTGCTTTTAGCCAGCCACGTATAAGGTAGCAATACCTTCTCAGGTACATACGGTGCCATTATACAAAGTCATCTGAAGAAGCGCTTTGGCAAATGTTGCACATATTCATGATATAGCTGATTTGTATTTTAGCAACACAAGCATGGTTTCATCTAGAGAAAACCAGTCCAAGAACAATAGAAGGAAAACCAAGAATTCCTACAGCTTTGCAATGGTGTGGTGGCACATGCAAAGGAATACTATTTGAATTAAAATCACAAAAAAGAAAAGCAGTAAAGCCAGCGGGTTCAGTGTGTCTTTACTAGCTTTAGAATGACCTCACTGCTTCTTCTGGACTTGCATTTGCAAGATTCAATTCAATGGCTGAGCTCTAGCGAGCTGTTGGAAGCCAGACTCTCTTGAAGGGGATCCTTCTGATGGAGAGAACAACAATTTATTGGCATCTTCTTAAATTCTAGCTTCAAAGCCCTGTTTATTCTGGTCAAAGAATTTCCAGAGTGCCTTTAAAATAGGTAACAAATATTTCTATCCCACCTGTGCAGTCACAAATGAATAAAAAAAATTATGCAACTAGTGTAACAACCCAGATTTGGGCTTAGAACATGGATCTTTTTGGTTTTAGACTTTTCTCCCAAGAGAAAGGGACTCTGGACAGAATACTGTATTTTCAGAGGCAATACCAAAGTTCAGTGATGAAAGCTAATTTAATATCTCAGACAGATTTCACTGAAACCTAAGCATCACATAGGTTTTTGAGCATACTTCTTAAGACACAGCTCCTTCAGGCCACAAGAAAATTAAAGCAAAACACAGAAATTAATTCCTAGCCAGAAGAGTTGACCAGAGTACCTTAACTATTCTTACATTTTCTTCTCCTCAGCAGAAAACCGGAGCTGAAATCCAGCATAAAAATGAAACTGAGAAAACCCAAATAGAAACGTGGGCTGCAGAAATACAGCTGTACAACCTGCCAAGGTCGAGATAACCAGGCAGCAAAGCTAATAGTTATAAGGGTCTTGTGTGTGCAGGTGGAAAAAAAAAAGGTTATAACTAAGGCATCGAGGTCCCAGTTTGGCATCAAAGTCTGAGAAAGTCGGCAGTCAAAAAACCAGCAGTGTTAAAGCTGAGAAATTACTGCTGGGAACACTCATATACCAGCAAGCCACAAATGTGTATTTCAAGAGCTTTGGCAAATGGGGATAAAGGCTCAGCTTCGATGAATTATAAATGTTACAAAATTTAGAGGATTTGTCATGCTAACTAGACTGTTGTTTTATAAAGTAACACCGGGCCCTTAAGGTACTTCTCTATGGAGTGAAAGCTGCTTTATCACCTCTTGAATAACCCCCCAGTCCCCTAGTACCCCATTTTCCTATATAAAAAAAATACCAGTCTAAACCAGTAAGGGGTTGCATCCTTAGCGATGCAGGGATGTCCATGGGGATGCAGAGTGCATGCCAGGCTTGCGACCCAAACACGTGTTTATCAGAGGACAGTTAACTGCTCCAATAAGAGGTTTCTTCCTAAGAAAATAAGGGATAAAATAAAAATAAGGGATTAAAAAAAAAGTGTCTTGTTTTTTCTTCTTTTTTGGCACATGCAAAACTTCCAAAATTAAAGATTGAAGGTTTCCTTAAAAAGAATTAATTCTTCCATTAATATTCATGGATCTGATTTCAGTATCTGTCCTGTACATAGCTTAACCCCTATAAGCATTTAAATACTTGTAAAATAAAGGCTCCAATTCTTTCCAGTGAAGCTTAACTCTGAACTCAAAGCCACACCATTATATTTACAGAAAGAATGTGTCAGGCAGGAAAAAAAAATACAAACAAGGGAAAGCTCTAATTAGCTTTCTCAGGGAAAGAAGAACAGGTCCTTAACCAAAATGTTTTAATAGGAAACAAACCCGAAATATGTATAAGCAAGAGGAAGTCATGTACATATTAGATAAACTCAAATTTCCCTTAAATTTACTTCATCAATGCCAAGGCAAGCCCAACAGGAGGAAGGAAAACAAAAAAATAATTAGACAGCCAGCCCAATTAGTATTTCGAAGTCCCTGGAGCATTTCTCAACTGCTGTAAGCCTGCAGAGTGTCAGCGGAGCATTTCCAGCACCTCAGACCAGTCCATCCTCTGAACCCTCAACCTTTATTTCTCTGTAACTCCTTTTTTTTTTCCCCTTGCAAATTCTGCATAATGCCAACTTGTTAACTCTCGGATCCTTGCCTCAGACAACTGCCAGCTTCTGGTCTATTGTACAGTGTCAAATAAGAGTTTTCAGGATCAGGAGCACCCTTATTTTTAACAATACCTGGGATATTTTTTTTCAAATATTTTTTGTGATTAACACAAAATTAAGGAGCTGAACTAATAGTTGTTGTTGTGTTTTTTTTTTTTAAATGTAACTGGTTTGTTACAAACTAATACAGCATACTAGAAAACTTTTGGAACAAGCAGAGCTGTGTAATCATCTGTTTTCCTTTATAATCCTCATTTTCTCACTAAGAACTCAAAGGGATCACATTGAGTTCAACTAAATAACATTGGAAAGGGCTAGCTCTCACCTGTGAGAGCTACAGCCCATCCAGGCAACTCTTTCCCTTCATGTTTCTATATCAAATAACATCATGTAACATTAGGAAGGCTGGAGAGAATGGGTTTAAATAGCATTTTTGATAGATTAGGGGGTCAAAACATGGCATTTGAAATGAATGCAACTCTAAAGAGATTTAAAACAATTTCTAGGCTAGATCTGTGAAACTAGCATGAAGGTTTCTGGCCATCGACAAGCCAAGAGCCATCCC
The DNA here is from genome assembly GCF_000737465.1 of Haliaeetus leucocephalus. Lineage (NCBI taxonomy): Eukaryota > Metazoa > Chordata > Aves > Accipitriformes > Accipitridae > Haliaeetus > Haliaeetus leucocephalus. The sequence continues at coordinate 971,699 of NW_010972634.1, read as the reverse complement.
AGTGACACCAGTGACTTGTCTGGGCTCCTGGTGCAGCCCTGTTTTAGGAAGCAGCGACGGGAAGAGGCTGTCAGGTCTCATTTCTGACTTACCTCCAACCCAAGATCTCCAAAATGAGCCATTTATGATACGTGGTCGCTGGCTCTGCTTCCCTGCGTGGCTGGCCAGGTAGATCAGCAGAAAATAAAGTATTACTCCCAAAGCATGGGAGACCCACACAATCTCTCAGCCACTTTCAAACATGAAGTAAAATATATCAACTTAGATCACTATGGATTGATAAGTACTGCAGCCTCCCCCCCATATAAACCAACACCTTGATTTAAAAGCAATTCAGACAATGCAGACAGAATAGAAGCCTTGAATTTATCTTGATTTTAGGAAGAGCAAGAACTTCAACATCTGAACTGGGATCAGGTAGTGAACACTGCATCTTGCTCCCATCCTTAAGCTCTCCATTGCCATCAACTTTACCATCATCTTCAAGTACTTCAGGTTTTAATACTTAGGGTGAAAGCCTAAGCACGTCTAGAATATAGCTGGAAGTAGAAAGACATACTAAATTTACACTACTGGAGTAAAACAACAGAAATCAGATTTCTTAGGAAAATGTTACTCAAGTATAAATGAAAGCTGTTTGGCGGGTCCAAACTAGATGTAGATATAATGAATATCCAATGTACATTGAGCATACTGAAATCTAGGTATCAAACAGTCAGAGCCCTTTATTAACTGTTACCGTCCCACCAAACTATCAATTCCCCTTAGAAAAAATATAAAATTGAAATTAAGTTGTTTAAAAAAAACCAAACCAAACCCTAAACAAGGCCAGTTTCAATGCAACACCACAGCCAGATTTTAATCCAATGCTGTACTGCTCTGTGTCTAAATGGCCTTCAGGTGTTTAGGTTAAAATCAATGTCAGCATACAGAGAAGCTTAAATCTTTCACAAAGTATCTTTTCCAACCTAAATTAAGACAAGTCCTGGAAGCTCTTCCTCCCTTTGAAGTCCTCCTACGTGGCTCATCAGCACAACAAATGCCTCTCTCCTGGAGATCCCCATGTTGCCTGGTAATAGCAGCTTCTATAAAAAACCTTTTTTCCCCCTTTCTTCTATTGCCAATTTTACTTAAAGCTAAGAAAAAATCCTAGTGCCAAGGGGAAAAAAATGTATACTCAGTGGGTTTGATAGGGTAAGACACTGATAAGCCTCCCTGATGTGCTCAACATACCCTACAGAAGAACTAGCAGAGGCGCAGAGCACCCCATGATCGAGTCAGATTATGCTCTAAAAAAAATCAAATATCCTGCTTTATGAAGTCCTCCGTCCCGTGTAGAATGCCAATGTGCTGCCCCAGCCTTGAGTGGAGAAACACCCCATGTAATTAAAGCTCTCTTAAGAAGTAATTGGATTTTTACGAGACCAATCTTGCGTTGAATATTGACAAAATTAGAAACAGTGAGGCATCAGCTGCAACAACAAATTTTGATGATAACTGCTTTTTCAAGTCACTGTGCTCCCCAACACCAAAACTGCAAGTCCTCACCAACCCAAACCCCCCACTTGATAAAAGACCAAATGAATGGGCTTGTCTGAGCACACGTACAAACCCGATCAGGTGCTCTCAGCGATCACCCAATACCATCCGTCTCAGAAAAGTTGTGTGCAATTAATTTCCACCACTAGCCATTACACAAGTGTAGCACCACACACTGCATTTGCTTTCTCCTTCTTTTTTTCTTTGTTTGCAATGGTGACATCATGGCTAGAAGGAGGTGCGGGTGTCCGAAATCTGAATTTCTGTACCTCATCCTTCCCAGAGAGGTTTCCATCACAACCCTCCATTGTGCACAGAAAGGACTCACAGCTCATAAACTCACAGTATTGCACTAACGGGAGGAAAAACCAGCTTTCTTACTTCCCAACGCTATACCCAAAAAGCCAACTCTTTGTTTAGTGGGAACAACCAAAGCAGAGCAGCTCCGATGGACACCCCTGCAAGGGTGGCCAGATGCACGCACAAGAGCTGGGCACTGTGCAGGACCTAGACTTGTGCCACCATCATCTGTGCCAACCACAAGAGCTTCAGATGCCTTGCCCCACTTTCAGCACTCTTCACGTGCCACCACATTGTGACAAAGTCCTCCTCCACAGCACTCTAAGGCACACCTTGCCCACCACAGAGAAAACCGGAGCTTTGCAACTTCAGACGCCCACGTTTGGGTGAAGGCTTTGGTCCACCAACCTTTCTTTGTCAGTAGCCAACTTCACCTGGAGCTTCTGCTCCCGACCACCATCAAAGACTGAGAAGTTTTTAAAGCCTGACCAAGTGTTGACACAGGTTTCATGGAGAAACCTCGATGCTGGAGACAAACCCAATGGTTAAACTTCAGAAAACCTCATTTTTCCTCCAGCTGGACGCCTTTGACTGCTGTGTTTATACTGAGAACATTTGGAAAAGGGTGGAAAATAGACTGTGTGTTTGGAGCGCTACGTAACCCACGTCAGCTGTGGCACCAAGAGGCCAAAACCCTGCCAAAGGTCATGTCAGGGGAGCAGAAACACAAAGGTGTCTTTGAAATGAGGACTTTTACTCCCTGCAGCCAGGTTTGCAGCACATAAACCACTGAGGGCAATACAGGTTTGATGACAGAGCTCAATGTATAATCCATCTCCCCCAAGGTGTTTGTTTGGTTTTTTTTTTTTAAAAAATACATCTAAACATGTTATTTTGCTGGTGGTTTAAAAACCATCAGCAAAACTCTAAACATAAGCAGCCTTCAAAATACTTTTGTTTCTCTTCTGGACTTTCTGCCTTAAACTTTTTTTCAAGTCTGAAATGACAATAGCAATGCTAACAAAATAGAATTTTTTTTAAAAAAAAAGTTAGTTTGAAAAACGCTGCAAACCCAAGCAAGTTAATGTTGGTCTTCTGTATTGAATTCCTTAGGAATCATAAAACTTTGTTTCCTTGGTTTTACTATGTGTCACACTCCCATGAATTATCTAAAAATGCTTCTCCTTGAAACAGCCGAAGGGCAAAATTATCACACTGTGGTCCTCCCCTTATTTATCCTGTGAATCAAAGCGCAGCAGATGGGTCTGATTTTTGACGCTCAAGATGTCTCAATACCCCTCCAAACAGCAGCTTAATTAAAGTTAAGCAAGTGGGAAATTACAATGAGAAAGACGCACAGTTGATGGGAAGCGAGGGTTAACTCGTGCCTTTTAATTCAACATCATTACGGAGGACAGGGTTGGGAAAGCAGATGAGGAAGGATAAACCCAACAGACAGGGAATGCTGTGGAGCAGCTTGTCCCATGTCCGCCTGCCACCATATGTTGGGAGATGAGGAAGCGCAGACTGGCCCATTTTTGGGTCTCACAGCAGGAATTAGTACATTATTAGCACACCTCCATCATCCCAAATGGTTGTGAACTTGAGCTGGAAACCTGTGGATGACTCTATGGCAACCTGGGGTTGCAAACCCTGATCTTCAGATTCACCTGGCTCCAACTGAGCTGCAGTCTTCTGCAGGAGATTTTTCTTTTTCTCACTCATGGATTACAAACTTACTCTTCCTTCTTAAAAAACAAGCTCTTTGAATTCAAACTAGGTATTTGAATATATATTTTAAATTCAAAGCTGTTTTGTAATAGTTACAGGAGACTGTCGCCTTGGTAAAGCCTTGCGGTGAACATTTTGTACTGCACTCGTTCACTGTGGCTTCTTAATGGACTGTGACAGCAATGAGAAAACAACATGCTCCTGGGCACATTTTGGATAGTCTGGGTGTCTCCTCTAATTGTGGTGTCTTCTGCAGTTTACAGGTCGCTTCTGAGTCCCACAAAAGCATCCCCTGAACAGTAATAGTCTTAATGCACCTAAAGGGACTATTTGCGTGTGGATGCTCCGGTCCAGCATATGGAATAACACAAATCACTCTAAACAGGGGGTTTATCTGTCCTCGACTGAGGTTGTCTTTGCATGCTCATGAGAAAGTAGTTAAGAATCTGATAATAAAACAAGCTACAGATCAAACAAGGAGCAACTGGTATACTAAGAAATGCCTTTTCCTTAGACTAAAAAAAAAAGTTGGTGGCATACCTCCTAATATCAAGATACAGTATGTGCTTCTGAGAAGTTGGTCACATTGATTGCTCCAGCTGAGAGGAATATAACAGGATGTATGGTAGCAAAGAGGTATATATTCAATAATTATTTCATTGGAGCAAAAGCAAGTACAGCCTACACCTACTCCACTGGCTACAAAACAAAATGAATATAACAGCAGTCCTACAACAGACCACTGCTGGTTCTGAAATGTAAAAATGCGGTAAGTGTTCCTAATTTGAAGTTCTTTGGTTAAATGATTGCTTTAATTTCCTGGTTGTTTCTCTGGGGGTTTGGCACTACTGTTCCATGAATCTGAAATTTCACCATGCTGTGCAGAGAGCCAGCGGGGAGGGAGTGTGCAACACGGGCAGGGATGGAGCTGGGGCTGGTAACCTCCTTCTCTTCCTTTTTCTCAAAAACTCCTCCAATTTCAGTGTCCCACAGACATACATCCCTGAATTGGGCTGGAACCGGCCCTCTCCCGTATGTGCTACTGGGCTGTACCCACCAACACTGCTGGGGACAAGGCAAGATAGGTGATGGAAATAAGGTTATAGAAATGGAAGTTGTGGAAGACAGAAACTGAACGTACACAGTTTAGAGCAAAAGACAAATCTCCAAACTGTGGTTTATCCAATGCCGACCAGAGCTCTGTGAAAAAGGCTGAATTTTCACCATGAATTCAAGACTTCTGCATTGACCTGTAAATATGACATTACAGTTGTGATCATTCAGGAGCTTCCTGAAGGTTGACTTCTCGCATGGAAAGAAGCGGCAGCACCACAGCTCTGGCATTTTCATGACCCATAGTGCACAGCTGGTCAGTTCAGTTTCCTTTTACACCATAAAAGTTACGGTCTTAATACCAGAACGTCCAACCGTAACACAACTCTCCTCACGGTAATAAACAGTGGATAAATAGGATCACTTGTAACTTTTGTGAGATACATGCTCAAACAAGATTTATTAGGTTTGATGCTGAACAAACATGTCTCATCAAAGAAGTCCCCCAAACCAAGCAATACTAAAGAAAAGGGCACGAAGTAGGGATAAACTTCAGTAGTATCATCTTCTAGTCATGAAAAACACAACATTGTCTTTTTAGCTCTGATTTTATAATTTTTCTTCTAGATTCCACTGGACTTCAAGCCAGTGCTCATCAAGTGCAATTTTCAGGGATACATAAAAGGCAATACAATGTATAAGGAACAGTATTTGGAAAACGTTCGCTCAGGTTCCTGCATTCAAAAGAGAAGACACATGCATGAGATGAGATGAAAGGAGCTTTTGGCCCTTTCCTTTTCCCACTCCTGAGCGTCCTCCTCACCACCCAAGGCAGTGGGCGGCACTGTTACAGGAGGAAATGCCTTTTCTGTGCTCCCCATGCCTTTTTCAAATGAACAATTCTCTGCCGGGGATTCTTCTCTCTTCTGTACTCCTCAAAAGGCTGTGAAGAGTCCTGTGGTGAAAGGAGGCTCCTCTGTCCCCCCCCATATAATCATAAGGTTTGCTTAACTCCTCCTTTGCTGGAACCTTCTGATCCGGCATGACTAAAAATTTCTCAGCCAGGACGCAAGTCCTGCTGTCACCTTCAAGTTTCTTTCCCAGCCTACTCTCAAAACCAACAGTTTTGAGCAAACCTGAGCATGTTCAGGGACTCTTGAATGCCCATGGGATTGGCTGAATAGTAGAAGCTGTCCTGTGTAGATGAAGATTTGTTGAGCTTCAAAGATTTTTATACGGCCACCTCTACGACAAAAGGATGTTGCAGAATTTCAAGTAGATGATGAGACATCTAAAGACTGAGCCAGGATGATTTGGACTGGATAAGTCCATTAAGTTTTGTAATGAGGACCTGAGATACGGTTTTGATTCCTAAATGCACCGTGTACTTTTAAGGGAGAAAGAGGAGGAAAGAGAATCTAAAAAAAGCATTATTTAGTTTAATGCATTATTGCTAAAGAAATTTCCTGCCTTAATTTGTTCTAAAAGTAGACACAAGGCATTAGAAACCAGATTTTAATTCTCATTCCATCCCCACTGCTACTGTAATGCAGTCTGACAACCATTTTTGGAGAGCAATCAGGCTTCCTAAGTTGCAAACAGCCTGGGAGGCCACCACCTCTCAGCTACTTTTTCTCCGCGGTGCCGAGGCAAACATCTGTTTCTCTGTTTCTGCCTGGAAAACAGCTCGAGTTGTAAAATGCTGTCACCAGCTGGTGCTGGGGCCACCACTGTCCTGACCCTCGAGCCTGACATAGTCCCTGCCTCCCCCCACCCCTGGTCAGTGACAACCTCCTCGAGTAGGAGCACATAGGGCAGAGGTTCAGGAGATGCCCAAGCTGTGCCTACAAGGAAACTTGTAGCAATATAGCAGAAGCTCAGAAGTGCTAGTTTTTGGAGGCAGGTCATCTATCCACATACATACGTAGCAAAGATTGACATGAAAATGTAAGAGGAGAAAGAGGAGATGAAGTGGGTGGCAGGGGGTGAAAAGGATGACTGGAGATCCTGATGCTCTTGGAGAAAGACCAGATGTAAAGATGCTCGAGGGATGAAAAAGGGCAAAAGGAAGGATGAGGGGATCAGAGAAGGAAGCTCAGCCCTGCCACCACACATTGATTTGGTATCATGAGAGGCCACCAGAAGAGATCAACTGCCGAAGCGGTGTCAGTGGGGGAGAGCTTCATTTCCTTAAGTGCAAAGAAACAGGAAAAGAGAAATAAAAGTAGATTAATGGGCAGGATGATCTGAGAAGAAACAGGAATTTCAGACGGATGAGAAATGGAGGGAGGATGCTGAAAAGGCTGAAAAGTTAAAAGATATACAGATGGGGATGAAGAGGGTGAAAGGTTAAGACAAACCTCAAACACGAAGAGGGAGAACTCAAGGAGAGGTAGTTCAAGGATTAAGGGAGCACAGAGGTGATACAGGTGGGTGAGAGCAGTACACTGGGACAGGCTAAGGAGAAATGGGAGAAGAGCTGTAGCAAAGAGGGTTGCTCAGGAAGATGAGAGAGGAACCAATATGGAAAAAAATAGGATTTATTCCCATGAGAGATGACGGTGATAACAAGACAGCAAATTAGTCAGGTGAAAGTTGATAGCGGTATTAGGCTACAAATCAAGCTGTCACTGAATTGGGATAGAAAAACCAACACTTTGCTTGCTAGCTAAAATAATAACCGATTCACAGATAATTGATGTGAAATGGGGAGAGTTAACTGAGCAGTAAGTAATTAGGAAAAGGATACCTAGGCAGAGTGGAATTAATTAATCAGTTACGCTGACTAAAAATTAGCAAACAGTAAAATCAAGTAAAATAAAATAAAAAAATAACATGGCAAGTTGTACGGAGTTGATGCTGACTCGGGGCGGGGGGGGGGGAGCGATCAAAATGCCAGTTGAAAATTGGAAGTATTAACACGAGACAAAAGTTTGCATGCCTATGACCAGTTGCACTCATTTAGTTTTGAGTATGAGCTTTTGTAGGATCGAAATTTCTATTTGAACAACCCCAGCCCCATGACATTTCCAGCCTACTTTGAACATTAACATGTTCCTGTGACTCAGATTGCTTCATTTCAATAGACTGTTTGGGAAGGTAAAGATGCTTTGTTTTTTAAATCCAAAGATTGAAAGGTCTCCCTCAGCAACATGACAGCGTATCAACTTCGACAGCTTTGTTTTGAGGAAATACAACCAGAAACAATATCACATTATGTCACTGCACCATAAAGCGTCTCTCCAATAGCAAGCAACTTAAGTATGCGGGTTTTTAATTAGATTTCATTGAAATGCAAGAAAAGTAGCTGCTCTTCTCTCCTCCTTTTCTGAATAGCTCTGATTTGTTTTTCTCTTTATAATGGAAGAATGTGTGCGGAACACTAATTTCCCTCCGTAAATCCAAAGACCGGTTCCACAACTATTAAAATGGCAATCAATTCCTTGCAAAAATGAAATTGGAAGTGAACAATGTAAATCACCATATTTGTTTCATATATTTTTCTTAATTTGCTCTAAATTTTGTATGCTTATTCAGACAAGTTATTTGCATTGCCATGAAGATCCAAACTAATTTACTAATCTATCATGAGGAATAAAAAAAAGCATATTAATTGAATATATTCAGCCACTCTTCAAATAACCTATAATGAAATACATTTTCTTTTTGCAATCTGAATCAAAGAGGAGACTCTACCTTGCCATATGCAAATGCTCTTCTTTAAATTGTCTCTAGAAACTGACTTTACTGGAAGCAAAATTATGAAAAGCATTTGATTTAGCCAGCTGCTACAGAGTTTTACTGAAACAGGTAATTTGCCCAATTCAAACACCTGAATTCACCAGTTGCTTCTAGTTTGGCAACTTCAGGGGTTTGTGTAGGTGACAACTAGTTCTGACTCAACACATAAGCCTTGCAGCACCAGATGAATTAAACACTATCACAGCTTATACTCCCCTTTTATACCTCCATGGATTTTGGCTGCTGCTAGAAAATATTCTCCTCTTCCCTTGATTTCTCTCATTAACTGCAGAAAGGAAAAAAAAAGCAGAGTTTATCAGCCTGCATGCATACAAATGCAGACTCCGCTCCCAGTCTGCCAACAAGCACTCTGGATTACAAGGAATTTTGGAAGTGAATTACACTGAAGAAAGCAAGATAAAATGTTTGCCTGAAATACATTTATTAAAGCAGCAAGTGAACTTCTATTCTGAGTGTGCAATGAAACGGGAAAACCTGAAAGCTCTATTATTTTAAATAGCAGTAACAACTTTTCTCAATGGAAACAGAAGTTGCCTTGAGCTACGCACCCTAACCTGTGCTGCAACTGTCTTCTTGACAACAGAACTTGCCAAATTAAGATAAAAACTATATTTTAATATAGAAATGCAAAATATGCTCCCCTAAGTACAGAATTCAGTATTACTGTTAATATAGACTTCTTACTGTTAAAATAGGCTCATGCAACTCCAGCCATGTCAATTTGAACCTTGCTATGAAGTTGTACAAAGAAAATTTTACTGGACCTTGCCACTGCCTACAACTTATTCCAGGCTTTCACACAACTCGTAATGAAACATGAAGCTGTAAGAAAAAAAACCCCACAAACTATTATGAATACAGAACATGGTAAAAGTTTAGATTACTAAAGATAAAGCATGTCAAGAATTAACCCTGCAACAGTAACATCTTCATCAATCTCTCATGCAATGACCAGACATATAAATATTTGACTGACTACATCTATTTTGCACTTTAAAACAGCTTTTTTTGAGTTTATCTTAATATCAGTCCTGAAAAGAAAACCAGACTGACACTGGGAAATGTAATCTAGGTCAGATTTTTGGCACAAGACACAGCACTGCTAACGGGACAGCTGACTTTTTCCTTACCGGGCAAGGACAGCACATTGATCCAGAGATTACTTCGCTAGGGTTTTTTTGAATGCCAAAGCACAGAGAATTGTATCTTTTGTGGCTTTCTCTGCAAGCAATTTGGAAAATTACAATTTGGATTTACAAGCGGACAAGCACGGGGTCGAGTCTTATTGCAACAGAGACAGGATCGCCTGTCGTCACAGTTAATAAACCCCACTCCTACACAGCCAAGGAAAACCTTCACCCTGGTAAAAGAATAGCGTAAAACTACATGCTGGTAACAGCCATGTTATTTATGTTTCCCGGTCTCTTATGGTGGACAGAAATCAGAAGGCACAGGAGGAAGAGAGCACATCTGTTCCACTGATGCCCCGATTTAGGACATCAGCATTTTCCACTGTAGCAGTATCATAAGTTTTCTCAGCAAAGAGCTATTTTTTGCACTTGTCTTCTCTATGAATTACCAATACAGTCAGCTATTTTCATTTTATATTAATTTTGAGATACTGAGAGTCTTATTTTTCAGCACAAGTGTAACGTTGGATGGAGGAAGGGTATCTGAAGGACACAGATCTCCAGCAAGAAATCCCTTCTTGCCTGTTTTCCATGACTTTCTGGTGAAGAACCAAAGCCAGACTTGGTTGATCCCAAGAAGCCTGCGGCCAAGCAGGAAGCTGAGTTTCAGCCCTTCCCAACATAGAGCTGGCTTTCGGGGGGATCTTCTCCCTTTTTGGGGTATACCCAAACACGCAGTGAGCTGTGCCGAGGTCAGGCAACCTCCTGACACCCCAGCTGCGCACTGGGACCCAACTGGGGGAAATTCAAGGGTGAACACTGAAGCAGCCTGTCCGTGCTACGGCCCCTGAGCATACGGCAGCATGACAGCAGCTAATATTTCATTTCTGATGGTAGGCATCTGCTACCAAAGCTGCCTGCTGCTGATGGAGAATCAAATGACTTGAGAAGGGGATCAAAGTGCTCTTTAGTGCATCTAGCTGGAAGCTTTGGGGAGATGCTAACCTGACCCAGTGTGCTCTGACCCTTTGCCTCCCATCTGGTGTGTAATACCAGGGACAACGAGCATTTACCCATTGCAAAGCTGGGTTTTCTTCTTGTCCACAATGCACCTCTGAAATCCGACTACAAGTAATCTTATGTAAAAAAATGCTTTCAGGCAAAATAGCCAACTTCTTCGCTGTCCCTCATGTTTGCAAAACTCTTCTGTTTTTTTGAAAGAGAATAGCATTAGTTTTGCTGCCATGCTGGCAAGTTAGGTCTGAGTATTTTTAGTATTTCCATTTGATACAAAGCAATGAAGGAGTGACCTGAGCTGCCCTTCAATGGTGCGAAAAAAACCTGTAAATCCCACCTGGAGGTCTTGGTGGGCATGTACTACAGGACCAGGCTTTGCTATCACCTTTCCAAACGCCTCACCAGTGAGGGAGGCAAAGCAGCCAGGGAGAGGGCATCACAGCATTAAACTATGTCAGTCCCAATTCCTTGTGCTATGTCATCCTTAGGCTATGGGCTACGCCAGCAATTCAGGTTGCCTAAATAGCTATTAGGCTGCTTAAAATTGTACCACAGAGTATATGAACCTGGACTCTGCTCCAAGGTCAGGAAGATGAGGTTAAACACACCTTGCCGTACACTATGGCAGTATTGCATTATGCACAGTCCAGAATGATACGCATCTCTCTCTTCTGTATTTTCTTTTGAGTTCTTGGAGAAATATACATTTTCTCATCCAAGTAATGCATTTTAGAGGCTAATTTATCTGCTACCATACTTAATTTCTATACATTTCGATCATGAGATTTTTTTGATGAAAGCCCACACCTTGATTTCATTCCAGATACCCGTTACCAATGCCAACTGGCACGGCACTGGTGCTACCTTCAGCTCCGCAATACAGGCAAGGATATCTGCCAGGAACCAGCAAGTTATGGAGCCCGTCCCAGTCTAACCCTTCCTTCAGGGTAAAGACAGATCTATTATGGGGATGTTCCAAAAAAGGTACCAAAGACAGATTTGTTACAGGAATGCTCTACGAAGAGGTTCACCTCCAAGCTTAAGTCATACAACTTCTGGTGGTCTCTTGTGACAATGTTTTGAGTGTCTTATGACAGTGAATTTCATCCCTATTCTACTACTACAGGGTCTGAAGCCACATACCCAAAAAACTTGTGTGTGATCCCCGAACGCAGTCCCATGCTCTTATTTCCATAATGCCTGAAGACTTCAAATGAGAGGCAGAAGTTCCAAGCTGTGCTCAACTCCCTGGAAGCTCTGAAGATTAGGAACACATTGTTGAATTTCACAGCTTCTTAGGGCCAGAAGGAATCATCTGAATTGGCTAATCCTCAGAAACACACAAAGCCAAACCCAAAACCGCCTTCATCTAACCTGACAAACCATACACAGTCAAATAAAAAAAAGCTTCTGCTCCAGAAAAACATCTCATTTCCACTGAAAGGTGGCATGGGAGGAGGACTTAGCCATTACCAAGCAGTCTGTCCTAGTGGCTGATAAAATTTCTTGTATCAGCAGGTAGCCCTGCAATCACCCATTACTGCTTCTGGCCTCGTGTCCCTCGCGAGCCCCATCTGGCAGACAGGATCTGACCCCTATGGCGGTAAGAAATTCCACTTTGGGAAGCTCCATGGGAAATTCCCTCTTAAGGAGGACAGAAAGCCATGAGGTATTAAAAATGTAAATAAGAAAACTTATCTCAGATAGTGTTTTGCTGCATTCCGCGCAGTATGGAAATAAGGCCATTTCAATTTTACCACATCAGTAACTCCATTTCTAATGTCTTTCTCCCTTCCTCCAGTGGCTTAGTCTTGTGGTGATCTATCAAGATATCCAACGCCTACTATTTCATGGATTAAGGGTGAAATAGCTTTCTGCTATCACAAAGACACTTTTCAATTACTACTATTACAACTTGGAGATACTGCAAATACGGGACCAATAGCAGGAAATAAGAAGGTAGTTTAAATCTATCCCCAAGACCTTAATTGAATGTTTAATAATACACAGGCACAAAAATGAAAGCTACTCAAGTGAGTGTGAGCAAGTTCATTTCCCAAGGAAAATAAACTCCCTGAAAAAAGAAACACCTGCCAGCCGGGGTGTATTTTGAGAAGCCACTAAGGCTTGGGGAGGGGAGGAGGATTTCCCCATTTTAATGCTTGATTGCCTAGCACAAAGCTGGGATTTAATGACTGGCTCCATTGCTAGAGGGTCTTCTTCAGCTGGTGCAGGAAGACTCAAAGCTTGATGCCCCAGTACAGAGCAGAGGGCCAGCATTCAAAGCTTGGTGGCCATTCCTTGGGTGGCCACAGGTGTCTCCACGACCACATTTACTGTTCTCTTCATTTTCCCTCATTAATCACTTGCTCATGAGGCTACAGCCTGCAAGCCAGGCTTGTTCAAAATGCCAGTAGGTGTCACTGTGGGCAATGGTATAGGAGAAACCAGAGGAATAAAGTTTGAATCAAAGGGGAAAAAACCCATCAAGTTAATTAATATTTGTTTTTTAATATAATTGCTAATTATATTTTTCTGCTTTTACAGATAAAAGTGCATTGTCTGCGCCTCACAGATAAAAGGAGCTTTATTAGAAACAATTCACTTTTTCTGCTTCAGACCATTCAGGACTAGAGAGTCGAAATCACAGAATATTTTCAGGTAAGCACAAGGTTGGATTTTGTTTCTTTGCTTCCCTGCCGTCAAAATCAGCCTATATATGTATGTACGTACGTATGTGGGTTAAAGTCAGGGATTTTTGGAAACTGCTATTAAAATAAACTCACCGAAGGTGATGCTCAGCAGACCAGACACACGCACGTTCTCCCTCCAGGCTCCCCGGGAAGCCAGCACAGCAAAGCCAAGCCCTCAGCCTCCTCCTCCCCTGTGCTTGCACAAAGCCGTGGCACCCAGCAAGTACCTCAGCAACAGGCAGGGCCATCCGGTAAATCATGAGGTGGCTGAGAGAGCTCAGCCTGCCAGAAAAACTCCTTTTTAATTTTGATATCAGGCCCTGGAGACGCTCCATGCAAACCAGGCTGCTAGTCCTGAGCGGAGGTGGCAGATGCAGGAGGAACCAGGACTGTTACAGAGGTTCATGGGGTTTTTTTTTCATAGATGTAGTTCTTTAACATTACACAGCTTTGTTTTATCTTAAAATCTGTAGTTAAAGCACTATTATTATTATTAAAAAAGGGATCATTTGCTATACGAATCTGTACCCTGCCCACCACACTGGAGCAAGACGGTGCCATACCTTGCTGCTGATACTTACATCACTAGAGACAAATGGACTTTCAGAAGAGTATTTCTTATCTAATGTCTGATCTAGATTTTCTAGTTCAATTTTAAACTTACTGAGATAGAAAGGGAAATATCCCAGCGATGGTTTTGGCCCAGAGGCACCATCGCCCATGTCCCAGAGACAGCAGAAGCCTTGGCTCCGCGTGCTGCTGGGGAGAGGGGCTTGAGTGGAGCCACATCGGCTGCGGTGGAAACTGCCAAATGCACACATTTCAATTTTATTTCAGTTTGAATTGAATATATTGTATTTGCTCAATATAAGAAGTGAAGGGCAACCACCGACCCATTGGCCCCGACCTGTCTGCAGGCAAAAGCAGCAAATAAAATGCACAGAAAAACAGAATCCACGTGCGCTTTGCCTGAATGTATGCTGCAAAGCCTCTTAAAATTGGAAATAGTAAACTAATGGATATGGGAAAATTAAGCACATGGCTGGATCACAGAGGAGATATTTACTTGGATCTCCTGAGCTGCGCCCTGTGACCTCACTGTTGTCCCACCTGCTATAAAAAAAAAAAAATTCACATCCATCTCACATGTATCCAGAAGAGAGTCTGTAAATCTGCCAATGCAAATGATAAATTATGGATTTACTTAAATCCCTTTTTTCATATCTATGAAACCCTGGAAAATATCTAAGATTACCAACAAAAAGATAATTTCGTGATTTGTTTTGTGGGGTTTTTGTGGGTTTGTTTTTTTTCTTTCTTTTATAGCTGTGACAGACTGTCTGAAGAATCCGCTTACAGAGAGCATAAAAATATATTCCAGATAGGCCAGAGCTGGGTTTAATCCAACCTGTCAAAGAGCAAACACTTGTGCCCAAAAACCTGCATAACCTGAGAGCAGCGATGGCAAGTGTGGCAGCTTTATAAACTAGCATCTTACCAACTACTTACCACAGAAAGCTTTAGCGTCCACTCAACCCACTGTTACTGAAAACAATAAAAATAAAATACTGGAGCTCAAAGCAGCGTTTTGGCAAATTTTTTTTCTGTTCTGCTGAAAACTTTTCCATGATGCTGCCTTCACCATGTGCCTTGACGACAACCATATCCTTGCTGGAGTGGCTTTTTCTACCCACTGATCTGGCTGAGAGGTGTTTATTAAGAAGAGAGGGATGCCTAATGCAGGAGAACAGCATAATAAGCTGGAAAAGACAATGCTACTCAAGAGGCAGCTGAAAAACAGGCAACTATAAAACCCTTGTGGAGGATGCCTAAGAAAAAATGATCACAATACAAACACTGCACTTGAAAATCCAGGCTCCAGCATTGGCTTTTACATCTTCATTGCTAGGTGCTGTTAAACAGACAGGATAGCTAATATTTGATGCTAATGAGCAGGCTGTGGCTTCTCCAGGTGGCTCCACAACAGCATGGCAAACTACTGCGCTGCATTAGCAGCTGAGAAAATCTCTCTTTACAACCCCAAACTCCTACCCTTCCGAGTAGCCTTTAGGATTCTTGTGGAGATTTACATTAATACATATATCCACATGCTTCGCATGGCTGTAAGAGATGTAATTCTCCAGCTGGTGTGCTTTGACCTAACTTCAGTATATTTTATAGTCTGCACTGGAAAAAAAATAACGCTGATCCCATCTTTGTGGTTTAGGAAATAAGCCCAGAGAAAAGGGCAGCAGTACTTCTGACAGTAAATTAAATAATAATAAACTCCTACTGTCTCCAGAGGAATCCAGCTCCCCGTGGAAAGCCTCTGGAAAAAGATCCCTCTGAAGCCACTGGGATTTTCAGTGTAAACGCAAGTTACTTCTTGAGAGGTTTTAAAATTCATTTCATAAAAATCAGTTAGAAAGAGAACATAATTCCCTGACTGCAAAGCAGATTTGGCAGAAGCCCTCTGTGACCAGCAGGTTTGCATTGCTCATCGGCTGCACCCACGGCAAACACCCAAGAGGTCCCACCGTGAGAAGACCTGAAGCAGTTATCCAGGCTGAGCGGGTAGAAGTCAGGGAAACGGCTTCCCATGTGTTCATTACAGGGATTTTATTGGAGAAAAGAGGGTGTGGATGGTAAATGGCATGAAGGAGGGGACAAGGAAGAAAAGGCAACTGGTAGTTTGTGGGGAAAGGGCAAGAGAAAGACCCAGCTGACCCACAGGGCTGGTGGATGAAACAAGACCTGTCCCAGCAAAGCTGCAAGGGCAGCAGCTAAGGTTTTAAAAGCCAGGGGTGGACTTAGCCAAGACCTTGGTAGGGAACGGGGTGCATCAGGAACAGGAGAGTATTTCTTGCTAAACTGGAGGCACAGCAAACCCCGCGATGCCAATGCCCACGGACCTTGTACGTCCCTTGCGGCCCAGGGATGGGATATGAAGCAGAAAGGGAGCCCAAGAAAGATGAACAAGCCTTAAAGAATTTCAAGACTAGCCTTTAACATGTTTTGCCAAGGCTTGTCAAGGTAGAAATATTAAGCTATTTCTAAAGAAAACATTCCTGTGATAAGCAGAACACAAGTGTCGTTTATTTTAGAGATACACATGAAAAACCCAAAAAGGATAATTACTTCCAGCACTAAAGGATCACCCTAGTTGTACACAAAAATATTCACATCCAGGGTCTAAGGTACTTCTTTGCATATAGCGGTTTTAATCACTGTTTCATCGGTACCATTAAGTAGTCTCTGCCCTTTACACTGGGCCGAGGCTGCGATCCACGTCAACCTGCCTAAGCCAAAGGGAGAGGTCCTGCCCCACCGCCTCTCCCCACTTCTGCTCCACAGCACCAGCCTGAGCCTTCAACTGCCTCTGCCACGAGGCAGAGAAGTAATCCCTTGCTTTAGTAGGAGGTTTGTTGAAGGTGGAATCAATCCCTAGTTCCCACTGACACCAATGGTTCAAACCAGAGCTTACCTACCACCAGCAAGGAGCCCAAGTAAACTAGAAAAGGAAAACTGGCATTCAGAGGAGTTTCTCAGCACAAATCTTGCTATTTTTAATAAAAGTCTTATTTTTTTTGCCTGTAAAATCCAGCCAAGTCTCAGCAAAGGTCTGCAGGGACCCAAACTCAGCAACCCTTGCACAAGTGAGGTTTCCCCCTGACCATGTAGGGGTTTTTTGTGTGTGTTTGTTGTTGTTGTTGTTTTCTGGTTTGTTTTTTTTTTTTCTCTCCCCGCCCCCCAGCCACATACTGTATAACTCATTCAAAGTCTTAGACATATGGATGCTGAACGTCTTCCCTACATTCATTATGATATCTACATTTTGGAAAGGACAGAGATACTGCCATCTCCCCATACATTCCTAATAATCCCATCTTTATACTAAAGCCTATATCAGTATTTTTAGAAAGTTTTCCCTATTTACAAGCCCTTCTATGCTGTTTTTCTGAACAAGTCTATATGCTCTGTCAGTATACATAGCTCCAGCATTTCCTGCATTACACACTCTTCTAGAAAAGCAATACAATTGAGAAAAAAGGAGCCAATCAGTCAAGGACTTGATTACACCTTGACTTTCCAGCACCTTGATTTTAACCAGTGGCACTCTATTTTCCTCAACCATGGTCACATTAACCAGACAAATATTCAGCCACATTTATCTTGGGTATTCATGAGTTTCCATTTTCCATTCCACCCTGCCTCCCATTTTTCCATCCCCATTATTCATACAAGACATTATTTGGTTGATTTTTATTTGCAGAGACCCAGCGTTGCCTGGCCCAAAGGCAGCTTTCCGCCCTGCTCCCACCAAACAAAAGAAGCATGGTGGGATGCACCTTGGGTGCCAGATCCCAAACAAGTAGAAGAAAAAAAAAACAGAAAAAAAAAAAAGTGCCCCGTATCAGCATTGTCTCATTTAGTTTTTCTGCGTTTCGTTTCCGCTAGGATGGAGTGGCCATGGAAACCATCAAAATAATCAAATGCATATTTTAGTAGGATGGGAGAGTTAAATGGCTTATTCAATTTGGTTGCAAATTTTGTTTTTAACAGACAACTTGTCCTGTTGTCCTTCAACTCACTTTCAAATGAAATTAACAGCCCCAAATCCAAATAAAAGACTGTTCTAGTTAGACCAAACCATTCACCTGATAAATTTTGAGTTTGCTTGCAAGCTACTTCATCAGGCAATAATTTTCTAATAAATTCTCCATTACTTAGATGAAGAGCTTGCTAGATCCTTGTCAGTCTTGCTCTGAGCCCATAAGCTCTGCTTGTGCATTGAAGGTCTCAATTTCACAATCTCAAGGGATGCTCCAAGTGACCTCTTAACCACAAAGCTTTTCTTCATCTGCATCACCTTCTAACAGTAAGTTTTGCAGATGTATTAACTGCTGTGTGAAGAAACACCTCCTTCATTTCTACCACTGCAAAACAGAGCAATCGGGATGGCTATTGCAATACGCACATGGATGACAATGTTCCTGACAAGCATCTGCAGGGACCAGGGAGTATTTAACTCCTTTCTTCTGCTCTGATAACTTAAGCTTGAGCTTCTTTGTAATTGCCTTTAAATGGTCAGTGCCCACAATAAAGAAAATCAAATGGAAAACTGAAAGTGACACCTTTTATCCCAATGCAAGTGCTAGAGCAGCTTCTAGAGTAAGCATCACTACACAGTCATATCATCATCTACAGAGAAATAATCACACTTCTCTCTTTCTCCCCAGTATCTTTTACAATTAGATTTAGCTAATTCATCTGCGTTTTGTACCCTGATAAAAACTGAAAGAAGCAGAGATTTTCCCATTAGATCAGCACTCTTTGTTTCTCACACTGGAAGAAATTGCTTTTAATTCTTTGAGCAGCTGTGATTCGTGGTGGAAAATACAGCATAGGTGCACTATACATATATTCCTATGCTACGCATATTCCATAGGTTTAAAGGCCAGAAAAAGTTTATCAATGATGTTAGAAGAGGATACTGTTCTATTCCATTGCTCTAGACATTGCAGCTGGGAACTTTATTGTACTCTTGCATGTAATTTTTTCCAACTGCATTTTATTTTCTAATGTGCTTTTATTTTTTTGCTGTAGACCCAAAAAGCTTTTTTCCTGGAGCACCTGCAAAAACAAAGCTATGTTTTCATGAATGTCATTTGAAAAATTTATGTAAGTACAAATCAAGTTAAAATTTTGTCCATATATGACTGAATCAATTGTGACTGAATCCGTTTTGTTGCCTCCATAGGCAGCACTTCTCTAACTATACCCCATAGCTCCTTCGATAAATATACCTCAACAGAGTGCTACCTTTTATCAAGAAAGATAAATAATCAAATAAAAATAATTTTTCACCTAACCAAAACATTTTAGTCTTCTCTATTTCTAATTCCCCCTCAAATCTAGTTTGTGCCTCTAAATCAGATCAACACCTGCTGCCAATCAGCTTTGGTCCAGGCAGAACCTACCATTACTGTCACGACCCAGACTGGACAGACCAGGGAGTCGTGTTTAATTCAAAATTCCCTCGGGCTAAATTAAGGTGAAACGACACCAAACGATCAGTTAAAGATTTTATTCATGACAGAAGCAAACGGAACTGGGGAGGTGTGGTAGTAAGTGGCAGGTTTCTCACAACAGGAGCTGGCATAAGACTACTTCTGTAAACCGTGTAACCATGTACATCAATTGAGGGGATAAGGAGATCCCTCCCGTTGGGTCAGGAGGTTCAGAGCAGACCCCCTGGCTTTCCAGACTCCTCCTCAGAGAAGGGTCTAGGGGCGGCTGGATCTACTCTTAGTCTCAGACTTGGTCAATGGTTTATATCTTGAAATGGATGAGGTGTAGGGATTGTGGAAAAGGAAAAGGAAAGAGAGAAGAAGACAGAGAGAGAAAAAGGAAGAGAGAAAGATTTCACTGGTCCTGGGTCCAGCGTTGGTTCAGTCAGCTGAGGGGTCCAGTCCCGGTGGGCTTGTGCACCCAGGTTTCAGTTGGTGTCCTTTTATCATCCTTGCCCCTCCTTCGGGCGGGCACCCGAACTCATCAGTTTAGAGCCTTTGAGCCTGGGGGTCGTTTGTGGAGTAACTCCTCCTTCCCTGCAGACATGGCCATTTGATCTTTGTATCAGAAGAGCTTATCAGAATAGGGAGCTGCGCACCCTCCAGCACGCCCTCCCCCTCCTGTTGCTGATGTCTGAGCTGATGGGCTTTTCACCTGGGTTCTTTGCTGTGCAGGGTCTGTCTTTAAGCAGAACTTGCCCCACCACAATGTTTGAGACATTAACTCTTTCAGTCTCTCACAATTACCTGCAGGACGGACCAGCAAAGGTTTACATAGACTTGGTTGCCTTTACCAAAGAGTGATCCTCAGTCTTATTTAGGCAGAAAAAACCCCTACTAATTATATTGAAAGCTAATTAAGTTTGCATATTTTTCCTGTTCTATTCACTGTTGCCACGCAATTCTGCGTAAAAAGAGGATTGTATTCAGACTCCATTAATTAGAGGCATCCGAAGAATTTCTGATCCATGCTAATTTCACAATGTGGAGCAAGAAGGATGGTTGGCATCTTCGCGTGAAGGCTGACAAAACATGACGGGTCTGCCCAAGCCAGCTTTTGAAGCTGAACTACGCAATGAAACTCTCCAAGATAGCCACTCTTCATCAGGAGCTGCGATGGAAGGAGCACCACTAGCAACAGAGATGGATTTTGTTTTTCTTTTATCATTTGCGCTTTATTAAATTCATTCTTTAATTGGGAAAAAAAGAAGAAGAAAAAAAAAAGCGGCGAGCAACACTCCTCACATAAATTTACAGGAGCTTTAATGAAATGGCTGCAGACAGGCGCTGTGATCCGTGCTTTCAGCACTTTGAGATCACACTCCCAAGATGTGCTTTGCACGCAGCCAGTGAGCTGCAAGAACACATTTCTCAGGCTTGGCATCATCTGCCTGTGGTATTTAACACATTTCTCTTCACTTGTACTGCTCAAATAGTTTGGCAGCACCATTTGCCTATGACTATATATGTGTTGGGATCAATGAGGTAGCCAAGTCATAGCTGCCTGGGTTTGGAGGAAGTACATCACTAGCCCTTGGACCTCCATAATGCTTTAAATTAAATTAAAATTTGGAAGTATCAATGCTTCTAGTGAAATAATTTCCAAAATGCACACTGGGAGACATGGGGAATGGCAGTCCCGGGGCCCTAATGCACTCCCAAACCAAACTGTACAGTTACAGCAAGGAAACCTAGGACTAGTTGATGAAGTGATTTGCATACTTGGGGCAATTAGTCATATTTATATTATATTTAAGTATCTACTATATATTGCTTATATAATATTAAATACATATAGTTACATACATACAGCAATTTTAGAGATATATATATATGTGTATATATAGCAAAGCTACCTAGAGTTCTGGATACACAACATACAAGAAGAATCCATTTGATGTAGTTTAGATTTGACATTATCTATGCAAAAAGAACCTCCGGTATTTTGGTAACCAAATTGAAATTGCATTTGTTGCTTTCTGTCGCTCAAACTGCACCAATTCATACATATAACATCTTACATGGATTAGTACGCTAAATCCCAAACAGCAAAGGAACATCAAGTACACAGGATTTAGAAAATGCTAGAGTCGAAAATGTCAACGAAACCTTAATTCAACCCCCTTCTGTGTATTTATAACTACAAAACTTTTAAATCACAGATTATTTCTCCAGCTCCCCTAGGCTCTCTGAATTCCTGCCCCTTTCCCCTACCTTGAAAGCCCTACATAACTCAGCTGAGCTGGGACAGATATTCAGGCGGGTAACAAGTCCACCCCTGACATACAGGCAAAGCAATCTCCTTCTTTGAAATGGGATTAGTAGTTTGAGATGGGGGAAAAAAAAAGAAAAGAAAAATCACCTGTAGGCCAGCAGCTGCAATGAATAATTCTAGATCAAATGGGTAAGTCATCAAAATCATGAGCAACTGGAAATAGTTTCAAAAGAGACAAGATCAAGAAACCTTAATTATACTTATTGTTACCTGAACTACTCGTTTGAGATATAAATCTTTCAAGGATAAGCTTTATATTTGAATGACACAGAGGATACCCTTGAAAGAGGAAAAATACTACCAGGAAGTGAACCAACCTCAAGATGGAAAAGAAATCCCTATTTTTTTACCCCAAAGAAGAAAAAAAAAAGAAAGAAGGAAAAAAGAAAGAGATGCGAGGCCAGAGTGTCTGAGCGCTGGCCGTACCCATTACTAGTTCATCCCCCTCCTCGGCGACGCTGGGAACGCAGACCTTTGACTGACCCTCCTCCTCCTCCTCCAGACATTTCAAACACCTTCTCAAACTCAGCTGTCCTTCTGCCTCCCCGCTGGTTTCCCTTTTCTCAGCATCTCCTCTCCTGCCCGGAGTACTCCCTTCCTCCTGCCAAGCTCTTGGAAGAGCTTCGCAAGCACATGGGCAGAGCTGAAGGCCGCCGAGAGGAGAGGAGGTCCACCCACTGCCACCCCAGACACGTCTCCAGTGGGTCCTACTTCTTCCCATACACACAACGTCACGAAAAAAAGCCACCAGGCTTCAACTGGGAGCACAGCGGGGGAAAAAAATGCCACTTTGCTCCAATAGCGAAGTACCGCTTGTCTGATTTTTTTTCTCCCTCCTCATCGCCAACACAAAGCAAAGGTGCTTAACGGCAGGCAAATGCATGTCCTGTAGGCACTCTGCTATGCTACAGGGAGACAAAGCACCTATACCATGAGGAGTCGCATCTTGAGAAATTACACTAGAGGTTGGGCATTTGGGGGTTTTTGTTTGGTTTTTCTCCTCCATGACCATAAATCCCCTTTTTTATTCTCTTGCCTGTGGTGCGGTTCCTGGCAATTTGATCCACTTCTTACAGACTCACCATCCTCCTCCCTTAAGGATTTAATTTCATTTAACGAACAGAGTTAATCCATAAAGACTAAAAACACCGGCAACATTAGTACCTTCCAGATAACCACTGGGTGAGACACCAGACGCATTTTGTCCAGGTAATATTAATATTGCCGTGACCCAGAGGGATTTTTACAATACATCGGAGTCCTTACAGATACTAGTTTCCCCATTCCCATGAGAAAGAGGTGAAAACTCTCAGAGACCCGAAGTGGGGAAGATGCTCTTCCCTCTCCTCCCAAATTTCCATCGGGGTAGCTACGCCGCTTCGCTACCTTCCAGTTTGGGGACTGCCAGAGGGGACAGGACCCTAAATGTTGGCAGTGGTGTCATATATGTGGACAGCACCTCAGTTGCTGTAAGTTATTCTATGGGTGTTCTGAAGCATTTTAGTTGCCTTAAGAAAATATAAATAAATCAATACTTTATTCCCTTCTGTTATAAACTGCCCACATTATAATGAAGTGCCATAATGCTAAGGCTACATATTCTTAGAAAAGTACTGTTTACTACTAAAAATCCATTTATTTTTGTGATATATAGCTGGTACATATTAAGGGTGCCTGATGCAGAAAAGAAAGTTTTTTTTTTAAACTCTAAGAAAAACTGAAAGTCTGTAATCAGAAAAGACAACCGTAAATTGTTTCAAAGCCTTCAAAAGTGGGGAAAGAAAGGTCAAGGCTTTTGCATTTTCACAAAGCTTTTCAGGTTTACAGAAGAAAAAAACCCCCAACTTTTAAGCTTAGCTATTAATCGTCTACAGCAAGTCTTTCAATTTGCAAACAAACTCCCCTCTTTCACCCAAGGAAACCAAAATTATTCAGATGTTTTATGAATAATGTGCCAGAAGGCACTTTTACTGTTTTCCAGAGGAGATTTGCATTCATCCACAGCAAAGATGTTTATACAATAAATACCAGTTCAGGTATTTAATCTGAGATACGCAGCACTCGCATGGGGGTAAGGCACACAGCTATGTTTAAGCAGCATCCTGGCAGCTGTTATCTTTTCCAACTATGTAAATCCTCCAATATTTAAACATAAACACACTGATTTTCTTTACCAAAATACGATACAGTGAAACTATTTTGTCACCGGTTCAACGCTGTTAAGCAACGGAGCTGTGAGCATGCACACCAGAGCTCAGAGGTATTGGGCAACAGGGTTTTTTAGGAAGGAGCAGCCCAGGGCATGATGCTTGAAGAGTCAGACAAAAGTCAAGAAGGGCTTTTCAACTGAATATGAAAAAGCAGGCACTAAGAAAGAAAAAAAATAATAAAACATTGGGGATAATACTAATTCTAGTCTGAAAATTTTATTGACATTTTACTGGACTCTAGTGCTATGTGTTCCCTCTCGCATCCTAGACACACAGCAAAGGTGGGATGATACGCACCACTCTACAGAAAAATAAAGATAAAAATTGTTCCCTGTACAGAATGACTGATGAATTTGCGTCCTTCACCCCTTGCACAGCAGGAGCACCATTAACCCTTGCTCTCCCAAACAGCCACCCCCTGCCAACAGCTTAGTTTACGCGAAGCAGAGGCTGAGCTGACCACAAACCCATGCATTTATTTTGACTCAAGATGCACTAATTTAAATCTTTCTTCTCACCCTACCCCATAATTTGGATGAATCTCGCAGGAACTTTGCATCATATGGGTTTTGGGCAAGCAGTTGCAAATGTTTCAAGAAGGCTGTCCTACAGGCAGAAATAAACCTCATCTTATTAAGACACTGAGCTACCAAACCCCAAGTAAAACAAAAATTAAGTCTTGAGCCGCAGGAACATATTACTTGTTGACTCACCCATTATGTTTGGCAAGCACATGGATAAACAGTGCAATAAAATCAGGGGCCAGGCAGTGCTGTTGCAGCAGGGATGGCATTGCAACCAAACTAAATCAACCTCTGTGCTGGAAGGGATGCTTGGCTTCCCGCCACGGTGAAAATCACTGCGGCATTACCCAACGATTTGAGAGATGTTAATAAAGTCAGTTATACATTACATTGATACTTATTAATATGTAATGTTGAGAAACATTAATATAACTAAAAAAGAATGTAATGGAAGAAGACAGAAGGGTCAGGTTCGGGTGCTGGGAAAAGCTGTGCCAGGGTCTAGTAGTGACTCCCAAATCCTGGGACTGGGGCTATAGGTGCACCCTAAAGCTGCTCTGAGATTAGTGTCAACTGCAGTGATCCTCAGCTGGAGAAACCTCCATCCCCAGAACAAGGGCCTGGAAACAGGATAAATTATGGCCCTAGAAAGCTAATTCCTGGGAGATCTCTTGGCAAAACCAGCATATCGGTAGCTTGGGTTTGAACGTGCTAAAACTGAACACAAAAGACTTGTTTCTATTCTCATGTATATAAAATATGAGCAATTTCATTGATGGGAGCGATCTCGCACAAGTCAGAAGCCACTGCAAGAAAAAAGGGAATTACCCTAGGTTTTGTTAACTCTCAAGTTATCCAAGGAACTTCTTGTAGTATTTCCATCAATTCTAGAAATGAAATTATCTTATCAAAACACTGACCTTTTTCCCTCCCCACTGTCTTTATGCCATTTCCAAGTTTGAATTGGATAATGGGCAATTAAACCAGCTTTTTTGTCTTGCTTCTGCATTTTAGTTAACAGTTTTTAGAAATTATTTAAAGATTGTAGGACAGAAGTGTTGCATTATTCACAACACTGTATCAAAAGAAAAACTGCACAAAATCTTGACATTAAGAATGACACTATTTCCCCCCCCGCCTCAAATTGTGCCAAACCAGTCATTTTCATCCAATCCTTGTTACAGCAACAGAGAGGATAAAGTTATTGCTGCTTAGTTTCAATAGGTTAGATACTGTTAAATACATAATGCATAACATCATAGTAGAGTGATTTTTTAGTTTATGCAAAACATGGCATGTTAAATTAAAGACCAACCCAAAGGGAATAACAAGGGTGATTTTAAGTAGGAAATTGGGAGCCATATCCCAGTACAGACTGGGATGACCAGCCTCTCTTGCCATAGCATCCACCCTAAGGTTACAGGGTTATCCCCGCAGATGCTGCTTTCGTGCCTCATTTCTTCATTGATGTTTGTTATGATTTTTTTTCCCCTGCCATGAAACTTCGGGTGTCCCTGGAAAACTTTTATTGACTTTATTCTTTTCCTTAACTCTTGATAAGGGGCTTAACGCTGGTTATGCAATCCAAGCAAATTAAACTCTCTGTTTCTGGTTAGGAAGGAAAACAGTACTTCCTTTACTTTCCAGTAAAGGAAATAAAGTTTATCTATAAATATGCAATTATTCTGTATGACAAACAACTGACTTGTTGGGATTACAAAATTTATTTGTATACTAAATAAAAAAAGCAAAGAACTAACAATGTCCTGTTAATGCTCTGAAAAAAAAAAATCAAATGTCAGCAGCACCATTTCTTAAAATCAATGGCAGACGTGGTACACATGAACATTTTTCTATAAACGTATTTATTAGGGTTGCTCATGATGGCAAGGCTTGTGTGAGAAAAACCAACAATGAATGAAATAAAGTACTGCTGTATACAGAGATTTCCTGCAGTTAAATCATACAGGGCTACATTTTGAAATGTTTTATTAACAGTTTCTCTAATATTTAATCACACGCAATTCTGCAGGCCCAGAACGGAGTGCTATGTGAATAAACTATGCGGACAAACTGCCTGCAATGAAACTCAAATATTTTATATCCATTTTACTTGTTCACTTTCAGGGCAAGGCTGAGGGTTTTGGTTTGTTTTGGGGGGTTGGGTGAAGGTTTTTTTAGTTTGGGGGTTTTTTTTTGTTGGTTGGGTTTTTTTGTTGTTGGGGTTTTGTCTGTGGTTTTTGTTTTTTTTAAAATAAAGACTCATTAAAAGCCTGACACTAATGAAATACTAGTTAGAGCCAGGTAGGCAAAGTGCAACTCCATCTGGACCATCAAATATCTCAACACGTATTACATCACCCCTCTCTGCTGTAACTCTCACAGGAGCAGCTTTTCCGTGACAACTCCTTTAAGGCATGATATTGCCCTCTAACATAAGCGTCACATCAAATTTGAAAGGAAATAGTATTTTCGCATCCCCCCCTTCTCCACCACTGAACCAGGGGCTGGAGAAAAAGGTTTCCCTTCTGCACACCGCAGGAAATGATTGTTTTGCTCCGCAATTAGATAGAAATCCAATTAAAAATACATAAGTCCTGTTCAAAACTGGATTCATTTTTCACACAGCTCCTCTCGTCATCTCAATGTGCTGGAACAGTCAACCATAACTGGGGACAAAATTGTGAAGTTGTTCGTTTGGAAAAAAGAGCCTGGATATTGCCACCAGAAGGCTCGCAGACTCTGAACTCATTAGCTCTCAAAATTAAAAGCACTTACCTCTTCAAGGACATCTGCAAGCTTACTAAGTATCTCCTCAGGAAGGCTCTGGAATGTGGGAACACTGCAATACAAGAGAAACCTCGATTAATGGATCCCTCTATATATGTCATAAATCTAGCTGCAT
Source organism: Haliaeetus leucocephalus (assembly GCF_000737465.1). Lineage (NCBI taxonomy): Eukaryota > Metazoa > Chordata > Aves > Accipitriformes > Accipitridae > Haliaeetus > Haliaeetus leucocephalus. The sequence goes on along the minus strand of NW_010972634.1, from coordinate 944,489 downwards.
TTCTCTCATCAATCTTCCAGAGATATTTCACCCTCGTCGTCTGGGGCTGAACAAGTATTCACCAGAAAAGTGGCATATATAACAGAAATCTGATCTTCTTCTAGCAGCCAAGATGTATTTTGTGATGATGGGAGACCACTTGCAGTAAACATCTGGAGAGCCACTCATAAAACCAGTAATCAACGAAGAATCAATGAAGGATTTACTGGAATTAATCTGCACCGCAAACCTATTCAGTCACATGTATGACAGTACAAATTTTTTCCTGGTCTGCTTGCATCCCAGTAGAAATAAAAAATTAATAAATAGGCAGAAAAGATCAGCTCTAACCAGCAACAGGTAACAGATTGACTGAAACCACACACAGACATAACGAATGCAGAGCACGAAGCCACAAAGGGTCAGCAACAAACCAGCATCGAACCACTGTAAGAATTACTTAGGTCTTCAATGGGAATTTTATATCCAAGTTTGTTTGTTTTCTTTTGCCATAAAGGCAACTTTTCCACTTGTTTGGTAGCATCTCCCTCAGCAAAGGTCTCCCAGGCCAGGCTTGACCTGCTGGTTGAGGTGAGAGGGCAATACAGCAATAAAGAGCCCACCGGCCCAGGGTCCACAGGACTGAGATTTAAGTCAGTCTGGAGCAGGATGAGGGATACAAAGTTAGGTCTCCAAATCTCCTGCAACTACCCTGACCTTGAGGCTGCATCTCCACAACCTTAGAGCCTTGCCCAGAGAGATTGTGGAGTCTCCCTCCTTGGAGTTATTCAAAAGCCATCTGGATATAGTCCGGGGCAACCGGCTCTAGGTAGCCCTGCTTGAACAGCGGGGTTGGACCAGATGACCTCCAGTGGTCCCTCCCAACCTCAACCAGTCTGGTCTCTCATTCTCCATTTTCCATAAAAACTTGATGTTCATCAGTATTCCCAAGTGATGCTAAACTAAACACATAGACACAATGTACGTTCCAGAGGCAGAAAAGCAGCACTGTACCTGCTTTAATTAAAAAAGCTTGTCATTGGTGGGCTAATTAGCAATGCATCTAGATGAAATATTAGCCCAAGCCTAGCACTGAGCTGATACAGCCCTACCAAGGCTATTTCCAAGAACAGGTCGCTCAGGAGTTGCTTTATCACGCTCCATTACACGGTGTAAACACAGTCCTGTGCTCCTAATATTAAACTGAGATCCCCAACGCGTTGCTCTGATTTCAGGAACACTGATGATCAGGTGCAAAGCGAGGAGGGAGGGAGCCCCTGGGACAAGTTTCCTGCTGAGAGGTAAATATAACCCAAAATAAATCATGCTTTTCCTTTCACACAAGGTTTCACTTCTTACTTTGGATCACATAACTGCATAAAAGTTACACTCCATGTTTTGGGAACCTAAAAAACCCAAACCAAACCCATACTTTTTTGCAATCCTGAACTCTGGAGAGCAAGTCCTGGCATGTGCCTTTGGGGTAATCACCCCACCTATGGTTCACGAGCCCTAAACACTCTGGATGCACAATTTGGTGGTTGCTTCTGCACACAGAGAAAGTCCACAAAAGCAAAGGGAGGTCTGAAGACCTTGCAGAGGGCTTGATGGCAAAAGCCAGTATTTTGTCTGGGGCCAAGCATGAAGTGCCTGGTGAACTTAATTTGTGAGCATAATTAAAGCATAATTTAAAAGGAATTATATGAATTCTAGGCCTAAGTACAAAATGAAAGTTCATTATACCAACTCTAGCATTCCCAAATGAGGAATAAACTTGTGGGAGAAGATAATACTCCCAGACATCTGGACAAATTTTACTGTGGTTGCACCATCACACTCCCAAACTGGGGGAGAATGCATCACAGCATATTTTTTTTACAGATAATTATGCCTGTGCAATCTAAGGGAGGGTAGCAGAAGACATCTATTATAGACCAATTGTGTGAGAAACGGGGAAATAGCATAGGAGCTCTGAAAAATTCTGAATCTTACTACTGAGAACTTAGGAAATTTTCCTTCTTTACTTAATATCCCAAGATAAACACAACTTTAACACAGTACTAGAGCAGATAATGGGAAAATCATTGACAAAATGAACTCCAACTACATCACATCACAGAATTACACAATTAACATCACAGATTTATGGTGGGCCAGTATCATTCCAAACAGCTAGAAAAGACAATACAGACAAATTATATTTGAGTCTCATAAGAAGAGGACTTACGGGACTGTCCATCATTTTAGTACCAAAAAAGACAGTACTGAACAAAAGCCTTTATAAAATAGCAGAGAGAAATCATTTATTGACCTGTTAAAAGATGTTACAGATTCAGGCCAACAGAGCTAATAATAACACCGATAGAAGAATAAGATTTGAAAAGAAGAGCAAGATTTTAAAAGATGCTCAAGTGTATAAGACAGTGCTGAACTCTTGGCTTGAGCCTCCAGGCCAATAAAAATATGCCCCCCACTCTCTCCATGACAACATTAAACAGATTGATAAAAAAGATCCTTGCTTTCCTCCAAAATCCACCTGTATTATTTAAATATTTGTGTACAAAAATCAATGTTTTGGAGATTATCTCCATGCAGGTACTTGCACTCAAAGGAAAACGGAGCCTCAGCTCTAAAGGGAGAGCTTGGAGGAAAACAGCTGAGCTGCAAATTGCTGCAAGTGGGAAAATGCATGCTAGGAAAACAAACAGGAGCAGAAGACTCAAAGGAAATCTTTGAAGATATTGCAGCACAGCAAGAGGTAAGAAAAATTACACTCCATTTTTTACAATTTTGTGAAACTTGTGAAAAAGTCTGAAAATATACAAAAGAAAACATTCAGCACTTGAGTTCAGCTGTATTCATTATTTATAATAGAAGAAATCACAGCAAATGCAGCTCCACCTCGTCAAGAAATTACTTGCTCTGTGCCTAACAAAGCAGGATCAAGTAAACCCAGACTTTCTCTGGCAAGTTCTTCTCCAACTGCTTCTTAAAACCCATCAATAATGAAGATTTTAAAACATCCTTGTCACATACTCTAGATAGTAACAGTTGCTACAGCTAGGAAAAAAGATATTCTGGTATCTAATGTTGATGTCTCTCGACAAAGTTTAAAACTCTTCTTCCTACCTGCAGCACACATGAAGGACTTTATTCCACTTTTGTCCACAACCATCTCCACTTTGCCCAGGAACTACACCTGCTGTACACTGAGCCCTAGCAGCCTGCTTAGCCTTTCCTAGCAAGCTGTGTTTCCTCCACGTCTGGTTACCCAGTCCTCCTGTGGACTTTCTCCAGCTGCTTCTTATTCCACATAATGAGGAGCAATTTCTTCACCTGCACTGAATAATATACTGTTGAGAAGTTGCCCTGAAAGGGAAAGATCTGCACTCCAACATACCCGTGTTAAGGTGGGAATCAAGCCCCCATCTTCTTCATCCTCAGTGAATGCCTTGATCACTCCTGGGCCAGAGAGATGATGACTAGGGCTTTCTCTGCTGCCTAATCCTTTAAAGGTATTTTGAGAGAAAGTGGTAAAGCACTTAATTGGAGAAGAAGCTCCAGCTGTGCTACAATTTCCACTCTGAAGCAAACAGCTGAACGGTGATCAGCACCACCCTACCTAAGGCCTCTAACACCGATTAGTCAAAATGAAACCCCTTCCCTATGTGATGAGGTTATGGAATAAAGCTGGATATGGAATAGAGATGCTTTCACAGCTGACATTCTACTCACTTGCAGCCCCCTTTGCTCCTCCAAGTTATTTATGGTGATATGGGTGTTAAAAAGTATTTCTACTGAACTCTGTATGCCTATTTTATAGGGTCCCTTTGCAAAAGTACAGTCCAAGATCCACATGAAGATCCAGGCCACTCTACAAAGGCAGCACATAACAAGGCAAACCAGATCCCTAACTTAAGGAAATTGAGTTTTAACAGCAAATACCAATAAACTCGGTAATTTTTTTTAATCGATACACAAACATCACAATGCTTTTATCACAAAAGATGTGTGATTGCCACCGCAGGTAACAGGATGAGGAGCAACCTCTGACCTTTTCCAGTCTCCCTGCGCCGAGCCTTGTTAGACTCTCTTTTGAGCACAAAAAGGAGAAGTAGCTGCAATGGTGGAGGAGCTGCTCATGCTGGCAGGGAGAAGTGACTTTTTGCTGGCTTATATTTCACACTATTCAGCTACAGAATATTTTGTAGGTGATGACAGTCCATATATGTGGTGAGGGCACCATGGGGAATTGCTTGCTGTCTGCAGGAACGGCAGAGCAGCTATTCCGGTTGGCTCAAAAAGCGACACTTTTTCGGAAAGAGCTCAACATGCTGAACAGAGGCTGCCAAAATAGGGGAAAACAGCTGCGCCAAAACGTCCATGTTGAATCTCTGTCCCAATACAAAAGCAAAGATCCGTCCAACCTGAAGGCAGTGGAAGGAAGCGTGAAAGGTCAGAGGTGGTGGAAGGAAATGTGAAAGGTCAGGTTTCCATCCCTGGTGATCTGCAGTCACCGAGCTGCTCTCAACCTTTAGGTAGAAGCAACATCCCCCATTAGCAGCACTTCGATCCACCCTTTTGATTCATCCCATGGGATTACTCTTGTACTAAACCAGCAAGAGCTTCCAAATAATCCTGGCTGCAACCCAAGGGGTTGATTTTACCCTAAAAAATACTCAGTGGCAGAAACGCTAGCACTCTGACAGAACATTTGTCTTCTGACACGCATGAAAACTGCGCAGGGTCATTGGCTGTCTTCTTTCTTCACCCCAACACAAAAGCAGATATTCACTTTCTAAATGCATTTCAAGCTGTGTTCCCCAAACTTTTGAAGGATGTTCATTGAAAGTGCTCATCCAGCTCCGCAGTCGGCAGCAGACAGTCCTCGTGGGTTAACTCTGAAACAAACCCTTTATTATTGTTGGTTGGCACCTAACAAATGCAGTTGTCGCTGTTCTCTGCCTTGGGCCAGATGGGTAAGCATAGTTTAAAAATCAAAACAGCTTAGTAAAAGGAAATTAAGTCTGTCTGCATTCCCTGAAACTCTTTTTTTTTCGCACCCAACTGGAATGAAGGTTGAAAAATGCTAATGTCCTTGCTTTACAACATTTTGGATGCCCCTACAGCACTGTCTCTCCGCTCAGAAAGATGAGGCTAAATCTTACCTAGCAGAAGCTGACGCTTGATTTAGGATACTCACAAAACCCGATGTTTTGAACAACTCAAGCTAGAAATGCTATCTACAGACAGCCACCCACTGGCCATCAAGTTTTGTCTGATAGGGACTGCTGGCTCCGTCGGGATCATGGCCTTAAAAAAAAGAACTAAGAAACATGTCTGCAGCCTTATTCATGAAAGTTTACAGAAATTTAATGTGCAGTCTTTCATGTTGTCTTCTCTTTGCCTTCTCTTAAACTGGGACATGTTGCATCAGAGAATCCCATGTAGTCTCACCTTTCCCATGTTAACATCTGTCCTGACATCTGGTTGGTATCAGTTAAAGTGGGATCTTGTAGAAGATAAGTTTCAGAAGGAAAAAATAAAAAATCTCTATTACTCCTATGCCACATTTGTATCTTAGGGGACAGAGCCTGTCCCTGTCATGTATGTTAATACAGCCATACAGAACAAAAAAAAATGCTGATTACAGAATAAACTCTAACCCAAGCCAGGAAGGCAGAGAGCAGAAGCGCAAAGCAAGCCCTGCCTCTATGTTTTCCTTTGTCCCATATGTGGGATTTCATTCCAGTATTTTAAAAATGCAGTTCCATCCTGGTAAGCAAGTTGCATGCTGAGTTTCAGATCCTCAGTGAAACCATCCCCCAGGGTGCTCAGAGATGCCATGGGGATTATCTGGTGTCGGAAGTGCCCGGCAATGCCAGAGTGCTGAGATCATCCAGTGACTGGACCACGTATCAGCTTGCTGAGGAGAGAATGCAAAAATTTTTGAGGAGGTGGTAGGACAGGGATCCTCTTCTGAACAGTAAGAACAACTGCAAGTAGCACCTGAGGCCAACATGGCTGCTGGATGCCTCTGTGCAAGAGCCAGCGTGCAAGACAGGCAAGCGTGCGGAGTGAGAGAGTTGTATATTCACTTTGTGTTGCAACCTGTTGCATCCAAATACAATTCTTCTTTTCCATCAGATTAATAGGTATTATTCGGAGGATAAACTGTTGGGTTTTTTTCATACACAGTACCCACCACAACAGAAGTGGCAGAAAGTAAGTTCAGAAAAAGTGTATTTAGTTCTCCAGAAACTCAATCCTTACCCTATTGCAAATGTAATTGGTAAGTCAAGGCTAGTTTTCCTGAAGCAATTTCCTGCACGTTTTACTTAGCTTAAAGAATACTAGAGACAAAGGAGAAAGGGAGATGGAGAGTGACAGTTACTCACGCTCGCGTTAATTACTCTTACGTCTGGCCTTGAAAGCAGCTCATACAATGCAACTCTTAAGAAGAAAGAATAGATTTGCTCTGCTGGTGCTGCAGATGACTTGTCTGCATTAAAGCATTACACATAAAGCATTAAAATCATTTGCAATTGTTAATCTCGGAGAAGGTGAAAATGTTATAGGTACAATTTTAAAGCTCTGCCACTCATAGCACAGACCTTATTCTGGTAAATAAACTCCTGAAAGGGGTTTGTAGTTGTCCTGATTTCAGCTGGGATAGAGTTAACTGTCCTCCTAGTAGCTGGTACAGTGCTATGTTTTGAGTTCAGTATGTGAAGAATGTTGATAACACTGATGTTTTCAGCTGTTGCTAAGTAGTGTTTAGACTAAGTCAAGGATTTTTCAGCTTCTCAAGCCCAGCCAGCGAGAAAGCTGGAGGGGCACAAGAAGTTGGCCCAGGACACAGCCAGGGCAGCTGACCCAAACTGGCCAACAGGGGTATTCCATACCATGGGACGTCACATCTAGTGTATAAACTGGGGGGAGTGGGGTGGGGGGAATCGCCGCTTGGGGACTAGCTGGGTGTCAGTCGGCGGGTGGTGAGCAATTGCACTGCGCATCATTTGTACATTCCAATCCTTTTATTATTGCTGTTGTCATTTTATTAGTGTTATCATTATCATTATTAGTTTATTCTTTTCTGTTCTATTAAACGGTTCTTATCTCAACCCAGGAGTTTTACTTCTTTTCCCGATTTTCTCCCCCATCCCACTGGGTGGGTGGGAGTGAGTGAGCGGCTCCATGGTGCTTAGTTGCTGGCTGGGGTTAAACCATGACAGTAGTGTATTTTTTTTCTCCCAGACATCTGGTTATAAACTAAGAGATGCTATACGTATGAAAATGGGATAGATGCAGAAAGCAAATGAACTGATCTTTTTCCTTATGAGCAAAAGACTAAAGTAAAGCAAGTGCGAGGGGTTGCATTTTTTTCCTCTCATGATGAAAGGACAATAATGATGCTAATGGATGAAGTGGTCTGCTGACATCATGAGGCCAAACTTCTGATTTCCCTGTGAGGAACGCACATGCGGCATGTGAAACGATCACAAAAGGATGCAGTTGCACACTCTATTTTGGTCCAGGCTCTGTTTATGTTCAATAGGCTGCTCAGGTACTCTGGAGTGCTGTTTTCCCTTGCTTCCGTCAATCCCTGTCTTTCCCTGACAGGGGTTCATTATCAGAGACAGCCCTCCTACTGCATCTCATTTTGCAGTCACTGGGGAAATTGTACAATTTAAAAAAAAAAATTAAATTGTTGCTGTCATGATGAGGGGGAGGGAGAGAAATTAGTAGGTGTGTAAACCCCTTCTACATGCATTCACTCAAGATTATTCATCTTTAGAAGGACAATTGCTCCCAAAGAGCTATAAATGCTCAACAGCAGCAACTACTTTGGAAACCTCACTAAACTTTAAGCAGGCACAGTTTTAGCACTCCTCTCAAGACAGAGGATTCACACTACCCAGCAGTGCTGCTCTTGTGCCAGACTATGGAGGAAACCTATACCTGCTGTTACCATTTGAGTATGCTATGCAATTTTTTCTGCTGTAGCCATTGATATTTCTTCATATTTGCAAATCAAATTATACCTATAGTCCTAAAGGAAAGCTTCTGTACCTTCCAACTCACATGTCTTTTCCAACATTATTATATAGGTTATTAAAGACCATAGCTGTCGCAAGAAGCCTCACAGCCCTGTATCCTGTGTGCTTCGTTTCTATGATCCTGCATTCACACTACAGCCAAAATTAAATTGTCCTTGGCTTGCAATGTAATTATTACCTCTTCAAAACAGCTTACTGTCAAGGAGTTTCTCTCCAGCATTTTCTCCCCATTCTCTGGGAGATATCATGGGAAACGAACCCTCACCCTTCAGCCCCTGTGGACAATCCTGGAGTGGGTGCACTGAGCCCAATTCCTGCTTCTCTGCATGTCAACTGAAACTACAAATGCATCACTGCGGCACCGGAATAAAGGCAAACAAAAACCATTATCTCACACAAGATGTGAATACCGTGCTTAGAAAATGAAAGACATTTGCGACTGACTCTCATGCTGTATCTCAAAAGAGATCTTTAAACACTGATCAGTATTTTGAAGACACAGTAGAGTTTAAAGAAGTGACAAGTTGCATTTGCATGCACAGTCTGTTTTGTCCCATTCCTCCAAACTGGGTATTTACAACATCTTCAAAACCAATTGAAACCAGGCATTTTGTCTCTAACAGATGTCTACTGCACTTGACAGCAAATTGTCATATCTTTTTCACGAAGACACTGACAATACTATTTCTAAAGCATAGACCCTGTTTTGCAATGTTCACTGCTGTTGTAATGCTGCTTCCAGCCTCCCTCCTTTTAACTGTCACCATTAAATGAACATATTAAAAAGATTACTATAGTTTTCTGTCTTCATAATTACATATATACAAAAGAAAAATAAGCTGTGTATGTTTTTAAGGTCATCTGAATCACGAGCGTTTCACGTTCTCCCAGGTGATTTCTTTCAGCACCCACCAAACCAAAGGGACCTGAGAGTTGGGTCCCTAATATTGAACTTTCAAAAAAAAATTAATCGCCGACACAGACGTTGACTGAAACTACACAATTCACAAAGCAAGCATTGAAATATCTAAATATCTTCCTTGTTTTGTAATTGTTAATTACTACAAGAAGAATCAGAAGACTTTTTGCACTAAAGCAAATGAATAACGTAGGATAAAATATATGGAAATCCTGCCCGACACACTCCTATGTAGTGAGTTGGCAGGGGTGACGCTGTGGTTGGCAGTGTCATCAATTGCCAGACACAGCAAAAAGCAGCAGAACTGGCTTTGTGGGTAGTCTTGAACTTCTCACTCTGGATCGATGCATCTGAGATGATTTACTGAGGGACAAGTCCAAACAAAAGCATTTTTAATCAGTATATCATCGCCGAGAATAGTCGTCCAGGTATTGACTTAGTTACCTCCTCTGCAGAGAAGTAAGCTACGAAAAAGGCACCAGAGTCCAGAACAGTTTGTTCCTCTTCACGGTGGAAACCTAGGACAAGCACGTTTGCATGAAATGATGAGAGTGACCCCATGTAAATTCATCTCAGAGTGCTTGATAGAGGCATTTGAGACTATCCCACAGACAAGTAGTGTTGGTGCAAACCCCTGGTAACACCAGCAAGTACTGCAAGACATCCAGGACATCCTAACCAGCCTAATACAGTAATTCTAACCCAACACATTGATGGGCAAACTCCCCCTTCCTTCTAATTTCTGACCTGCGCAGCCCCAGGGCAGTGTTGAATAATTACTACTCAGTTGGAGACACAAGAGGAACACTGACTTCAAGATTTGCCCGAGGCAAAAATACACAGCCAGCAAATCCCTTCCTATTTTAAGCGAAGTCATTCTCTCGGCAGTTTGCTCATTTGCTGGTCGCAGCGGAAAGGACAGCTCGCACGTTATTGATTGGGGGGTGTAATTCAGGACATTTATCCTCTGCGAAGCTCTGAAGGCTAACAGATGGTGGCTCGTCTTAATTCCTTATTTCTAATGGCTTTTATTCATACTCTTGGGAATGCTGCTGCTGTTGCTCTCTGTCTTTCTGTAGAAGAGCTCTGTTATCTCTGAATGCCTTTTTAATAGATGTTACAGGGACCTGTGCCTGAGTTGAGTTTGGATCTACTTGAAACGTGTAGTACTACATGTTTTAGGAGGCTCAGCATACTAAACACCTTTAAAATGCTTCTAAAGCCATAGCTGGTACACCTCTCTTTCTCCAGGATAAGCCTCAGTCCTCTTATTGAATTAAAGAAAGGAGAAGAACGATATAATCTTTGAGTTTACCATGTTGTTGATTTTCTTCTCCCCTCAGTAAAACCCTTACATCCCAGGAGTCCAAAATTTGCTATGTACAGTAAGCCTCCGCAGCATTTTTATTTTTTTTGCGCTGAAAATAAAAAGCAGCTGAAAATGAATTAAATGTTGAGGATTTTCAAGTGTTTTAGATTGTATTGGAGAAATAATCAAATAAGCTTGGCAGATTTGAAATACGGTTTGAAAATTCAATTGTTTAAGAAAACATAATCTTGGGAATATTACAGACAGGCAAGCAATATAATGGGTAACAAAAAAACCCAAACCAAAACAAAAAAAACATGCTGGGAAGACGATTTCAATTATTCTGTACAACTCTATTCAGCTGCTGCCAAACAATCTTTGCTTATTGCTTCCTCTGCATTTGCTCAAAGAACAGCCCATCTAGGGGCTGCAACCCTCAAACCAGCTCCCAGATTCTTGATTAGAAGACATTTTTGTTAAGACCAGGTGCAACCCTATGCCCAGGCGCATCCCAAAGTCCCTGTCGGGAGGACGGTGCCCAACCCGCGTGACCTTCAAACTGGAGCATCTTGGGTTTGGATGAGCATCAGTGTAAGCACAGACCCAGCCACAAGGATGTACTGCAACGTGCAACGCATTACAGGTACAATGTGGTTTGGAGAAGGGGGAAACTTTCTGGCCAGCAGTAAGCAGCAAGACCAGCCAGTGATGGGTCAGTTGATCCATGTAATGGCTGCTCTCATGCCAGAGGGGAAACTCTCGGGAAATCTTGCATTGGATCCAACACACGTTGGATCTGTCCCCACTCGAACAGCAACAGATGTTTAACTTTGCTCTATCTAGCCTGTCCTACTTTTCCATTATTTCTTCTGATGCAATATGAAAGCTTCATTAACTTCTATCAATTTATTTAATTAATTGCTAATCAACAGATTACAAAAGATCAGCATGTTACACAAATGTCTCTGTATCCCAAGAAGGAATCTCCACAGGCACACCGCTACATCAATCCTTCTGAGATGACCAGGGACTGAGATCATTGATATTCAAGGATTGTTTGCCTGTGGTTGAACCGCTAAACCCCTTCCACTTGTCCCGTCTCAAAAGAGTGATAAAGACAATATTGAAACTTGAGTGTTTGGGAATTTTTAGTGGGTACTCCCTGAGCCAACATGGTTGATACTTAAGAGAACTTCTGCTGCAGACATGAAATGAGCAGAAGGGAAACCTGACCCTGAAATTAGCCCACAGGCATGTCAGTGAAGGCCAAGAGAGATGGATCTAAAAGGAATTAAGTTGCCGTACTCACTTTTGGCCCCGAGCCCTGTAGCCCAGGATGTGCCACGCTGCCCCTTTTTGCCCATGGCAGCATCCAGTGAGCCTGGCTATACAGAGAGCCTGTCCTCATGAAACAGTCAATCTAGTACCCTATCAAAAATTATTTTAAAAATATAATTTATACCAGTCAGCTTTTTTTTTTCATAGAAAGAAGGTTGTCATGGTAAGATTACGGCTGGCTGACAAAGGCAAACGTGGTTATTTACTGTACATTGATTTATTCAAGGCCACATGGCATCTTAATTAAAAATGCCATTATGTATGTTTCGAAGGAAACACTTTAGATTAAAAGATGACTCTTTGACAGATATCAAAATATAGTTAAAAGAAGTGAGCAAAGGGTGTTGAAAGCAATACCCATAAATCCATTTCTAGTTCACTGTCATTTCTGTTTTATTGATGATCATTCCTCAAGTTTGCAGATGAGGCAATTTACTCCTCTTAGGTGATTAACGTCTCACAAAATGCCCTTTAATAGTCTAACTATTCAATAAGTCATTTTTGGAACAGGCATGCAGATCACAGCCACAGCATCAGAGCGAGCATGCAAGCATTGACTTAAAACAAGGTAGCCAGGTGCTCCCTGATAACCTCCAAAAAAGCTCCATTAACATTCATCGGAATAATGCATTTGTCATTCGATATGGATTCAGAGTAATTATTACCTACATGGGAGAAACATCAGATGGTGAAGATCATCTTACAGGTGAAGGAAGGCAAGGTCCAGTGGAATTAGAAATCACATAAACTGAGATTTTTATCTCATTTCCCATTTTCTAGCAATAAGGCAAGTACTAGAACGGCATTATCTGGGACAGAGCCATCTTCATTTGGGAGCCTATAACACAAGGTTGGACATTTTCTTATAAAGACATGCCTTTTCCTTCCCCTAATAAAGATTCGGTGGCATATGTCTATGGAAGTTGTAATGGATCTTAGTGGCTTAGGGAGACTGTCACTTTTCAGTTGTCCCTTAGACATCCAGGACCTCATGAAGACTGCACTGGTAACAGTTTGCTTATGAAGGGTGGAAATGTATTGAAACATCAGTTTAAGCTGTCATCTGAAAACACAGAGGAACAAGAGTTCCTGGATTTCTGGTGCCATTTGGAAGGTAAATCCCATTAGTCTGGACTTGTAACTCCAGGTCATGGATTGCAAGCCCGGTTTCCTCCAACAGAGGATCCAGGACATGCTGAGCATCTCCCTTCCCTACAACTGCAGTGGACTAGAGGCCATGCTGGACAGGACATCTACTCCCTTCAGACTTCTCTATGTTGGTTTGATTAGCTCAACCTCACCTCCTGTTTAGAAGGAGGGTTTGGACCAGATGACCCCAGGGACCCTTCAAACATGAACTACTCTGTTATTCTATGCTCAGAAAGAAAATGCTGATTTTTTCTGTATTTACCTACTCTAGATAAGGGCTTACACTTTAGTTAGTTGGTTCAAATATCAAGCCAAACTGATTCTTTTAAATAACACCTTTTATCTTTCCACCCTAGCACAAAGCATTAAAAATTATGTGTATATGGATGTGTGTGTTTGTGCACACACATATTCCACTTTGCTTTGAAAGTCATCTTCAAAGTTTTATGTATCTAGCAGTCTAGAATTTCTTGTTAAAATCAGTATCTTATTGATTTGTAGTGTGCTTCAACCAGCTGGTCCTTCTTAGCCTCCTTGTTAGCAGCTTAACAGAATACTAATTCACTCCAGGTCAGCTGTAATTTTCTAAATTATTAAGAAGTTAAGGATTTTTACTATCCCTCTGAGGACACTAAGCCTGATTTGACTTCACCTGTAGTTCAATTCAACAGCATAACTCCTGCAAGCTTGTTCTTTTGAGCTCATTTTCATTGTATGTAATGCCCTTTCTATTTTCTCTACACTTTAAAATACATATTTCTAATTGCATTGTGAACTGCTGGGGCACACGGTGAGTTTGTCTGCATTAAGCTGTAGCAACTCTTTTCATCTTCTTCCAGAAATAATTACACTGGTTTATCGGTGTCTATATGAAGTTTAAATTATTCTTCCTAATATGCATTACCTTGTATTTTTTGAAGTCACAAGTAATATGCTGCTCAACTCCCACAGTTTAAGTCACTCTGGTGATTACGGTCCTCCTTAGTTTTTGGTAATCTATGAGTTGTATTTATTGGCAAGTCACTTGTGTGATATTTCCAGAGACAGTATATAATTGAATTTAAAATGCATTCCTGATGCTCATAAAAGAAATAAAAATGTCACCTTCTGCCTGCACATTAAAAATTCATGCCATGCAAGTAGAGGACAAAGGCATAAAAAGATCATTACGATGCGCAAATGTACTAGATACAGGAAAACGAGACTGGTCTCTGACTGGACATAAAAACATTTAATAGATCTGTGTTCAAATGGCAGTATTTATTGAACTTTTCTAAAGTCACCGAAGAAAAATCGCTCCCATTAGTAACTTGACTAAGTCCACTTTGGCTTGCTTCAAAAATGTGATTTGTACCATTATTAACAAGAATGTGGATCCTGTGTAAAATTAGAATTAGTTCCCTGAAATAACCCCCCCCAAACACCATTTTGTGTTAGGTGATCCTATCCGGACAGTCAAATTGTCTGTGTGACTACTTTTCTGATGAACATATACTCCAAAGGGGAGACTACTGGCATTTTAAATCTATTCCCACTCAGAACAGAACTTCAACATTAGTTTAAGGTTCAGAAATGCATCCCTGACTTTGCTGTGGACAGCTGTCTCCGTGAAACTGGGCCAATGGAGCTGCTGTCATTTGTCTTTTTCCTTCTAAAATGCTGTTCATATGTACCTTCTAGGTTCCTATCAAACTATTTAGATTTTTTTTCATGTCTGAATTTGTATTCAAATCACCGAAAGATTCAAGGCAGCCTGCCCTCATGGCATGGGGCATGGAAATAAAATTCAGAAAATCAAACTATTTTTCTTGACTTGGGCAATCTTCTCAAGCCAACTGGCTGTTGTATCACAATACTTTCCCCCCCCCCCCGCCTTGAATTTTTATCTTAGCTAAAGAAACACTAAGCCTTTCAGGGCAGTCTGCTTAACTCTGATTTTTTGTCTGCTCAGCGCAAAGTAACATTAACAGGTAATTAAGCACACTGTGAGTCATTAACTCCTCTCAAGATTCCCAGGAGACTTCTCAAAATTGGGTCTAGAAGTAGAAATTAAAATCCGTCTTTTGCTCACAGGGATTATCTTTCCTAAGCATGAAATATTACGTACAGCCTCCTTTTCCCACATCAGAATTGACTTATTGTGGTTATTGCAGCCCCGACGCCAAGCCCAAGCCCTTCCACCCCATCGCATTTGGCAGCCTCGCTGAGAACCCGGGATCGGCAGCACCACGAAGTGTGTGCGGGCTGATGAGTTTTCCTCCTCTGCCTGCCCTAATTCAAATGCAAACGCCTCCAGGAATTCAGTATTGAGGATTTTCTATGCTCCATGTTGTTATCGTGCTGATAGCTTGTTATTCCTAAGATACTTTGTAGAGTTATTTAAATACAGTAGTTGGAAATGATTTAACCTAGCAGAATATCTCAGTTCACACTCTAGCAGCAGGCAGGTTGGCTGGAGGTGGTTTTTATACCTGGCCTGGCATTGCTCTGCACCTTCATCTTCTCACCCCGATTAATTATTTTCTGACCAAAATCCACACTAATAGGGGACTTATCTTTTAAGTAGCAGCATCAAGGTGCAGCTGATACCTTCTAAAGAGGCAGAAAAACCTTCAGAGCAGGGACCTCCTCCCCAGATCCTCAAAGTGCACACAAAAAACAAAAGCCGTAATTCCAAAACTAAGACCAAACCATCATTTTAATTAAAATTCATCAACAATCAGCCAGGAAAGCCAAGAATACTTGTTCCTCCAAATACAATATTTATTAAACCAGAGTCATGCAGGTCTGGCCTTCAAAAACTATTCCTAGGTGCTACCACAGTTTGCTGTATGGTTTTGCTTCAAAGGTCTCAGGAAAATACCTGCACCAAGGAAACGCCAAGTGTGCTGGGCAGGCTGTTCTCAGCCTTTCCTGGGGAAACTGCTCTGTCTGGCAAGGAAAAATGCCTTACGTGGCCAGCAAAAAAAAGGTCTCATGGAAGCGAGAGCTTCCTGAGATCAAGGTCAAGCATTGGTGAACACCTGCACTTCTCTTCAAGTCTCTTCATTTGGAATCTCTTTGCCAGCAGAGATTGAGAATGGGCCACCCCAAGTATTTGACACCACCATGGTTAGGACATCATCCCGAGGAGCATGTTTAGGTCAGCCCAAGAACGAGAAAAGAATTTGATCAATCAGATACAAATCAGTATGTTTTGGTTTAAAGCAGACTGAAGAAAGAGTAGACCTCTGTTTCTCTCTGGTTTGGTGAAGGCTCCTACGCTCACACTCAGTTTTTCACTTCTGTTGGAAGGTCCCAAATAGGAGCCAGATTCTTTGTTTTCTTGAAATTAACATGAATTTAACACTTACAATTCAATGAAGGGGAAAATGTAGTTCATTAAAAAAGCCTTTCTTTTTTTCTGGTCAGCTCATGAACTAAAATCCCTCTACCCCGGGCACTCCCATCTTTACACATGTAATAGGAGCAAAGTCACAAGAAAATGGGCTCACATCACTTAGAGAGTATTTACACACGTACTGTGACACAAAGAGAGACACCGTGAATTAGGGGCGAGGAAGACGAAAGAATCAATTTACCAAACCTATAATCTGTGGGAATTTAGTGATCAAGTAAGTTAATTTTACTGGCAGGATTTCACACTAAACAAAAGCTTCTGAAAGAGATCTACTGTCATAAATGCCAATGGCTACTTTCTGTAACAATTTATTTTCTGCTAATTATACTCGCCTATCTTTAGATCAATACTTTCTATATCTTCGTACTTCAGCATGTTAAACCATTCTGAAGGGAAACTACTATTTGTATGTATAAGGCAGATTGCCAAGTCTCAAGACAATTACAAATAATAAATGAGATACACATCTAAACAGTTATTTCTAATCACATTAAAGGCTTTGTACTTAATCTTTCTTGTACTTTGCTAATACAAAACACAACAAATACCAGATTAAAAAAACATACTCTAGTCAGAGAGATGAATCAAGATGTGCTTGGAGAACAGCATACGCAGGGCCTTTTCTAACCTTCAAGCATACCACAATAAAAACAAGAACCTACCCTATTCAATGTGTTTTCCTGTTGGAAAAGCATCTTCACATTTGAATGTGCAAATAACCTTCCCATTCTCACATTATCACAATACACTGCCCCTGTAACAATGGACCACAATGGTCAAAGCAGCACCAACACAGTGTTTCTCTTGCAACTATGAATAATTCTGACACTTCAGTCTACTGCTGTCTTATCTGCTTGACTTCTCAACTTCCCACAGTCCTCCTTCAACCAGTTTTGTACATCGGTGGATGTAGTCTACATCCAAGACTGCAGACTTTGCACACCTGTATGCTGCACTGTCCATCCAAACAAGCAGTGTTCAACAATCACAAGCTAAAAATACCTCAAATACTCAGAAAAGCACGGACTTGGGCTGAAACAATAGTAAAGGCATGAGTACCACTTTCAAAGCATTCCCCTTGGAGTGAGTTTCTTCCTTGTAAAGGCTACTGGTTCATGCCAAAAGACATTGCAAACATTTTTTCTTGCCTTTGAAGATCAATGTCCAATATCATACAATGGGTTATTTAAAGAGAAGAATAAAAACCAATGTAGGGTTCGGTGTTCGGAAAATCTCGCGATGTCACGGAAAGTTAGAGGGTTAGTCGCAGCCTTATGATGTATCTGTAATCCCGCCTACCCTTGTTAGTATAAAAGGAATTAACTGTGCAATAAAAGGCGGAAGTTGGCGCTCACACTGTGTGTATTATCTGTCTCTTTCCCTGGTCCGGGCCGACCAGTGATCTAATCGCGGCACCTTGATATGTGGCGAACGCTACAAACCATCATCTTCATTATATTTCTCACCTTGTTCCAAGTTACAGGACAGAGAGAGAGAAGCGTGCAGAGGACAGATGCAACGTTTGGAACCATGTAAATCGCAAAGAGATACAGAAAATATCCCCAACAGCTGGCCAAGTAGCGGGACAAGCTTTATGAGCCATCAGCACCCATCATGCTTTACAACCCATGTCCAGACCACAATGGTAATCTCACACTGCTCTCAGGCAGTCTGTTGGGTGAAACTCAGAAATCCACTGCCATCGCAGCACAGTGATAACCCCAGTGATAACAAATTAAGAGGTACTAGATAACTAAAAGCAGTGAAAGTTAAACTCAATAACAAAAAAAAATTAATTCAGGAAATATCTGACATACTCCCTTTGCTGCTAGGTCCATCGGTAGTCATGGGTGGTTCTAGGGGTTTTGTCTGGGTATCAAGTGGAGGAGCAGAACCTGCCACGGAGCAAAGAAAGAGTAAAAGCTCCCCAAGCCACCTTCTTCAGATTTATTTCAAACATTTGTTAAAGCCAATTTTCTTCTTCTACCTGCCAAATTAGCTATTGATGAGCTCACCAAGCTGTATGTATGCGAGACAAGTAAGTATAGTATTGCAATATATGGGAAATAAAAGTAGATAAACACCATCAGATTGCATTAGTATAACACATTTAAGCACCCTTCATCGTGAACGTTTTGCAGAGATACAATCTAAATACAGAAAGGATCTCTTTTCCTTATGAATCACTGTTGTTATCCCATGAATATAACGCAATATTATCACAATATTTCACTCACACCTCTAATTGCACCCAAATAGCAAACTAGCAGCTTTTTCTACACTGAGGCTTCATCTCCAACGCAGCGTGGTTTCACGTCTCTAGCAGACGCTACAGCATCTTTTTGTAATGTCAAGGCCAAAATTAGATGTGCTATTCCTTGCCAAAGAGTATCAAAGGGTGGCCTCACTGCACGCTTCCTAGCAGACAACCCAACGGAGGGTTGGAGTTTAATGAGCTATTCGTTTGGAAGCATGCCCGGTTCTTTACTTAATTTGGCCTTTAAACTCCGATACAGTTCAGAGTACAAGATGTGCTCCCGAGTTATGCGTTGAGACAAGACGAATTCAAAGACCCTCTCCCTATTCTTCATCTCAATACCGTTTGTTTTGTATTCAGCAACACGGTTTACTCGCAGTAAGCAACTGTTTCATCCAGATTACTAACAAAGACTAAAATCTAGACCAGTTCATGCGTTTTATGCTCCCATATGCATGGTTCCAATTTGCAGAGGAAGTAATAATTAATTTTATTTCAAAGCTCCTAAGAGCCAGTGCATGCTATTTCATTTTTGCTTGAACAAACATAGACTTCAACACGTATTAATCCCCAAAGGACTTCCAATCAGCAAAACATGATTACATGATTTTTATTCAAACATGTACATCTGAAGGGTTTTGTGTTTATTAAGAGTTAACTGAACTGACAGCTAATCAGACTCCTGAAGAAATCTTTGTTCTTGTTGAAATACATTTTTTGCAAAGGTTTACCAAATGGCACGGGGAAAAAAGAAAGAATAAAAGAAAAAGATTTCAGGGACAAGTGGCACATCAGTTTCCATTTTTCCATCAGTCTGTTTCTCATCCACAGCTAGGTTAGCTGGGCAGTGTGATAACTGTCAGCCATCCATAAGGAAAGATGAAATGAAGGCTACAGCCTTTGATATGCAAGTTTGCCTACAAAACCGTATCGGTGGGGTTTGGTTTTTTACACTGTGGTTCTCTTCAAAAGTACCAGCCAGCCTTTGCCAGCAGAGAAGAAACCCACTTCTTCATAATCTGTCTAAATGTCTTTAAGTAACAGTTACCAAAATGCCTCCACTTGTGAACCTGTATTGGATCTTTCCGATTTACAGAAAATAAATGCCAATTGGATCACGTGAAGAAATAACACCTTTCTTTGATTTTTGCCATCGTCTTTTTTACTGACCCCACTAGAGGAAGGTTGTAGCTGGCAGACAAAGGTGTTGCTGACATTCCTCCTATCCTGCAACCATTTATTTCTTAAAAGAAGAACTAGCACGACCTAAGCACCACATTACTCTATGGGGTGTAACTCCAGTTATCCTAAGTTTTCCTCTCTTCCCCAGCCATCACAATTTAACTTCCAATGCTCTGATACAGGCTGCACATCCTTCAGACCAGGCAATCTGTTTTAGATCTGTGTTTCTAAAGCGTCTTTTACAATGGAGGCCAAAGCATGTTTTTAGCCAACACCACGTTACTAAGCACTACTAAAACTGGTGCCAGGAGAAAGCAGCAATGACAGAGGCTGTTTTCATCAAGCAAAATGCTGGGTCTTTGCACTGCAAAACCACTTAGTAAATACTAAACAGCTTTACAGCAAATTTAAACTTCAATGAATCCTTCATAAAAAAGTGGACTCCAAGTTAATGCACTGCTAACTACTTACTGACATTGTAATTCCTGCCTGAATGTTTCAAACCAAATTCCAATGTCATCAGAAGTCTTCTATCTCCACTCAAACCTGAGGCACGACTTTGAGGGTTTGGGAATGGTGTAAGCATGGGCATAGATTCAGGGACCTGCTGTAAGGGACACAGTCAGCTGAGACACAGTCATCAAACATTAAATATTTACTATTTGCCCTCTAAACTTTGACATTTTACTCATGTTTTCATTTCCTTTCCAGACCTCAACTTTCCTGTCTGTGTCTTGATGCTTAGGACTTGCCGCCATATCAGAATCTATTAGTGGCAACTTGTATTTGTCAAAGCAATGTAACAAGTCTGATAATAAAATTACTCCATGTTTCACTCATGCAAAGTGTGTGGAAGTTGCACACCAAGGTCTTCTCTGTAGCTTCATCAAAACCACTCTGGAAATAAATGAAAAATTTGTTCTGCAGTAGCTAAATACAGAGTTTGAAACCTCAGACAGCTTTCTTGCACACGCTGCTATGTTTTAGGAATGTTATCACGTCCATTCAGTTCTAGACATGACAAATCAAAGGATAAAACTCAAGTATATGTACGCCCTGTTGCCACTGCGACCTCCTCAAGTGCATCAGTTAGTTAGACTTTCATGTTTTCTATTTTGTCATGTAGTTTTAACACTGGAGCTGGAAAAGGAAAAAACCACCCAACAAATGTCCCAGTCCTTAAGTCTGGATGACTACAAATAGCTACAGCTTGAGATTCCCACCAAGCTGCAGTGGTGTCACCACGGCCAGGAGGAGGACATCCCCACACACCTTTCAGCTGAAAGCTCGTGCGTTGGCAAACCACAACCCCAAGTGTGCAGAAATATATAAAAGAGCCTAAAATATGATGTCAAACTACACACAGGCTATTAGAAAGGTAACTGCTGTTTATTGTCATTTCAGTGCCCACCAGGTCATTGTAAAAATAAGCCCGTTTAAGACTCAGCAATTAAACTAATGTAAAGAAGCAGCACTTAGGCATCAAGTTAGCCTTTTCCACTAGCGATTAAGCAGTTGCCATGGAAATGAAGCTGATCCTGCCTGACCTATTTTTCTTGTATGTGGTGGTCATCATGTGAAGTATTACTTCTTGCTGTGGTATTTTGCCTTGATAAATATCTAAACGTGAAATAAAAAGATCAGGTCTTTAACTACTCAGGCATACATAACCCCCCTTTTTTTTTCCATCAATGCTACTGACTGCAAAAGTCCCACCTATATTTATTTAACGGTCAATTTTTGAAGTACAGTTCACATTTTCAGACTTTATTTGAAATGTGACATCACAGGAAACACATGCCACTACTTTGAAGCCAAAGGTATTCTGAAGTTTTTATTATTGCAATAAAAAAGAAAGAGACTGAAAAAGGAAGACAGCAAGGTGATGCAAAATCACTACACACCATGAGTCTACTAGAAAGCAAAACAAAGGTGATGGGTACAATTCTTGCTAAGAAAGTGGCATTTTCTATTTATGATGTCTACTCAACACTGGCTGAGTAACCAGCATACCCATGTTGGTATTCTGCCACCACTCTCCTCTGAGACTGGTATGGCAGAAGGGCAGGCTTTTCCACTCGTCTTGAACCAGCTCTACCTTCATTCATGGCTATCCAGTTGCTGCCAGATTCATTTCATTCCACCCGGCCTAGTGCCAGTTGTCCAACTGTGACACCAAGACACAAAGAGGCACCAACAAATCCAAAACTGGCCCATGAGATTCCTCCTGAAATCCTTCCACAACAGTATCCTCAACCAAACATACACTTTGACCTCTTGAGGACAGAGATTCCCCCACCTCTCGGGTGACCTGTCCTGACCCGCAGCATCCTTTGAGAAAAGGTATTTGCTCTCTTGTCCAGCCCAAACCTCCCACACCACAACTCATGGCCGGTGCCCCTTGTTCTATTACTTGCCAGTACCAAGAAGAATTTGACTCCATACCTTTGAAACTGCCCCTGCAGTAGTGGGAGACTGCTCTTAAATCCTCTCTTAACCCCCCATGTCAATCTTAAGAGGCTTATCTGGGGCCCAAACCATATCGCTCCAGGTGTGGCCTCTCCAGCACCAAGCAGAGGGACTAAAAGCTTGCCTTGACCTGCCAGCTGTGCTCTTCCTACTGGACTATTCCAGGTCCTTTTCTGTAGACCTCTGATCCAGTCAGTCCCCAGCCTCTGTCGATGCATGGGGTTATTCCACCCCAGGAACAAAACCTCTACCCTGTACTCCATGTTGAGTTTCATGAGGTTGATTTTGTCCCGACAGACAAATTTCTCAAGGTCTCTTTCAAATGAAGGTCCACTTTTTGGCTTGGCATCAACAGCTCCTTTCCCCTAATTTATCCCTGGACACACATTTGCTGAAGATTACTCTGTTGCACCATCCAGACTGTCAATGCAGATGTGGAGTATCTGCCTCAGTATCAACACCCACCATACTCCGCTTTTCACTGGCACCAGCTAAACATCAAAGCTGTTAATTACCTCTCTTCAAGCCCAACAGTCCTGCCAACTTTCAACCCATCTAACCATCCATGCGTTCAGCCCATTTGTCCTCAGCTTCCAAATGACAACACTACAGCCAACAGTGTCAAAAGCCTTTCTAAACCCCAAACAAATGACATCCGCTGCTCTGCCCTCATCCTTGTAGTCATTACAACATGCAAGGAATCCATCACCGAGAAAGCAGAGATTTCTTTCATTATTTCTGAGTATTCCATCAACAAATTATTCAGCCCTAAAGCTGCATTTTTCATCAAATAAATGGTTTGCCAAAATGCTTTGCTTGGCATTGTATATTTGCAGGCAAACTCAGATTTTTCATTAAGATCAAAAGACAGTTTGGATACACAGTTTTCAAACATGAAGCCTAAGATATCCTTCTAGCAATTAGTCTGTACTCAAACTTTTCCACCAGCTGTGGAAGAAAAGGCACTTTTTCTACTACTTTCTCTCCCTAACATTGCACATATTTTAAGCATTTCAATTTGCACGCAGATGAGCATGGTTTCCTTCGAGCCCATTAGTAATTTTCTACAAGTTTTGTTTTCACCAGAGACCTCAGCTGGTTTTCCAATTACTAACTCAAGACAATGAACAGTTTTGCAAGGAGAAAAAGTACCAGCAAACATAACCCAAAGGCATGACTGACCCCAGCAAGACTCAATGCTTGCATACAAGCACTGGTAAGAGTGTTTCTCTGCCACGGACTTTCACGGTTAATAGAACACCATCAGTGAAAACCACTGGGATTCATTTAACGTGACTGGTCCACTGCCTATTTAACTACCTTTGGACAAAAAGAGAAAAAGCAGTAACAGACTGACACTGATTTCTGGAAGCCATGCTGCATACAGAATAACTAAGGAAGAACATCTAGGCTGTTACTTACAGCCCAGTTTTCAGTATCTATTGGTTTAGGGTGTGGGTTGATAGACTGCTCAGTCCCATGCAAGCATCTCTAAAGCTGCCTCATTTGGGCAAATATATTTATCAGCATCATCAAAGTACTCCTCCTGGTTTGTAGATGAAGGTGCTTAATCAATTGTAATTGAAAATCTGTTAAATAATTTAAGGCACGTAAAAACGTTATTTACTCCCAAGTCTTCTAACAAGCTGAGGGCTTCCATATGCAATCTAATACACTGCAGTGAAATTCAGGCATTTCTTCTTAGAAGAGGGGAAGAAAAAGTTACAGAAGCTAAACTTCAGCCTGTAACCTGTCAAGAAATGCTCAGGTTACTCACTCATTTGAAAAATAATAATAATAAAGATAATACTCCTCTTTTCACATAGGAGCCGATATATGTTAATACGTAATTATTAGCTGAGCAAAAGAAAGTTAAGTTTGGAAGCATCCAACTGCATTTCTAGCAGTATATAAAAAATTTCAGAGTGGCTGCCACCAAGGCAGCCAGTCTCACTTTTCCTGGTTAAAAAGCAAAATATTTTAAAGCAGACGTCTGACACTACTGAAATCCTCTTGAGCATCACTGAATGATTCCTTTGAGGACAGGAGACTGTCAGATGCTTTGGTAGGTATCTATTTGTAATTTGAGCATGAAAATAGACACAAGAATAGGGACTGTCTGGTGCGATAACATGTTGGATAGGTGGGTAAATGTTTCTTTATGAGAAACGTCAGACACAAGGATGAGCTCTGAAATGCCTGTGACTATCAAATCGCTGCACACTAACCAAGGGCTTCAGAACCAGATTTGGGGCCCATAAGGGAAAAGAGTTAAATGGGTCATGGGAAATGGGAAACTTATCCTTGAAAACGTTAGGAAACAGACCTGGAACTTCAAATCTGTCGTGTTGTCTTTGCTTTTCACCCAGCAAGGTGAGTCTACCTTGCTGAGACCTTGAGAGCACTCAGATGCAAACCCACCTCCTTGGTCTGCTGTGCTTGTGCTTCCCCTTTGATTTCCAACCCATTGATTAACAAATTCATAATCTGATACTGATCACTTAAAAGGAGCTGAAGTGCTTTGACCTCTTCAGATGGGAGCTCTGGACTCTTGGCCCAATTCAGCCACCCTGCTCAAACCATTGGTGAGAGATGTTATGTGTGGGCACACAGACAGCATGACAAAATGGGAACATCTGTGGCCATAGAAGAGAAATAAATGGACGATCATCACACCCCTTGCTACTTTCTACATTGCCAGTAAACTGTATCAGTATTGTTTTATACCTGAAGCAGTGAAGACTATTGCATTTCACCTGGATAAAGGCCCCAGGCCACAGGACTGAGTTTTCTGTGATTCCTCCTAAACTTTAAAACTAGTATCGATACTTGCATCATCATTCTTAATGGGTATCCTTTCAATTACAAGTAAGAGATTAGTAAATTGTAAAAGTCAGATAATAAACTAGGTACTCTGATTTCTGGTGCAACACAGGACTTAGGACTTTTTGAACTAACTGCTCAAAGCAGAACACACTTTTTAGAAAAATATTAAAACTTGATTTTGAAATTAATGATACAATCCATCATAATCTTTTTCATATTGTTTCAATAGTTAAGAATTACCTTTGTCATAACACCAGACTTATTGCTATCCTAACTCAACTTCTGGCCGCATTCCTTCCTTTTTTTTAAGAGGCTTTTATTAAAGACTTTTCCCTGCAAAGACTCCTATCAGCTGTGACCGTGTTACTCTGTTGTCTTCTCTAGGTTAGACTAGATGTACTGAGCTCCTTGCGCCCCTCAGCATCATG
This sequence comes from Haliaeetus leucocephalus, assembly GCF_000737465.1. NCBI lineage: Eukaryota > Metazoa > Chordata > Aves > Accipitriformes > Accipitridae > Haliaeetus > Haliaeetus leucocephalus. The sequence continues at coordinate 919,173 of NW_010972634.1, read as the reverse complement.
CATCTTTTCCAACTCCCATACTCACTCCCATGGCTCTTCTATCAACTCTATGCAATGTACCTCTGTGTCCCTCCTGAATTATGGACACCTGAGTTGGGTGAGACCTTGCAGGTGCAGAGAGCACACCATATGCAAGCTCATGCAACTGTCCTGGTTTTGACTGTCGGTCCAAGGACTTCTTCAATCTTTTTTGACCTAGCATTGCATTAGTTTCATTTCCAGCCACTGATGCAGACCCTCCAACTCTTTTCTAAGCTAGCTTTCAGCTGCTTCATACCAGGTCAAGCTCCTCACAGGTGTCTGATTACAGAGTGTCAATGCTTCCACACTTCTCATCCAGCTTTGTTTCCACAATGAAAGACCAGAAAAAAACTTCCCAAGGCTTACTTCTCACAAGCCCACTGTTTCTCACAATCCTGTCATCTTCTTTTACAATCTGAATGCCATTTCAGTTGCTACATATTTTGTCCAAGACCAGTAACAGCCCATTTAATCAAAAGCAAGCTGACATAAACTCTGCCTTCCACTTCTGGAAGCTCTGAGCTGTTGCAAGATTCATTAAAATCAGTGTTAATGACCAAAAACCCCACCCTCAATAACTCTTAAAATAATTATTTGATGAAAGCTACCTAGACTTGTTGATTTTAAAATAACCAATTCTAATAGAATTTCATCATCAACATACTGAACAGCTGGATTACTGCGTATTTCCACCATTTCCAATTCATTTTTCTTTCTTTAGACAGCATTACCATTTCCACACCTTACAACCCAGAGCGGGGCCAATATTATAGCGACTATGAGTTTTTTCCTCTTGCATGGCCCTTAGCACTCTTAGTTCTGTATTTTTTCTTGTATGCTTTTGTTTCTTTTATCACATGTCTATACTTCACTTTTCTATAGTTCCTACTTCATCACCACCACCCTTCTTTAGATACCCTGAAAGACAGTCATTAATGTCAGTATGCTTCAGCGGCTGCCTGTTGATTTACCTATCTCCTAAGTGCCGCATTTCATCTCAATGCTGTTTTGTCTTCTATCTCTCTCTTCCACTCTTGTTACGGGGTCCCAAACTGGAACTGTCCCCAACTGGGCTGTTTGAACAGCTGAGTACCTCTGAGAGCCCATGGGTGCTTTTGGTTCAGGTTGGGCTGAACTGCTACCCTGCACTGCTTCACCTGCATGCCACCGAACTGGTCAAGTATCAGGGCTATCTTCTAGTTCCCATGATGACATCGGGTCTATCTTCTATTTTACAAGATCAGAAACTGCCTATTCCCATCTCTCTACAGCTCTGCAGAATGTCTCTGTACTTAATCCATCCACTATAAGTGCTCATCCACAACAATCCATCCACAACAGCTGCTCATCATTAGTTATCTTGAAGCAAAACATAAACGTGAAGCATAAACCATGCTCTGAAAAACCTCCCAAACGTCTCATCTTTCGCGATTCATCCATCTTCAATGCTTTAATACCAAGCATCGCTGTTGAGGTCTGTTCTGCCACAGCTAATGCATGAACGACTAACCTGGGCATTTTAAATAGTTGATAGATCAAAGGCCCAGAGTTCATCGCCATATAGCATCTGCAAAATAATAACCTAACAAGTCTTTCCCAGTTATTCTGGGTTGTGTCCTCAGGTCATCTCTTATAAGGGAAACCTCAACGAAGACATCCAAGGCTGTCCAGGATGTAGCTAACCTACTGCAGATCTTGACTCGGAGATCATGCTACCTTTCCAGAGTCCTAAATTTTAAGTCACCAGAGTAAAATAACCTTAATACCTAATAATTTCAGCTACTTTAATATTTGCAGTGTAAAGCCCAAATCTTAATCAGTCTACTCATCACTACATTTCAGCAAGCAATGGAAAACAGTCTTCTTGGTATATACAGTCACAACCATCCACATAATATTACAATACAAAATGTTAATTTTCTAAGAATTAATTACTTCAAACAAACCCTAACACCTTAATAACTCTCCGGTTAGGCCTAATGTTCTGCATCGAGCTGTGAAGAGCTTGACTTCTTTGCTGCTGCAGAAAACACAAATGTCTAAGTCGTTTCTCAGCCTGGTTTGCTCTGGAGCTCAAAAGCCACTGTCCTTCGAATCATGACAGCAACTAATAGGCAGTGAGCCAGGACTGGTTTTGACCTGACACAAAATTACTGACAAGAGTTTTCTTTCTCCAAACAAGCAGGATGTTGGATGTAACCATCCCCAATGGCTCTGAAGCATCACCGCAACAACAGGGGACCAAATTGTGGTCCGTTTGTAACAGTACAAAACCACGCTAACACTTGGTTTACCAGTAATTATGTCCTGTTGATTGATCTGTACCTGAGATCACACTCTACAGGTGTTGAAAAGTAAAATGTGATTGTCATCATGGGAAGAAATGATAACCGATGACAAAAAAAGACAGCATTCACCCTAATAAAAAAAAGGGGGAGGGCTGGATTTGGAAATTAAATAAGTAGAAATAACACCATTATTTTTAAAGGCTAACAACCAAGAGAAAAAGTCCAAGATTTAATTCCTGACATCACCTTGCCTTCTCAATTAATCAGCAGCTATACTGAAGACGGGGGCTAAACCACTCCAGAAATACAAGTATCCCTAGAGCTCCAGCTTTTATATAAACCTGCGAGAACATGTACCAAACGTCACCAAGAAAAGCTCTTCTGTTAATTGATTGTACAGAACAGATTAATTCATTTACAGTCATGGCTTTACTCTGGCTTGACTTCAGTTTTTTCCGTCTCTGCCTTCCCCGCAGACACCGACCCCCTTGCCAGTTTGCTTCCCACGGCTCCTAGGCTGGTTATCTTCAGCAAGTTTTACAAAAGAGAAGCACAGCCCATCCTTGCATTTATTCTGGGAAAACTGCAATAAAACCATTTTGGAGCTGCTGTTGGACAATGTTTCAGATTAGCTTTTTTCTTAAACTAAAGAAAGAGACACTCCATAGGTCTTCCTGAGAGCATCTGGTTTGTGAGGCTTGCCATATAATGAATAAGGGTATTTTGACTGATCTGAATCATGAAATTTTAGTTTTCAACTGCTTCTTGTTTTTTTCTGCTCATTTGAAAAGAAATACTTCTCTCATCCAACTTAGATGGCAGAATTGCTGACCCAGCTGAATTTTTTTGTTGTTCTTGCATTTTACCCCTGCAACAGTGAGGGTTTATGCATGATCTTTCCCTCTTCCTTTCTAAGCAACATTACAAAGCTTCATTGCTATTACCTTTTAACATTTAGCAATGACGGAATTGTCTTTCCCTTTTCTTTCTATGCAAATAAGCTTGAAGAGCTCAAATGGCTATGCATGGACCTGCAGAATAGATTTTACCTGGACGATGTTGACTTGGAACCACTACAATAGAATAACCTAGAAGGAGAAGGCAGTGATTTAAACCCAGATAAGATCTTGTGCTTATGGAGATCATGAGTGCATCTTTGGAGGTGTTTTTCCTTACTGATAGAGTCACTAGGGGAGGAAAAAGGACATATGTGGCTTTGTTCTCCTTTGAAACGTAAAGATGTTATCTCATGTAGCACAGCAATCCTACCAGCAAATTAGATTTTACCTCACCAAGAAAACTCTTGATTTGAATGAAATAAATGGGCAAAGAAAGTCAAACACTTCAAATCCTCACCATTCACATATGTTGTATTACCACTACCACCTGTGGCCTCCATCGCACAGCCCGTGGTTTCCGTTTTTGCACCCCCTGGTTCCTGTAACTGGCTGTTTCCCACTAGATGTATCAATCCATCGTTTCTGCAAAGCCCTAAATTGCCCCATGGATGGACATTAGGAGCAAAGTCACTGTCTGTCACCTGCCTTGGGTAAATTATTTACTGCCAAATTGCAGACTGGCAGCAGTGGCAAAAGGGGAATCACAGCACACCCCATCGAGACCTGCTGCGATTCCCCCTTCAGTGTGCAAAGGAATAGGTCTGTGCAAAGAGGGTAGATTTAGGTTAGATGTAAGGAAGAAGCTCTTCACTGTGAAGGTGGTGAGGCACTGGAACAGGTTGCCCAGAGAAGTTGTGGCTGCCCCATCCCTGGCAGTGTTCAAGGCCAGGTTGGATGGGGCTTTGAGCAACCTGGTCTAGTGGAAGGGGTCCCTGCCCATGGCAGGGGGGTTGGAGCTAGATGATCTTTAAGGTCCCTTCCAACCCAAACCATTCTGTGATTCTATGATTCAATGACATTAAAATGAGATATAGACTTATTCCCATTTGTATTTATCACATTTCAAATACAGCTGACATCAAGACCAATGCCATCTTCAAGGCAGTCCAGGGGCGGCTGTCTTCAACCCCCTTAATGCACTTAATCTGGTTACTGCAGCTGCCTTGATTGAAATGCTCCCACGTAAAAAAAAAATTGCAATTATTCCTCCCCCTTTCTCATGCTTTGAATCAAGAAGAACATGAGACTTTTGTCTTCTTCTCACTTCTCCTCCCTTTTTCTCGTGCTGCGTTGCCTCCAATAAAGATTTTCCTCAGACTAAAACATGCTTAGTGAATATTAAATTTCTATTCCTTAAAAAATATCTGCCCCAGCCCCTTTGTATGCATTATCAGCGTTCACGAGGGATCACAGAGGCTAGATTGCGGCTACTGAAATAATTCATTATAAAAAGTGTTTTTAAAATACTTAAAAAAAAATCTTAACCCAGCCTTTTCTCCACCGAAAGATGAGAAAGACAATTTTTCTTGTTAAAGGGCAAAAGAAAACTGACAGTTTGATACTGTGGCGCATCATTTCAGTTCTGCTTCAGCGCCTGCCTGTGCACCGTGGTGTGGTAAAACCACCTCCTCACGCTCAGCTGCCTGCAAACAGAAACTTCCGCAAGTGTCCCGCAAGCACAAACTGAATTTAAAGCAATACGGTCAAAAAACCAAACAGAACAGACAGACAAGATTTTGTGCAATTTCCAAAGACGAAACACGGCTTCTTTTCCACGCAGGGCTACTGAAACACCACAAAACCTGTATCACAGGCTGTCTTCACACTTTATGCATGAGCCCAGGAGGTGCAAGGCCCTCCTGAGCTCTCCTGTGGGCACCTTGGCTATCTTCACCATCGGCAGTCTTACACTCAGCTTCTGACCTAAACCCACGCCTGAATCCTTCCCATGCCTGCCCACAGAAATACAACAGCCGTTTCCTTCTTTCTACCTTTAGGCCACCCCTAATTTGCTTCCTGACATCTTATTTACTTTCTGGTTTGCATCCCAGAGGCTGCCACTGCCCCCCCCCTGCTGCGGCAACTCATTAACGCTCTTCCCCGCCGTGACCACCTTGGCCGACCGCCCGTTTCCAACCCACTGTTGCTCCCTCTTGCTTTTACCTGGGAGGGCTCAGTGATCCTTGGCAGCCCATTAGCTGCACCCTGTTGACACACGCACAGATTCGCAGCGGTTTGCATGAATTACAGCCTGGGATGCGGCGCTCTGTGTGCTCCGGTTTGTCGTTAACAGTGAGAAATCCAAGCTGAGAAACACAAAGCTAGTGGGGGTATGTGTGGCTTTCTAAAATGTCTCTTTTCCCCAGTGCTAGCTGTAACACATGATTTATCTAACTAAAACGCAGAAGATTTAACACACGATTTGTCTACCCAGACTTCAGAAAACTAAAGTTTCAGTCTTGCAAACCCTCTCAAGTCATCTTAGCCTTCCCCACTAAAGCTCCAGGTATAACTTGGTGTAGCTCCTCACGGCACAGTGAGTTTAATGAGACCTTCAGAGAGTCAAGAGGTAAGCTGTACTTCCACCTCATCTTAAAACAAAAAACCCAAACAAGAGAAAGGGACAGTATATAGAAAGGTTTTTTTGTTGCATACAAGTATGAATTAATTCTTCATTTTGAGGATCAGTGAGGAGTCCTATAACACCATTAAACCTTCCTGCACTAACTGTGCTCAAAGTTGAGTTGATTTTCTGCCTGCTTGATAGTCCCTCTTGCTTACCTTTTTGCTCACAATTATGAAAAAAGGATAATTTTAACCCTCACTGTGAACTCAAGGTGGCTGTAGACCTCAGCCAAGAATGAACTAGGTGGATGACTGCTCTGAAAGAGTCCCCAAAGTTTCCAGGTGCCCTCTTCAAAGCCAGCCCTTCTTGTGATGTGGAAAGACTACATCCACTTATGCTTTCCAGCTAAAATTACCACATAATAGATGTGCTCTAATGCAGATCAGTCATTCAGTCTTCCCTCTCTCAGCAGACCTGTGGGGTTCATGCAGCGTGAGGTGACAGAAGGAACAGTGCATCTTCAGAAAGGAAGGAAGATACTACTTGACAGCTCTGCAAACTGGAGTAAAATTGTAGGTGGCATACGATCCAACTCACTTGAGTTATGCTAACAGGAAAGAGAGGACTGAAAAATGTCATGTGTGAATGCTTCAGAAGAAAGAAACGATTCAGAGCTTTCCACAGACAGAAGTCAGAAAGCCACCTCAGCTGCAAAGCAGCCAAATTATGTATCTATTACCTCTCCCTGGTTTTACTCTTTTCTGGGCTTCTTATTATGGTTAGTATGGGGCAAGGTAGAGGAAGGTGAACTGATTTTCAGGTTTTGTCATCTCATCTATAGCTCTTGGGAGATCCTGTTTGGATGTTTCTAGCCTTTCTGGCTCCATCCAGCAGATCACAATCTGGACATAAGCTTTCTTGTCACCATATCAATAGCACGGTTCATGGATTGCGTGTTTGATATGGTGTTTGTCAGCCTGGACAGCAACAGTGAAAGTAAAACTGGGGTAACTTGACAGAATTCTTGGTTGCCTCTGAGGTCAGACAGAACCTGATCATGATGTTAACAGTCTGGCTTGTTCCCCCTAGAGACACTCCTTGGACTGTCTTTGAAAATTTGGACATCCTAAAGGCGGATGATGGCCAGACCCTGTGGTTGTGAACACCCCTCAAGATGATGCTCTTGGCCTTCGAAGTCTTGGACCGCACACCCATCCTAGGGGAGATGGTCCTCTCCGTTTTGGTCTTGAGCAACATCTTGGGATGAAAAGGATGCGGGTCTAGATGGGCTCCTGGTTTAAATCAGTACATCTGTTCTTATATTTAGCTTTGCATTAAGAATAGATGCATTTATTTGCTTTATAGAAATAATTTTCCCTTTCCTTTTTCTCTGCTATCCCCTCTGTTCACTTTGTTTATGTTCCAGTGCTCCACAAAAGTTGTCTTTTTTAAGCCAAAACCTGTTTTGCAGATTTAGTCAGCTGAAACAATCTTAACGTACATACTCCACCAACTCACCATCCATCTCCAACTCTCTTTTTCCAAAGTCCCTCCTTCCTTTGCCTCACTTTCATAATTTCTCTCCGACTTCTATCCAGTATAATTTCACCCAAAGTTGCACTTCAGGAAACATTTCCTGTGAAACTGCAGGCAGTCTTTCAAGACACAGTCATTTAAAAAAGCTACACACATTTTTATATTTGCTTTCCTCTCACTGACAAATGACTCCATGAAATGCAAAACTCTTAAATCATCACGCTACTCACATTGACCAATTTCAGTACTTGTTGCCACAATTAAGTATGTGGCTACACACAAAAAACTCTACCAGCCTAGTGCCCCACGCAGATAAGCTGTGAGTGCATAAACTCCTATTTCTTAAACATAACCAGCTCACTTCTGTCGTGTCTGCCCAGATCACAGCTTCCCACTTAAGCCAATTTGGAATCAGATAAAACTGTCAATGAGACTCAAGATCAAGCCAGAGTGCTACAACAAAATGGTAAAGGCTGAAGAACGGGCATTTCTTCAGCCAGATCAAAGTTTTTGACATTAACATTAAGTTAAAAGTTTGGGCTCACAAGATACTTTAATTTTCTTTCTACTAGTGCTACTGATTTTTTATCTGTAAGATTCAAATTGGTGTGTGTATGTGCAAGCTTCCTTTAAGTTTCCATTTCTAAAGCTAGATCCTGCCTCCGAAGCGACACGGAGTATTCATCATGTGTTCTCCTGATCCGCTCCAGGGTCTTGGATGAATCAGAGTTTACACAGTGGACCAGACCATAAGGCCTCTTTTTATGGAACATTTAGGAAGTTTTTTTGTAAAAAAAATACAATATTTACTCTTCCAAGGCATTCTGGTCTTTAGGCTTTTATGATTTAGCAGGAAATTATTACACTTTCCACAGCATAAGGCTTTTTCCCATCTTTTATTTCCTGGACAGATTTGTTTTATAAATAGCTGTTTTCTTAACTGAAATACTCTGATCTTGCTTAAATGGAATTATTTTTAGTATAGGCTTGAGAAAGAAATCATTCTAACGTTGTAACAATGAACATTTCAGTGAGATGTACAGTTGATTTTAGCACAGCTGTAACCTCCACTGCAGAATGATGCTCTTTCTTGCTTGTATAAGGGCAAATATATTCAATGATATACAGAAAGCACTAAGTTGGGTAAAAACTAAACAAGTGTTCAGAAAAAAACCCTGTAACATAAGGAGTTACTAAATTGACAGCACAACATTGCATTTTAACTTTTTACTGTTAGCTGCACTACGAACTAGCCTGATGTAGCATTGATCTGGCCACATAATGAGCTACCTAAAATTTGTGTTTCAAAGGGAATCACTGCTATGATTTGTCATTCAGCATATACACAGAGATCAAAAAATAGTCTGGATTTTCCATCCCTTACTTGAAGCAGGTGCTGCTAGGGAATTGGGCCATCTTTTGATCACTTCAAGGATCAGCCGTTGACTTTGCAAGCAACAGAAAGCGATACATGGACCGGTTCCTCATAAATACTATGAAAAAGAGGATGTTCACTTGCTCCTTAGTCCAGTATATTGCAGTTGATTTATATAAGTCAGAAGAGTTATCTCAAGTTTTATAAGCCCATGAAAACTACATATTACTACTCCTTGGAGGAAACCAGGAAACAGCCTTCTGGCCCAGGACCTATTGGCAAAGTAGATCTGGATTTCTTGACGAGGAAATGTAATTTTTATGGTTTTCTTACGGCGTTCAGAAGAAAGGACTGGACTATATATGCTCTGGACATAAAATGTGAAACTAAGAAAATAGTAGCTGACCTGTGTCATCAATATGTTCCTTCCGTGGAAAAACATGGCAAAGCCACTGGCAGAAGGGGTAGTATTTCAGATAATGACTACAAGGAGCCCTGGTGAAACCAGTGCTCAGATGCACCTATTTTCAGCAAGACGAATGAGGAGATATGAATACTCTCATTTTATCCCCAAAAGCTGCATTTCTATTGTATTTTGTTCGTAGGTAAAATATGTTATTGAAGAGAATGACTGTTTAGTTACTGTGACTAATGACAAGATTAGACAGGGTTAACTTTTTTAGAGCACTGCAAGCAGAAAATAATGCTTTCCTTCCCCACTGACTTTTCTGTGAACGCGTACCATTTAAACCTTTGTTTCTATTCTGCTTGATTTCTTAACAAGCGTATTTTCAGGTACTTATTAATTAGGAAAGAAAAAAAAAAAGAACACAGAATCAGGTCAATTGACATACTCCCTGTTTTCAAGATTGAACCTATTTCTTCCTTAAAAAGATTTAGAAGGAAAGCATCCTTAAAAATGAGCATTTAATGTAATAAATAAATGGAATTTATGCTGAGCTTGAGATAGCTATTGATGCACAGAGCACAACTGGAAGACACAACGGGTGAATACCATTTTGTAATGACCTTCCTACGGCGATCTGCCCCATGCTACAACTGTTGTGTAGGAAGAAATCTTTTCTTAAGTTCAAACCGTAAGATTTAAAGAAAAAAAATATTTGCTTGCCTTAAGCTTTTCTAACGAGCATTAATATGCAGCTCGACACACTGTAATAGGCTGTGTCCAAGAAGCTCAGACACAGTGTGAGAGAACGCTTCTTGGTTTCTTCTTCACACTATTTGCTTTAAAATTAAAGCTGGGCAGGCTCTGTGGAACCTGCATCCAAATTAATCTCGACAATCTTCTAGAAAATCTCCATTAAAGCTCAAAGCTTAAGAGCTTAATGTGTACATAGTTTCTGCTTTGAAATAGAGCCAGAGGCTCTAACCCCCAGAACTGATCTTGTATTCATTTTTTGGTTTCATTCACCAGCACACAAGAAAGGCCAACGCTTGTTAACGTCTGAATTTATGATTTTTTAAAGCCTTTCAGTATGGCAACAGGTTTTGTTTTCTCTCCTGAGTTTGCTTGTTAATAACCATAAACTGAGACACCTGGAAAGAGCTACACTTTGATGACTACACTTTCATGTCATCTCTGAGCAGCAGAACATCTCCATGGAGCTCCTGGTCCTCTCCAGGGAAACACCTTGTCCTCATCAGAGGTCATGCTACCTAGCCAATTATTTTAGTTTCATTATGTTATTATTATTACTTTTATTCATGACTGAAAATAATCCCAGGTGAAACTCCTGGCCATAAGGAGATGCCAGGAGGTGGGATGTCAACCCAGCCAAGAACCAGTGTAATGAGCTAATGATGCCTGAACTTCAAGTAATTCCTCACCCGTCATCCTGGTTGAGATGTGGTACAGCCACAGTAATGCCCGGGGTAACGGTCCCATGGGATCACCTTCCTGGCTCCACTTGCCCTGCCCCATCCCTAAAGCCTTGCCTGGAGATCACAGGACTGTGGTCACCCACAATACCAATATCATCACAGAGATTTAGTTAGTGTATATATATTTATGTGTTATTTTTATATACATAATGTATTATAAATAATAGATGCTATTGTTGTTGTTATGTTTTTTCTTAGTCCAATACTAACTGGAGAAAAACTAATTTAAAGTTGAATGAATATAGGCTACTCCTTGAGTTTATGTTACTGAATGTCCAAGTGAAGGTACTGTGCATGTTTTCCCAATTCTGGAAGTCTTATGTTTGAAAACACATAAAAAAGCAGGTCAGAAATAAAACTAGATCAAGCACGTGACATGGCAGGGTAAAAACTAGTATGTCCATTTTAGGGAGACCTGTCATCTGATATGGCTGCGTGGGATTAATTTTTCATCCAAAACATTCTTTTTAAGGGGGTGTATCATTACTCAGGTCACTAGTTTGCAAACTGTAAGATCTTCTAGATCATACAACAGCGCTCTTCCCTGAAAACCTCTCTCTGAAAAAAGCAGCAACTTCTGGAAATGAAGCAGTAATTGCTAAAACATTTCCCTATGTTGAAAAGTAGCCGAATCCAAAATAAAAAAGAAAGCAATCAGTTACAGCTTCCCCCTCAAGAGAGGTGAAAGGAGTCCAGTTCCGAAGGATTTTGATCACATCCCCATCCACCATCAAGAGAAATCATCTCTCGGGTATAATTTTACCCCTTGCACTGCTTCTGCACAGCAAGGGGTTGTCGGTTCTGGGGGGAAATGATACACTGGGGAATACTGTGAGCTGGGACAAGCCTGTTGTAGTGAAGCCTTCATAATGATGGGATTACTTACAGCGTCACATTGGCTTGGGTAATTTTTTTTCTCTAGGATTCAGTGACATTATGCATCTATTTGATATTGTTTTGCTGACATGAAACATAGCCTGTTCCTCACTGCTGTGGCACACTTGAATTATTGGGATACTAGACATGGCTTTGGTAAGGACCATTTGTTCCAGTTTCAGATGGCAGAACAAACCAAAGGAAAGTTTGAGAGAGACAAATTTCAGGAGTGAAAGACTGGCTTTATGTCTTCCTTGTTACTCCTCTAACCCGTATTTTATTGCAACCTACAGTTTTTCCTTCTCTAGAAACTTGCATTTTACCTCTAGAAGCACAAGAACACACTTTGCTTCTTTCTACAACAGTTTACAAATCAGATTTTTCCCTAGGGAGGGTGGCGGGGTTTTTTGTTTTTTTTTAATGGGTATTTTCTTTAATAAGGTATGCTTCGAATGACTCATATTAAAGCTTATTCTCTTACACCTCGGCTGTGTGACTCTTTGCCAATGAATAACTCACAATGGGAATGAAACTAAACTGCAACAAGACTCCTCTTGGGGCTCACCCTCCTTTTGGTTGGAGGATATAGCTTACAGATGGTTAAACAGCAAATAAAAAAAAAAAACAGATGAGAAGGAAACAAATCAAATACTGCACTCACAAAAAAGTCAAAAGATGAGGACGGCAGTTTCACTGTATTTTTTGATAAAGTAAACAAGTGTCATACCTTTTTAAAAATTCCATATACTCAGTATGCTTGATGAGGCCTGTCCTCATCATTATTGTTTGAAAACATTGCCGATCAATAGCCCAAAGTTTCACATTTACGAGAGCTGGAAAAAACAAGACAAGGGGAAAATGTAATTAGCAAAATGTCAAAATTTGAAAAACCTGTTGTGAACTGCAGAGGAAAATGAATTCATTCATGAGAAAGCATGAAAATGGGTACACACTTCAAAACAGTAACATAAAACTCATCCGCTGGACAATGGACTGAGCATGCACTGAAATGATCTGAAATACCCTCAGTTTTAGCTGTCATACATGGGCTTTTGAAAAGATCACCTAAAAGCAACTGTGCGATGACAAAAAATCAATGCAGGCTGAAAGCAAGCAAGATATAGCGGGTCAGTTCATCGTAACCTGGCACATAACATTGCCTATGACACCGAGTGATTTGGGGAAATTTTTTGTGCATTATCCTGTTTCCGAGACAGCAAAATTCATTAAGGTTTCATCCTACTCCCAAAGTAGAAGACAAATTTCTCCTTGACCTCAAGAGATTTTCCAGAACCAATTCCTGCTATATCCTAATAATTGAACACCTCCTGATTCTGGAGCTTTTGAGTAATTTTTTTCCAACTTTAGTTTTCAGGTCTCTGATAAATTCCAAGACTTCAATGTTACACACCATACGCTATATTATATACTTCAGAAGCAAAGTCCCGTTGTAAAAACGAGCATAACAGATTACCATTGCATAAAGTACAGATGCTCAAAGAAAACAGGATCATGTGAATTGGATGCGCAGAACCCCAAATGGTCCAGATTTTCATCTCAGATGTGGCTTAGACATTAGCATTAACTATAATGCTTGCATACATACAGTTTATAATAGAGTTTCTCCTTAGAGAAACAGTTTAATTAAACAAAACTACTCCAAAGACCTCTGCACTTGTATTAATTTTTTTTTCCAGAGAGTAATTGCAATAAATTTCATCCCCAGATCCCATTTCACTACAGGAAACAGAAATGAGCAAAATGACTTTCAACAAAATATTTACAAATATTCTTGTAAATAAAAATCTGAGAAATGACTTTGCTTTTATTTGCTGCTCCTTTAGTTCACAGACACCCTGGTTAATGATTAGGTTTTTATCCCTAACTGCATTTGCAGGATGTAAAACCTTCAAAGTGCAAATTCAAATTTTTCTTCTCAAATCGCAGAACTAGGTGAATGCATCACATCGTTTAAAGCCTCTTTTCATTTTCAAGAGGGAAATTCCTTTTTGAGCATTTTTTAGTTTTATAACCAAACTGATGGGAAAGAATGACCTATAGCTATAGTATGAGAGATTTTTGTAAAAAAAAATTAGTCTTTCGCTCTCTTCAGAGTGGAAGAGACAATTAATATGAATGGGATCTCTGTTTTTCTGCTTTTTTACTGTCTTCTGCAAAATAGGGGGTTTAGTTGATTTCTAGATGAGCTCTATCCTAGAGGAAGAAATTAATATTAACAAAGGGGGGGGGGTGCGACTCACTGAAAAGGACAGTCTCCTGCTGTAATGCCTGATGAGGAGGAGAACTGGTATCAAGTCAATAAAAACTCAGAAAAATCCCAGTAAACTCACTAAGATGAGGAAAATACTATCTTGTAAAGTAGGTGTTTTCTATCTAGGTGAACAAATGTAGGTGATTTTAGCCAACCTGGCCATTTCAGGGTGGTTTGTATTCAGTGTGATGTACGATTGTCACACAAGGTAAAAAGGCAACTTGCTTAGTCATGAATAGCAAAACCACTGGTAATTCAGTATTTTAAAAAAACATGTAGAGAATGTGAAAATAAATGAATGAAATACAGGTTGGTTTTGTTTGTTTGTTTGCTTGGACTAAAATATCCAACAGCATCCCAGTGCCCTATAATGAATGCATACCATAAACACATCTTATTAGTTCATCAGTTCCAAAGTATGGCCATCCTTTAGAGTAAAATTCAAGTTTTCACCTCTATTTCTTTCACAGAGTCTTTGTAGCAAAGACATGACTGTTAAGGTGATGCCACTAGCTGAGTAAGCTCAGAAGATAGCACATACTTCAATTCACCTTTTTTTTCTATTGTCTCATGTAATTCTGAAAGATGGAGCAGCCTTCCTATCAATTTCTGTCTGCTGCTGCTTACCAATGTATTTTAATGGATTCATCATCTTATGCAAACAAGTAGCTCTGAGAAGTGAAGGTTTCATCCCGGTCTCAGTCCTGGACAGCTGCTCCTTAATGGACACGTTCGATTGGCACCTGGCACCAAATTCCTGTTAGGGTCCGTCACAGTGCTCAAGAGCACGGCCTCTGAACAGCAGAGTCCCTACCCGTGGCCCGTCGGATGCATTTATAGGCTATACATCATTACGCCTTAAATCAGTGACTGATGGCAATCGGCTAACTCTTATTTTTCATGCACATAGTGAATGATGAAGGTACTCAGTGCATTTTCCTTCCTGCAACGGGTTCAGATACAGCTGCAAAGATACACCTACCTCTGAGGTCCACAGGGGTACCATGGAGCCAGATAAGTGGCAAACATTTACTCATTCTCCTCTGATCCCCAGATGATTTATGAAGCACTACATCATGTTTGATATCAATCCCCAAAGACCAGAAAGAGTTGCTGCTGCATGGCCTGTGCTAGGCATGTTCTCACTTGGTCTCCTAATGCACTTAGGTAAATGGCAGATGGAATTTAGTACCTCTTGGGCAAAATGAAGATCCATTTATTGCTACTAGGAATTGTTCTGTTAAAACAAATCTCCGCAGCTGGCAATCTTCACGGGAGCACAGGTCCAGAGGTTTACTTGACAAGCCTAGAACAAGTCACATTCTCCTGAAAGTAGCCCCTAGTAACCCAAGGTATATATACGTACAACTATATATATATGTGAATATATATATAAAATTTCATACATACACATACTTACATATATACTTATTTATAATTTTATATGTAGTATATGTAATATAATTATAAAAAATATATATTTTATTATATGGGGGTTTTTTATATATCCTCCAATTATACATACAGGTATGTAATAACTAACTGAACTAACAAGGACCATGCAGCGCAGGAAAAGTTAAGTGCAGACAATGCACTTCTGCACTGCTAATTATAATCACTACTTATACTTTATATTCACATTTATCCTGCCTAATGATAAACAGATGTTTTAATAATGGCTAATCACAGTAGAGCTTTAAATGTCAATATGACCCTTATAATCAGGTGTGAGCTTCATCTCCTGTGATGCTTAAAATCTCCTGTAAATGTGTTAGAAGGTTACTGAAGGAACAGTAGGAATTCTGTAAGATTTGACAACATTAACAACTTAAAAGAAATATATTTATGAGTGCCCTGAGATGAAAAAATTGTATATGGGATGTATACCACAAAGTCAATTCTGCTGTGAATAACCAAGTCATAACAGATACAGACAGAGGTGACACAGATTTTCTTGTCCGTCCCTCTGCAAAGAGCGTGTGTTGGATGTTGGAAGTAAAATTTTCTGTGAAGCACGATTTCAGGAGAATATCTTACTCTCTGACTGCAAGAACTACAAACATAAAGGAATACGATAAATAACATTATGAAAACAGATGTGTGTACATGTATCTGTGATGGGAGTTTCCTAAGTCTACTCAATAATATAAAATATTATAATGCAATCAAAGCAGCTCCACTGGAGTTACTCTACAATTAAAGTTTATTGCCTCTTTTATACTTTTTCATACTAAAATGTTATAGCTGGGGTTTCATTTTATCTTTGTAACAGCACATAACCCAATCACTGATCATCCTAGAAGTCACCAAGATTTTGGCTGGCACACAAAAAAAGTTGCAATGTATAAGGCAGCAATATGCATGCTCACAAACTAAGGTATATTATAAAATATTTATTTGTCATAAACACTCCTCCTTCACTCTGAGACACCAATAGGGATGCCCAGTACTGGGACCTCTAAATGACTGTTTATATGGTATCACCACTGCATTTTTAGGAGCCACAGCTCTCCAGGTGAGGGTATCAGACGATGCTGGGCAGTCTGCAGTCACCGCAGAATATTTTAATTGTGTGTTAGAGATGAGCAATCCCATCAAAACAAGGATTCGGTATGAGCTCCTAACAAAGGTGCTAGATAATTAGAAAAAACACAATTAAAGCACTGAGTGGTTGAATCAACCTCAGCAAAGGCACAGCTTCTTATGCTTTCCTGCAAGATTTCCTTTAAGAAACAGATTCGTCTGAATCCAAAACTCCAGATAAAAGCGATGCGGTGCGAGGGCTGAAACAAAAGCAAAATGCTCCTGGATAAACAGGGAAGAGCAATGAGAGCTGAAGCAAAAGAATTGGGATTTCATGGGTCAAAACTAGATGGGCGTGGAGATACTATCAGTAAAGTTTAAATTTTAAGTGTTCATTGTGGTCAATATTGAACTTTTGATAACAAGTTGACTGAAATTATTTCAATTGTTTCAGAGTTAGACCCCTCTCTACACGAAAAGCACAGATTTAAGCAAATAAACAATTTCAATAAACAATTTCAAACTTCTTTTCCAAAAAGAAGTTTTTCCAAAAGAAGTTTTCTTCTTATTCATTTACCCAGGCAAGCTATGAATATATATCTCATTTTAAACAGGTGAAAATACGTCCCCAGGGATATAGCGTCCCCGACAGAGCCCAAAGCTTGGGCTACATCCTGGCTGGTTTATCCATGTCCACTGGCTTACTTGTGCACCGGGAGGTCTGTGAACATAAAGCAAGGCAAAATAAAGTATATTCTCTGGTTGCCAAGGATCATATGTGCATATCCTTCATGATGCAGCACAAACCTGATGGATTCAACAGCTCAGACCCTCTCTGAGTGTCCTCCCCCTGTCCAAGGCAGGGCACAACTTCAGGGTGACGCAAAGGAGGAAAACTAAATGCAGATTTTTAGGTCGCAGCCAGTCTTTAGCTGGGATTTTACCACTGGCCCATGCAGCCACAGTCCCCGCAGGGCCACCCCGGTGCTTTGCACCACCGTGTCGGAGCCACAGGGATGCCGGGGACAGGAGATGGGCACAGGACACGGCGCCAAGGAGAGGAAGGCCAGAAAGCTGCCTTTCTCCTGGTCAGCTCTGCACTCTTAAAAGACATTTGCAACATTTTGGCTTTGATATGTCTCCTTCATAGCACCGTGTTATAAACTGCAGTTTTTATTTATCTAGTCTTTACTGTATATACTGCTATCAGTTATGCAGTATTATTTTGGTGTCAGTAGGGGTAGAAGACGTATTTCCATAAAGATTAGAGAAAGAATTCAGATTTTCTCCATTTATTGCACTAAATAATAGGGACTATGCATTATTGATCCTCTCCAAGGCTTAATTCTCTTAATTTTTTATACATGTCATCATGTCCCCAGCCTGCTGAAGGACAAAACTTTTGCTCTTTTGCTTCTTTTCTTCTTGTGGACCCAGCAGCTGAAAATCCTGAACTTCAGGCTCAGACCCAAGCTACTCCTTTTCTCAGCATCACATGCAAAGGCAGTGAAATAGGAGGGGGAAACTGCAAAGTTGTAAGTGAAAAAAAAGTGTTTACAAAAGAGCAACTAAGTATTATTTATATGTGTAATATAATATTATATATTCTATGTTATTATAGCTGGGGACATCCTTCAGGTACAGCTGCTAAGTCGCACCTGAAAATCAAGCATCATTTTGCATAGCATTATTGGAAAACCATCTTCCCAACACAGATTTTAAGCACGGGTTGCTTTTCTTCAAAGCCAGGTCAATCACAAATGGTCCTTTTAACCACAGCCAGGGCAGCAAAGCTGTATCACTAAGACATTCAAAGATGCTTTAAATCCTTAAAATCAGAGCAACCACCAGAATAGTGCCCAGAAAGGTGTATTATTTCAAAATGAAATGCAATACTCATACAGCCCTGCAATCCTTTAGCACCTTTCCAAGTTTTTACGTGCCCAGTGAAGCCTTTCCAAGTTTTTCAAGGATCACCGAGTGAATCATCCTCAGCTCAAGCGCTCACTGGCAGCATTATTGGACCTGAAACTTTTCATTACCTTGCACTGTAAGCCAAAATTCATCACCTCACTTTTGCTTTTAGGCTATTTTATTCAAATAACTGTTTATCTGCCCAGGAAAGCCTCAGGCAAAAAACCAGCGGCATTTTCATGTCCTTAGGGCCTTTCTGGAAGCCATGATATGTAAAATTTCCACTCAAATTGAACCATCCTTCCACTTGGGTTTGATTTTGCAGGGATTATTGTGCAAATTACTGTTGAGGAGAACACAGTCATTTCCAGTTACTTGTGTTTTGTCATGTGTATCGTATATAATGATGATGAAAAGCACATTTAACTAAACAGAAGGAGCACATTGAATTGTTTTACCCCACCAGACACACCATGAATCATGCATGAGGCCCCAGCAGACTCTGTTTGGGATATGGCATGGAGCAATGCAGAGGGGATGTATTTAACAGTTGGAGCAAGAATGAATTTCTCTGTTCTCAGATGTTTTAAGTTTCGAACAACGATGGCACCGGTGTAACGATGGCTTCATCCCAACGCTATCCGTTTTCTCAATAGGTCCTTTCCCGTAACTCCCTAGGGGGATTTTGTCACCTCATACAGTGCAAAGGAGTAATTTTACATTCGGCTAAGGAATGACACTGCATTCAAGCAGAGACAAACATTTAACTATGCTTTTTCTCCCAGTATGGTTTATATCTACGTGTTCCTAAATGGGACAGTTTGTTAAAAATAATGTTTCATAATAAAAAATGAAAACATACCCACAGAAGTAGGAGAAAATATTAATATTTTTATTGCATTCTCAGGCCAGAGCTGTGGCTTTTCCTGACACACAGAGTGCAGGACAGGAAATAAGGAGAATTAAGAAGGAAAAAAAAAAGGGAAAAAGCTTCTAGTGGGCCTAGAACTAATCCTAATAATGGAGAACGGGATGATTTTGGATGCCCAGGGCTTGGTGTGGAAGGATGCTCAATGCCAGCATTACAGCAGTGCTTCATACTGTGCAGTTTATTTTTGGGGTACGGTGTCAGGATGGCAGCAGGACACTCCAGCCATGGTCTTTCATGTGGTACTGGGCTACAAATGGGGGGATTTTTTGTCCGCACAGTGGCAAGTCTGTACTGTGGCATAGGTGCAGGATGAGGTTATATCATTTCTCTCTACCTCTTTGTGGACTACCCATTTGGTAATGGTCTTTAAAGCAGAGGTCAAATATGCACTTTTATGAGTGCCTGAAATTATCAGCATATTACTGTGACCTGAAGTACGTAGAGCCAGATTTCATCTTTACTGTGATCTTTTACTTTTTTTATTCCCATCTCCCTCCCTGAGCTTGACTAACTTGAATTCTGACATCAAAAACATTCATATTACATGCATTACAAAACCCCATTGCGCAGAAGTCCCTGGGCTGTATTGCTCATGTGGAGGACTGAAGGTAACTGCTATTCAAAGGCAACAACTGCTTCAATACTTGAGCTCTTTTCAGGCCATAAATAAATTTTATTTCTTATTTGGATTTGCATGATCTTTCAATAAAAAAGAGCCTCTGTTTTGCCACGGAAGGGTGCACTTAACACCATGCTCAACCCACCCCAGTCTTTCCCCCTTGGCACCAGATGCCATCCCAGCGCCTACACTGAGGAGGGGAGGCAAGGAAATCCTCAACACTTTGGCAAAACTGCACCCCAGTGTTCACAGCAAGATACGTTCTTGCATGTGTATCTGAGATTATTTGTCATTAAAGAGAACTAGCAATTGTGAGACACCTCACAGGAGGATGCTGCACCCATGCATGTCACCTCTAACTCATCTCCTGAGCCTCCTGGCCGGTGACACTAGATGCTCACCTACACGTGGTGTAGATACGGGTAAGATAATTTTTGCTTTGCACAAGAGGTAAGTCCCTTTTTCTTTTGAAAACCACACACCGTTTGCACTTTCATAGTACTTAAAGTACAAGCAGGTCCTGAATCCCATTTTGGAATCAAGATTGCTGCAGACTTACAAAACTGGACATTTTTTAATACTAAATGGATAAAACATTCAAAAACAGATTAATGGGCAAGTCTCAGAATTGTATTACTTTTTAAAGAACTGGTTTTGGTTGCTGTTTAAGCACCGGTCTCAGTGGTGACCAATAATATATTCAGGCTATGTGAGGTGGAAACAATGCAGGAAGGACATGACTCAGTGAAAGTTCTCCAGATAGCTCTGCTT
Organism: Haliaeetus leucocephalus; assembly: GCF_000737465.1. Taxonomy (NCBI): domain Eukaryota; kingdom Metazoa; phylum Chordata; class Aves; order Accipitriformes; family Accipitridae; genus Haliaeetus; species Haliaeetus leucocephalus. The sequence continues at coordinate 898,680 of NW_010972634.1, read as the reverse complement.
TCACTACAATTAATTATGATGACCCCGGATATCCCATGGAACTGTATACACTCTGCGTAAGAATGAAACACGCCTGGATAAGATCAGGTATGACTAAGAAAAGAAACTGATGGAAATTGTTATTAACAAACTGTTCTTTTCCACCAGAATAAAATCAACTCTAGTATTAAAAAGTCAGTGAACCAAATTTTAGGGGTAGTAGCATTAGTGATGAAGACATCTAGGAATAACTGGGGCAAACAAAATGAAACACTGCAGGTGTACTGTAGAAATGACTCAGTGGAAATTACGACCATCACACTTTCTGTTCATCTTTAGTAAGAAACCAGTAAATAGAATAACACTGTTGATATTTAATTATAATTAACAGAATTCACTATTGGTTTTACTGTGGTTTTGGTAGGTTATGCTGGAGAACGTGGGCTGACTCCTTCTCCCACCGAAGTGACTGGGCTCTGCAGAGTCAACAAAATGGTCTACTTGAAATAAAAATTAAAAAAGGATCAATTCATCCCATTGCCCATATAATGCTGTTATTAGTCTTTGAAGGAAGGGATGCACTTGGTATCTGAAGAACACTGAAGGGACACCTTTCCCATCTGTGCTATGGGCTGGCTGTCACCACCCTTTATACTTGTGATTCAGAGGAAGAGCTGGTCCTACCCCAAGCTCCTCCCATGTCTACCCCAGCGAGGTTTTGCCTCTTCGATCCTTTTCCTGTGGGCAATCCCTCCTGTGAAAATCCTGTATTGCAGCAGGAAAGGAATGAATATGTATAAAGAAATGGCAACCAGAGTTTAGCCGACTCGTGCGAGCCTCGATGCCCTTGTAAAGCTTCAAGCCAAACATTGATTGACTTCAATGGAGAGGATTTCATCCTTACTCCTCCATCATAACGGCTTACAACCTAAAATACCCCTACACTTGAGATCTGACAACATCTATCAGCCAGTGCTGAGTACAATAATCTGTATTAGATACTATGTAGGATCCCAGGACATTTCTTGCTGGAAGAGTAAACCAAGTACTCCAACCTTCTGCCCTAACAACCACCTTCACCCAACGTTTCAAAGAAAACTACATGTTTCCTAATAAATTATTCTGGAATAACCCCAGCCTGGGTGTTTTTATTAATTTAAGGCCCATAGTGTTTGGCTGAGGGTATATATTGTCATTTGGTTTTATCTAACATCATTCCCAATCTTCCTATTGCCCCCCCCAAATACCTCAGTCCTCTTCTGAAGACTCTTAACTTCTTGGCCTTAATGAGAAGTTGTGACAAGGATTAATTAAGCATTATGAAAGTCTTTAATTGTATCAGGTTTTTTTCTTGGATTTCAAAACATCCACATCATCCGTACTACAAAACCTGCTAATTAGATGTCCTAATACGCTCTTTTTAAGCTAACTGCTATTTTACATAACCTTTATTATGTCAACCCCTATTCATCCCTTCTGTATAAATGCAGTTCTACACTTCTGACATTCCTATGATACAGTTTTCCTAGGTTTTTAATTAAACTTACCTTGTATGAGCAAGAGCTCACAAACTACTTATGAAATTGTATTCATTATAGTATTCAACATCCATAGAAAAGATGAAAGCTGAAACAGTTCCTTAAAGCAGTTTAGGAAGAATCTATTCACAGCTATTTGAAAGCCACAAAAAATACTTTCAAGTATCATTTTAAGTGTGATGGGAGAGTGATGTGCATTAGGGGGAGATTAATGGAAAACAAACAAGGGTCTAATACAGGTCAGAAGCCTGAAATTTAGTTGCTCAAACAACTAATTTAATGCAATGAACACAAGAGGGATTGAAGTAAAATGTCTCCAACTATTTGCAAAAGGAATAGCAGAAAACAACCCAAACCTCTCATGGGGGTGTGAGATTCAGCTAGGGACACATCACCTCATTGGCATGCCAAGGTCATAAAAGCTTTACCAAGAAACCTTGTGTCTAAGAGTAATGAGCAAAGTAATACATTCACATTTTCAAGAGACCTACAAATCAGTTCTAGCTCATTGCCTAAAGGAGCCCCAAGAACAAGAAAACTGAATGTACCCAATTAACGGAGGTATCTTAATACTGCCCTAATTTGGAAGGGAAGGCGTTGATAAATGAAGAAGCCAGCTTGGGGGATGATTAAAAAAGCAACAGAAAAAATAGTAATAAAGAGATGAGGCATCTCAGAGAGACTCCCCAACGTGGAAACCAGTCTCCTGCAATACAGGTGGGCCGGCACCAGGGGTCTGTATTTTGGGACGGGAGGAATCGCTCTGCTGCTAGCAAACAAAAATGGGCCAGAAGAATTGCATGTGACTTTGTGGTGCTAGGGCAAAAAGAGAAAAGGGCCTAAAAGCAGTGGAAAATCCCAGGTGGCAATACCTGTGGCTCCTGGGGTCTGACCACGAACACTACCAAGAGCCTTATGGAAGGATCTAAAGACAGTACAAATACGTCCCTCATGTTGTTCCATTTCTTGAAGCCACCAAGGCTGGACAAGCATCCCTTTGACAGTTCCTCTGTTGAAAGAACCTCTTTCATACTTCTCATTTGAAAAATATACACGTTTTCACGTTCACCCTAAAAAATGATCTTGGGAAGTACAGTGGCTTGGCTAGTCAGTAAAAAAATAAATACAATGAGCGGGCACAAAACCACAAACCTTCAGGGCAGAACTTGGGGTTAATTTTTAAGATGATCTGCACAAGTTTAGAACTAGTTTGATAATTCGTATGCGTTAAAGGTTTAAATGAATGATTAAAGCCAGCGGTTGATATCCTAAAGAGGCATATGCTTGAAAATTGTAATGGGGCTGAGTATTTTAGGAATGACTGGAAAATATGAAAAAGATTTTATACTCTATTTGAAAGAAAATATCACTTTAAGGATACAGGGCTGCAGGATAATGTCTGCTTGTTAAAATAATAAAAGAAGTGCACAGGTAATGCCTTTTCTAAAAAGAAATCTGAAGTACTTTATAAGCAATAATTATGCCTGCCAGCATTTGTGAAAGCTCTAAAGCACTATATACTGATATCACTGGAAAAGAAGAGAGGAAAGTGTCTCTGCTGCTGCTGGTAGAAAACTTTGCTAAGACTTCAGTTCTCCTGAATTCACCTACTCTCTGGTAGACGTGCTCATCTCTTCACCTCAAAAATAAGCATTGGCTCTTTCATTGCTCCATTACCACCCAAGGTAGTGCTAACACCTAAAATCAGGTGGAAGTTATCCTCTTCTTTCTACAGAGTGATCACCAGACTTCCAGCAGTCATGGAAAAAAGGGAAAAAGATGATTTAAATGTTTAACTTCCCAGCAAGCCACAAAGTGATGAGGTCCTCTCCTCCACCCTTACTCCAGGGTCTCTCACTGAGCCTCACAACAGATCTCCACAAAAGACCTAAAATGAGGAGGAATTTCAGCTTCACGGACTGGTTTTTTTCTAAAGGACAACACCATACAGGTCCAAGAGATCCATTTTCCACTCTGAGTTATCAAGAATGGTTTTGTAAGGAAGACAGTTTTTTAAAGAGCTGTTCACATACAGCAAAATTAATGATACTTTCTAAAAAGTAACAAACCATTATTTTACTGTTTTGTTGGGGTTTTTTCCCCCTAACTCTAGGTGCTACTTGACTATTTAGCTACAAAAGTAGCTCCTATGGCCAACTTCCCATAAAGCTTATTCAACCAGATAGATCAGCATGAAGCCATGTGGAAATCCATTTACACAGCCAGACACTCTCACTTATAATTCTGCACTGCGGGGTGCTTTAATTCATGAATAACAACAATAAGAACGAGAAAAGTGCCATATATGCCTTCACGAGGTGTAACTTATTGACCAGGGACACCCTTCTGGCAAGATGCTTTTCATTGATTGAAAAGCCTAATTAAAGCGGCACACAGTATGGAATAGATGAGTGGGGTTTTTTTTCATTATGTAACAAGTACCAGAATATCCTTGTGCTAACTTTCTCAGCCCTGGTATGCATAAAAACTCATTACAGCTCCAACGGACAGTTTGCTGCAGGAGCTAATGGGATCCCCAGGGTCCCATTCACGTTTCCCGGATCTTTCCTTCTAATGCAGCCGCCCCTGGGAAGTATCACACAACTGGATCTGTAAAGCAGCCTCTCCATACACTTGGCTCTGTAGTTTCCAAGAGGAGGATGACACCAGTGGTTTTCAGAGCTGCTTCGTAGCTTTTACAGAAGGGGCTTTGTCATATATTTTTACTTCTCTTATATACAAGTCAGTTCAAGTGCATGTCTTGAATTTATTTTGCTACTGAAGCTCATAGCTGCTCACTGGGCCTTTTGATACGCACACTTAAAATGTACTCTGAAATGATGGCACAAAAAATAGAAATACAAAGGAAAAGCAAAACTGCGGCTGTCTGTATGAAAGCAGAGTAATGTGAAGAATTTCTTTTTTATATGATGCTATTAGTAGAATTAGTAGTAATCTTATTCTGCTAAGCAAAAGGACACGCACGTAAACAAAGGATGAATTTTTGGACTGTGCAATACTAAGCAAAGCGATGGAATAAATTATTCTGTGAATAGTGTAAAATTGATGACAGCTGAGCCCTATAATCCACTATGCAGCAATGGCCCTGGCAGGAGACTATAAAATGGAAATAATCGCAACACTGAGATATTTGCACATTCCCAACTAAGGCAGAGCCAGGGCACAACCCTTGCCCGGGAGGCACAAGGCTCCAGGGCTGGTGCTCTCCTTCTCCAGCTGGGATATTTGTTCATCATGAAAAAGACACTGAGGAAAAGGGATGGTGGACAAGTTATCCACCTTTCAGAGGCTGTAAAGAAAATAATATTTTCACCACAAAGCTGTGACATGTTTTGAATGCTATTGCCACCTTCTCCTTGAACTTCTCTCTCTTTTCACTACAAGCCTGAAATGTTATTTTATACCAGACCTTTAATTACTCTCTGTGATGTTGTTAGCAGAAAAAAACCTGGGTTTTCCCCATTTAAATTAAAATTCACCTCAGTTTCTAACCACTAGTCACATGAACTTCAGTCAGCACAAACTTGACCAAGTACAGCAGCAGAAGTGAAGATTTTGTTACCTTGCACCATATTCAGCTACATATTTTCAGCAAAATACTGCATACCATTCTGAAATTTAACGTAGTATAAAATTACTCCATTGCTGCCATCTGCAAGTAATGCTAAACTTTCAGATATGAGCTTGAATAGCAATATTTTGAGAAAACCAGAAAACATAAACTGCATCGTGGAGGCGCACTAGGAATATTAAGCAACTAGAAACCTCAACAACACAAAAGCTTCTCTCTCTGTGATTAAAAACAGGCAGCTTGCTAACTGAACTTTACAGTAATTCCACATTTTAAAACTATTTCCTTATTTCCCAACAGCAGTATTTCCAACACAATGGTTAAATAACCCATCCCCAACCTGCTCCCTGCCATCTCAGGTAACAAGGATTAAACGCTTTTGCTTTGCTGCGTCAAAATACGTGAGTTCCTGGGTCTTGCACAAATCCCATCGCACAAAAGCTCAAGATTTTTCTCTCTCGAGCACAAACTACTTGCAGTGAGCCCACTTGTTAGAAATTGTCCCATCAGCTATCACTTAGATCTATTTACTTTGCGTTTGCTTTTAAAGGGTGTTTTATGGATGCCATGAGAGCACCAATGACAGGCTTAAACCCCTCCGTTCCTGCTGTTCATCGCCTCTCGTTGCCTATAAAAGTAATCCCAGCCATAATTCTTTCAATTTCCCTGTAAGTGCCTGAGCTAGGAAACAGGGTGTCCACCTCTGCACACTCTTCCCAATGACCCAGGAACTTCCCTAGTTTGGAGATATCCCCTCCTACAAACAGCTTCACCTCCAGCCCCATGGGGCAAGTTGCAGACCTGCCTGGAAAAATAACTACTTCTGTTATGACACTGAAAAAACCCTTTTTTTTCCCTCCTCAATATTGCTTTTGGACAATCTAAGCCATGTATAAACCCTGTGGTGTTATGCACTGGGTATTAAAGATCTGTTCTAATCGTTTAGCTGTGCTTAAATAGCATGGAGTAGCTTGCAGAGTACAGGCTGGATTAACACCTCCATGTGCCACATCCGTTCCTCAGGGTTATCTGTCTCTGCCCTAAGGAAAAGCTGTGTTTTGGGGGACTTCATCTATCAGACAAATTCAAAACCCAAGTGAGACCACATCCATAGGAGGCGTAGGTATCTGAGGTAACAGGATGTATCAGAGATACCTCCACGGAAAAGGGCAGAAGACCCAAAGCCAGACACTTGTGTAATATACCTAACGCTTAGACGTAAAAAAGGGTCTGGTCATGCTCTATAGAAGTAACTGAATTATGTAACAAGATAATATTGTTCTAACTCTCCATCTGAGGTTTAAGCTATGACTCAAATACTCATCTTTTCTTTCTTTACATCTTTTCTGTACTTCCAGTTGCTGCGACTTCTTTCTCCCCCTCATTAATCCTGACACCTTCAAGCTGTTAAGTGCTGAGCCACGGCAAGAGCACACCAACTACAGCGTTTGGCTGGGGGAAAAAAAATAGAGCAACACTACAAGCTAATGCAAAACTAGCTATCAACAGCCTCCATATCCATAGACAGCTGAAATACTCAACAAGGGCTGCGTGAGAACCTTTCTGGTTTCAAAGAGCAGGGGCTGTGCCTTGAGAGATGTGCAAGCCAGGTAATTCAGTCTGCCTCTATATTTTTTCCCCTAAATTTTAATTATTAGATGATTACAGGGGAATTATTGTATATGCTTGCCCTGGTCATCGTCTTTACATTAGGGATCTGCTGATGACAAATACCTGAACAACACAGGGCACCCAGGATGGTCATCCTCACTCGTGCCGGCAAAGCACCATCGGTAAAAGCTGTGATAACTACACTGACAGTAGGGAGAAAATCCTGGGATGCTAGAGCTTTTTATTTTGGCTCACACATCATTGCATAGCCTAAAATATTGGTAAGCTTTTAATAGCACCATTAATTCAACAACAAACACTGGCATTTGCTGGTGCAATGCCTGTGAGAATGAGAAATCTAAGTGCAGCTTCACTTCTGCTGGCAAAGCAAAGAGAAAGTCACATTTCTGCGTAGTTTTTGACCAGGTTTAGCTCTACAGAGGGGAATAGCTGGCAAAAGTAAAATATACAACCAGTCACTTAAAAAACATCTAAAGCAAAACAGCGGACATTTTTGCTGCAAGGTGGGTAGGGCTGCTGAAATGCATTCTTGTTTCTAGCTAGAGTCAGAAAATTCTCTCGCTCGAGCTGCTTCAACGTTTGTCTGTTTTGACAGCACGTTTACTTTAACAAGGTTTAACAAGCAATCACATTCAGGAGTCTGTATTAAATTAAATTCAGCACGAGAGTTAATATTTTGAGGTATAATTATTCAACAAATCATTGCCTCCTTGATAAACACATAATTCTAGCCAAGGCAGGGATCGCAGGCTAGATCCCTTCCTTCAGAAAAAGTGGGTTTAGGAAGAATTACAGCCCAGCCCCAAGTATTCACACTTCTATTACCCAAAGCACCCCCTATTAAAACAAGATGATAGCACCTGATACCTATACATCAGATTTAAAATGTCTTTCTGGGGTGTTATTTCCTCCCTGTATCCAGAGTTCCCGGTGAGTGTGCAGATAACTGCAATCTGGTCCTGCTGCTGATCCTCCTTCATCTAATGCCGTTCTACATTTGTTTATTCACACCAAGATTACCCTATGCCTCCCCAGCGTGACCAGCTGCCTCCGAGACCACGGGGATGGTGGGGAGGCATCTCCAGCATCTCTCCTCCCAAGCAAAGCAGCGCTGGGAGCACAACCCACTGGCGGAGAAATCAGAAACAGACTGCAAAGCCTTTTCCCTTTGGTGCGCAGCTTGAAATCCAAATAGGTCGAAGGGGATCAAAAATTAGCACCATGTGCTGGTTGTTTGCTGGCTCAAGTAAAAAGAAATGGTAGCTTCGAGTCCAGCTGCATGAAGATAACTGTGCAAGCAATTAGCTGACAGCTTCCTCTCCAGTAAATCTTTTATTCCTTTCCACAGTGTGCTGATCATAGCAAAAAAGCCCACAGATTAAAGCATTAAAAATAGCCTGTACAACTGATGGGTCCTCCAGGGGAAGGGGAAGGGGTTTTGCTATCCATACGATGGGTAAACCGGCTCTGTGACTGTCAAAAGCTTCCCCTGCCCACTACCATTCCCTCCCCACCCTTTGCCATGCATCATACATAATTTAATGATATTTCCGCTCCTACGTAGCTTTAATGTTGTGTAAGATTTGACGTCCAGTCGTGATTTAGCCCATTTCCTTTGTTTTTCCAGCCTCTGTGTCTATGTCTTCCTGAAATGACCTGATCTCTGGGAAAGGACTTTTCTTGCTTCTGTATTTGGAAACCAGCGGACAACCACAGTCTGAATAAAGCAAAAGTCAAACAGCAGCAATAACATCAGATACCGAAGAGCATTGGCAGGGAAGTGGAAAAGGGCAATTTTAAAATATCACTTATGAAACAGAAGGACTGAGCGTTATGCCTTTTGAAAACAAGGTCTTGTTATTCATCTGCTGAGAAAGCAAGAGGTAGAAGATATGACATTGCCTTAAAGCACCCTGAGAACTTCCAAAAACATTACTGCCTTGCTATTTTCCTAAGCACAGACAGCAATGGCTGGCCTCTCCACGTAGCATTTAACATGGACCAGAGAGAAGTCTTCTCCTCCACCTTCCCCAAGTGACAGGACAGCATCTATCCTGGCCCTTCCTCCCTTTTGGGGGAGAAACCCTCCTCCTGCTCTGCAGCGAGGCACGTGGTTCAAACACTCAGGTCAGAGAGTTGAACCCTTGATGGTGAGACAGGTGAGAACTACGGGATGTGCCCTCTGGACATCGCGGTCCACAGCCAGGTCACATCCATCCCCCCTTGCTGCCCTCAGAGGCCAAACCCTCCACATGCCCATCCAAGGGCTGAAGGGTAGATAGCAGCACAGCAGGAGATAATGGTAGGAAAAGGGGACAATAGTAAAAAGAAAGAAGTTTTTCAAGAAGGGCTGGGGAGGTGGAGAAGACGAGTGAAGGAAGGGAAGGGATGTCACAGCAGGAGAAAGGCATAGGAGGGCACCTTTCCGACAGCACAAGAGTCACTTTGGGGTGGTGCAGGCACTCTTCATCACTTGAGAGCCTTTTCGGGGTGTCTGCTTCGTAAGTCAACGTGGGAGGACCTCGTAGGGTTGCAGGAGCAGGTCTAGATCCACCAGCGCTTGGATCACATGTGGGTGGGAGCTCTGGCAGGTTCGTCTCCACCAAAACAAAACTAGGTGGCACATGTCAAATACGGCGAGTGGGGATGAGCAGGGGACTCCCTTCAATACCAGACTACTGCTCTGAACCAAACTTGGAGGTAGAGCGAGCCACTGGCAAGGCAGAGGGCATAAAGCCTGCTTAAGTACAGCTGCTTATTGGCAGAAAGAGCACAAAAAGCTAAATATAAGGAATTTTTCTGCAGAAGGAAAGAAAGATATGAAGAAATTAAGGCAACATTTGTTGCAGTGGGTTTTCTGCCTTGCGCTACTCACCTGCACACAAGGCTGGGAAAAAAGTACCAGCCCCAGAGTGCACAGCCAAACGTGCACACAAAAAGAAGCGGCAAGTTCTCTCTTTGCCTAATTTGGGAGATTAATCCCCCCAAAATGACAGGGTGGGCTAACTCCCCCCCCCCCTTTCCACAGCAGCACATGGACTTTTGCAGCTTTATTTCTGCGACACATCAAAAGGCACTACTGTCATCTCAACATGGGAATGGCTCCCTTTCCAACGCTGGGAAACCCACCAGCCTGCCTGGAAGAGAGGACCCCAATTCTTCACTCAAAGGTAGCAGCACATCAGCATACAGGAAAATTATTAACACTTCTCCTGAGCCTCCGAATCTTGCTCCTCTAACCATCTGATCTAGGTGGCAAGAACATTTTGCCTGAGTGGAGGTAGACATTCATTTTCTTTGGATGACAGCATATTTAATGTGATTCATGAGAAGCTATTTTCCAAGCCGTTAAATACATAATACAAAAAGAAAATAACACTGTGTATTTCATTAGATAAACTTGTGGGTTTTCAATACATGCTGCAAGGGACAGTTTGAAATAAAAAAAGTTTCCGATGCATTTACTGAAGTCATTAAGGGGCATATAGCTACAATGGCTGTTGATTAATACATACATCAAATAAAAATCCCTTGCTGATATGCAGAAGCATCTTTCCATCATTACAGATCATTTTGACTTTGATGAAAAATGCTGCTAACTTAAAACTAACTGTGGTAGCAGGCATCTTGGCTGTACTGAAGCACTTTAGTGATCAGAAATCATGTTTAAGACTGAATTTTAAAGAGCCTTTTTTTTTCTATAATAACATTTAATAATTATTTTAAAATTTCTCCAGTCCCCAGCCAGCAGCAATTTTTCATAATTCACATAACACTTGACGTTGCATCTCAAAGGCAAGCAGTAAATGAGGTTAAAACGCACTGAAGGCTGCCTATCCCGGAAAGTTTGCTCATCTACTTCGGAGCTAACTAAATGTCCTTGCTGCTGTTAAGGATTTCTTTTATTTTTTTAGTTTTAAGAGCCAGCAGCAAGCTCAGCGAGCTCAGCTGTTAGGAAAAAAAAAGACATAAAAGAGCGAGCTAACAAGCGTGGAGGTATAAAACATGAATCAAAGCTGGACTTGGTTGTTTGCAGTTGGCAAGGAGAGGGTGTGAGGGAGTAAAGGCAAAAGAAAAGGTGGTCATCACAGGGAAAACCAGACTTAGATAAACCTTTAGGATAACTTAAGGTAAACTTAGATAAACCTTAGGACAACTTAAGATAAACTTGGGACAGGTAGCGTTAGGAGAGATTGTGGCAGAAGTGATGCAGACAAGCCTATGAGCCTCAGTGCACAGCAGTGCATCTGCCCAGATTTTGAGAGGAAAGATGAAGGAGGGAGGAGGTGGACGCTGCAGAAGCAGCTACCCTCCTAATCCATAGGGAAGGCATTTTACAGTTCATTTCCAACAATTCAAGCAGTTCAGCCTATACAGCTAAGTAGGCTGGAGTAATTCCAGGTATCTACTCCTCCCCTAATAAACAGGAGCTTGAACTTCTTACTAAACAGAGAGAGGGCATCACACCTCCTTTAAGTGCTCCAACAAACTGCCAAACCTTATCGAAACAGTAATTTCTTCCTGCCTGTACCCTGAAATTCGTTACCATACGTTTTTCTATACTAACATTAAATGACATCTAGTGTTACACATTTAACCTCCTGTAACAGCCGTGTTTCGAATACCTTTGCAGCACATATTTCTTCTGATTCAGGGAATTGTAATGTATTTATGCCCTAAGATTTTGATTCTGCAAGATGTGGAACATGCTGGACAGGATCCAAAGCAGCACATATGTGCATATATACATTAAGAGGGCACAACTAGATTCCAGCAGCATTATTTATGTGCTTACAGCTCCCCACAATTGCACGTATTCAATTCACTTGGCCTGTGGGCCAGATCCCACTATCAAAAGCAACGAGAATTGACTGCATTAGGCCTTTAATGAGAAAGAAATTGTTTTCTGCAAATCCACAAGCTCTGAAATGAAGAAAGAAATCAGATTGAGATGAGACACAGTGAGAGCCACAGCAATAACTGCAACACCAACTGGTTCTTCCATAGTTATTCCTCACCATGTTTTTGTCAAAAGAATAAGGTAGGTACATTACTGGCCTCAGTGATTTTAGCCAGGGAGAATTTAATCCTTAATGTTTACTTTTATCACTTTGAATCTTTGCAAAGTGCATCTTTTAGTGTTCTTCAGAGATGAGCTTGCAGGCTTATTAAACATGGTTCTTCAATACGTATTCAAATGGGGATTCAGAACAGGCTTATTTTAACAGGGCTTTAACAGCAAAGAGTTGAAGGCAGCTACAGTTCGTTTACTGAGGTCTGGGAGTTTTGAGTAGTTGCTTTTAATTTGGATCTTGAATTTTTTTTCCCCACTTTCTCTTCCACGATCCTTCTGAAAAAATGGCTTAATGCGCTATTTGACTGACAGGAAGCAAAGCAGGTAAGGGCACATTGGTACACCCAACACAGCCTCAGCCATTCCTATGCCAAGAAAGAAAACAAATACTCTTCTCCCCAAGCCTTGCAGCTTGCCAAATTTCTGCAATTGTGCTGATCAAAGGCTATAAAAAACAACCCTTGAGAAGACAGACTGCATCTGTGCTCCCACTCCAGCCATTCTCTCTGTGGACTTCTAACCAGAAGATCAGGTCTCCTTCCCAGAAATAGCGACCACAGTGCCCAGAAAATTAAGATTTCACTGGAAAGTTTTCTACAACAAAGAACAAGGACAGCTTACAGCAGTGGAAAAACATTCATTTCAGAACTACACATTCCCTAGGCATGAGGGGCTTAAAAACTCAATAGACTAAAAAAAGATATAACAGTAGTAACAGCCAAGTTTGAATCAGCATTTAAAGAAAGCTGCATTTAAGCAAACCGTGCAAAAACAGGTAGCAGAACTAGAATCAGCTGCAGACACTTTCTATAAAAGTGCTTGAAAATCTGTAAATTAAGATACATGAATCGCGATGTCTTATTTTAAGCTGAAAATACTCTCCATCTCAGAAACTTGTTGGAAAGGACTTTGTAGCACAGTACAAAATACCTGGGAAACTGCAAAGTCAGAATTACTGGACAACCTCAGTTATCCTTCTTTGACCAAGTGAATATCAAAACTGTCTCAATAATACTGAAGTCCCCTTAAAGCAGTCTTGGTTGAAAAACAATTCTCAGACCACTGCAAAAGGTCTGCTTTCAAAGGTTTCTGCTGAAAAGTCACCCAATACTCAAATTTAGCACCCCCACCAAAGCACAAAATCAAAACTACTGCTATCGCATGGTTAGCCTCAAAAAAGAAAGTAACACAGAAATGAGGAAACTTGTTAAAATGAAATGAAAGAGAGCAGCCAAAAGGGAAAAGAAAAATTAGTGGTGGCATAAAAATTGTCTCATTGCAACCATGAGAGTTTTGGAGGAAATATATACTGGCTATCCCCAAAATGACTTTAAGTAAAGCAATAAAAAGCTGCCATGGTTGAACAGCAAAGTGCAGAAAGTATGAGAAGGAAAAAGACAACCTTTAAAAATTATGATTGCACGTTGATGAGTTAAAAATAGAGAATAGCACAGAATCTAGCAAGAGAAATGCAAACCCACAGTGTGGTACCCAACAGAGATATCCAAGGAGCATCTGGCAGAAGGTAGCTAGTAAATCCTTTTCCAAGCACATCAGAAGTAGGAAGCTTTCCAGCAAACCCGTAGGACCTATGATGCTAAGTTTTAAAACAAGCATGGAAAGCAGACAAAGTCAGAGCAGAAAAGCTGGATCAGGACCAGCCCCCGCTGTTCGGCCAAGAGGAGCTATGGGAGCTCCCTGGTTGTCTTACTATGAACAGGACACATACAAAAAGAAAATAAAGGGTCACCTGAAAAGATTTACAGCAAATAGATAGGGTAAGGAATTGCCTAGATCAGGTCATGCTATCTTTAATACATATGAACATACACTGTTCCAACTGTCAATATAATAATTTTAGCACATAGCCCATTGCTTAGATCAGCCTTTGCAATAACAGAAAAAAAGGGTGGTAAATGTGATGCAGCTTTTTAAACGACTCCCAGAGGCTTTAAGAAAATTTCACAGCACTCGGTCTGATTTCTAGTATCAGACAAATCATTAACAATTACAACACGGTGTAGGTATGAATACATATGAGGAGACAATACAACTTCTGAGTGTCTGAGCAGGGTGTCAGTCCCTTGGTTCCTTAAACTTATCATGTGGACAGAGTTGACCTCACTGTAATGTGTATTTCAAGTACGTTTTTGACATGGCCTCTTAATAAAGGCTCTTACAGAAACTCAGCTGTCACAGGGTAAAAAAAGGGAATATCCTCTTCTGCAGGAGGGTTAAAAGATACAAAGCGCACAAGAATCCGGGGATCTGTAGTGGATTCCTGCTGTCCAACATGCTCTGAAAAAGAAGGGAAAGGTGAGAGTGAAGGAAAGGGGGGTAAAGCTTGATGATCACGTAAAACTTGCTGGAGTTAAATGCTGAAGAGGAGCTGCTGATGGACACTGCGTGACCCAGACATAAAACTGGGCTTGGATTCAGTGCTGATGGATGCAAAATAACGCACAAGGGGAAAGCTGACCTTACCAACAGATAGACAAGAGTATTATGTCTGTGCAGAAATCACTGTGCAACGGGCTCTTAAATACCAGCTTGGTGTTCAGCTGTGGTTAAAAAGACAAAGTTATCAAGAAAAGTAAGAGAGAACCAAGAAGAAAATCTTGCTGTGATGCTGTAAAAACCCACTGCGATCCCTATCTTCAATCCCACACGCAGCCCTGATCCCCACATTGCAAGGAGACTAAAGCATAGGACAAAGGAGCACATAAAAGGGAAGGGCAGGAGAATTAGGAGCATCTGGCTCCTATATGAGGGACCTGCTCCAGGACTCCTGAAGGCTGGAAGGGAGCTACAGCCTACTTCTGATGTGCTCAGAAAAGGCTGGAAAGAGGTGGTAGGGTTGGGTAGACATAACAGATCTCTGTAAGAGAAGAAATGGTGTAAGAAGGTGAATATTGGGTAATTTATCACTGCACCTTCCCACATGACAAACAGCAGATACTAAACCGAACACAGAAAAGAAAAGGACAACGACTTCACTGCCACAGGCTACAGGAGCCAAATCTATATGTTGTTTGTAAAACAAAAATTAGAAGAAGAGAACAGCAGTGTGAGATGCTGAACCACTACAGACTCCTCTTCTGGCTCAGGACATCGCCGAGCTGCCTGTACCCTGAAGCTGATGGATGCCAGCAGCGCTGTGTATCTGCTGTGCTCTTGTCCTTCCCTGTCCCTGAGTATCATCACGGTCCTGGCATCCACAGACTTGGGCGGCATGGCACTGATTAACATCACATTCATTAATCCAAAGAGGCCTCTTGTTGATGAGCGCGCCTGCCGGAGAAGCATGCATCAACGGCAGTGCTGAAAACATCAGCATAGAAAGGACCCTTGGTTCTTATTTAGAAAAGAAGGGAAAAAATTACTGTCCTTACAAACAGGTTTTTCCATGTGATTCTTACTAAATGACTGTTAGGCAACTAAAATCCTCCAGTCAAAAATGCAAGAAAACTAAAATGTAACCAAAACCAGCAAAAATAATTACGTGACAGCGGTTCAAATAGCTCGCATGCTAGCATAAGATTTGAAAGTGGCAGAGTTTTGAAGGGTTTTACATGATTAAATACCTAAGAGAAAAAAATCTAGTACATTAACAAGCTAAAGGGTCAGACAGGAACGCATACGAACTCAAATGCAACTTGAGTCTTGTGAGCAGCACAAAGTTCTACAGACACTCACTGCATACTGATACCTTTCCCCTCTCCCCTCGTAGCTGCAACCAGAAGATATCCTTTGGAAATACTATTTTTTCTTTGCAGGATCAGCTACAGCTCCCAGATCGAGTCTCTGTCATTGTGGCTTCAATTGCACAAATATCCAAGCTTGGAAAAACCAATGTCTTTGGGGGAAAATAATTTCATTTGAGATGTACCCTTTTAGTCCTCCCCCTGCACTAGTTTTAAAACATACGCAACCCTGTGCCATAGAGGACAGGTAATTCTGTCAAACTAAATTAACATTGCCCACCTCATGGACAAGCAGTAAAAAAAGTGATGAACAGTGTAGGTGGTTTTCTTTTTTTTATCATGAAGATGTTGCCCTTTTAGGCAAAACCCCAAACTTCTTTGAGAAAAGCAGCTAATTCCTTACCTTCAAAAATGTGAATTTGCATGCTTTCCAATAATCCCCTGACAGAAGTTAGGTTTGTAGAGGAGGGACCACCAGCCTCACGCTTCAGATCCTCAACATTCATTCTAGAGCATGCATTTAAATGTGGTTTGTGTTACCAGATTACCGTAAATCCAATTTTCCTATAAAGTGAATTGCAATTAAAAGAGCAAAAGGCCATAAGGGACTACAGTATAATGTATATCACAACCGTTTGACCAGATTTGAGAGACAAGCATGACTGCTGTGTCCTCATCCTTATTTGGATGCTCTAAACCCCAATACTCTTCCAGCCACCTGCAAATGTTACCACCAGAGTGTTGGTATTTATTTTCAGATCACTAAGAAATACGTGCAGCTGACCCACACCAGTAACTAACTTAATTACGCTCTCTCATCAGGAAACACTTAGTTTCCACGTGCCTTGCGCAAAGTGCTGGAAATCGAAGTGATGAGCAGCACCAAACCGAACACCCTAAACCAGCCTTAGCACGCTGGATCTGCAACAAATGTAAATCTTCCCAGAGGAAGAAGTCAGGCATGTTTGGCCAAATCTCGTTTCCATAAATACACACTGAAGGCCTTGCAAATAGGTCTAACCTTTAATCCTTCATCAGCTGGATCTTGTAGAAATGTTCCCATTATTTCACCCAGCATCAATACCAGTGACATTACGTATTTGCTCGTTTGAACAGATTTTAGCCCGTTTTTGCCTTGATTGTGCAGAAATCCAAGATTAACCCCAAACAAGCACCAGGGAGTTAAATCTCCCAGATGCCTGGACGGCTGACCATGTGGCTGTCCCTACTACTTCACAAATGCTTACATTTAGGAGACAACTTTTAATATCCTTCTTAATTATCAGGAATTGCTCCAGGTCCAGGTAGAGCAAGCTCAGGTCAGGTGCTTGGCTCTGCTGAAACCTGTTTAGAAAATATTTAGATGATGGGTTATTTCAGAGAGCAGAGTCAGGCATAATTATCTTCCCAAATCACACCGTTCTTCCAGTATTTTCTGCATCCAATACTGCCTCTTTGGTAGTAGTGGCAAAGATAGGCAAAGACCTACTACAAAGAAGTGCATGGACGTGATACGGGAGGTGAAAGATTTTTTTAGCAGCAGCCTCTGCTAAACTATATGTAGCATGAAACTGCTCCCTTGCTACAACCCAACTCTTCACGTAAACATTTTGGAAGTCTTCTAAAACTCAAGCAAAGTGTTGCAACTTAACTGCTCTCATTTAAGCGGCAGTGCTAGGATGGTTCATTGCATTTGCAGCAGTGACAGCCTCAAACCTTGGTGACTGCCAGCGGTTCTGCCGTCCCAAGCAATCACACCCATTTCTGCATCAGTTTAGTATCGACCTGCTTGCAGCTTCGTACTCCACAGCAGCGATTGGAAAAAAAGACTTTTATTGGAATCCTTTTAGAAAATTGCTGGGTCTGTGAATCGTTTGGACATTCAAAATCCAATTCTTACAGGGTTGCTCTTATCTAATCTCAATTAGCCCTCTCCCAAAATTAGACTTGTCAATGGAAAGTAAAGAAGTATATTTGTCCATAAAAAGTATTTTTATCAAAATACCAGGCCTTTACACAACAAAAACTCAGAAAGAACATGCAACAGAAAGAAGTGGAAGCACAGTTCCTCTACAGCTACAACCATCAACATAGGACTCCAATCTCTTGGGAGGAAAAGCCTCACCATTTTTGGTGCACGTCAACACATCAAAGGTTTTGATTTCAACAAGCTTGTTTCAAGGCTTATAGTATCTTTCAACATGCTCCTTGTCCTCCATTTCTTCAATTTAACTTTCTTTCCAGCTACATCTGGTTCATTAGCCATATCAGAGGCATATTAAACTCCTTCTAACTACATTTTTTTAAAGTAGGTATAGAACTAGAGCAAAGCAGAGCTTACAAATGTCTATCCCAAAGCAGACTCCTGGCCTCTCACACCTTAGGACAGAAGGGCAACCTTCAGGTCATCATGTGTGCGATCTGGTAAATTGAGGGCAAGCAAAAAGGCTGAGCAGGGGAAGGATAGCTTGCTGCATCGGGCAAGTGTAGCCCATGCAAGTAGCTTTACACTTTTCAATTACTCTTCAAATCCTTAAGTTTCACACAGGTGCTTTAAAAGATGATTTCTGCCACTTACATGCATGCACACCTGCCAGCCGTTAGGTATTATCCCAATTAATAAGAATTTCCCTATTCCCATCTGTATCGACACCCATAAGCCGTGAGCTGAACTCCAGCTCACTCCAGCTGCCGTACCACAGCAGATTCCTCCCAAAGGGCATCATTACAGGGATGGAATACAAGGACTTGTGTTTAGTGAGCCCTTTTAACAGCGGCATGCATGGAGCAAGTGAGAGGATGCCTACAATAGCCTTCAGGCTCTCGTAGGACAGTATTCCTCAATGCCACAGTTCAGGCAAAGCACCAAAAGCAGCAACTAGGTCTAAAAACAGAGAAAATCCAGTTTTCATCTAGTTAACTGGTGCAGACAGTCAAATCTTTTTCTGTAGCCCAGTCCAAAGAAGGCTTCAAGATTTGATTTAGTTAAGAGGCTTCAAGATCTGATTTAGTTTAGGTTGTTTTATGACACCTGAAAATAAAATGGTCTATTTCCCCAGGAAAGCTCTAACATGGAGTTTGCAGCCTCTGCCCCCCAAATAATGTGGAGCCAGCATTACAGATGGCGAGTTGGGCAGATGAAGACCGCTCACATGAGCACAGTCATGGCCACATGGGGTTAGACCAAAGGTCCATCTCCTCCCACGCTGTTGGTTTTTTGAACCTGCTACCTACTAGTAGCTTCATTCACATTTCCCGAATTCCTGTACTGGAAGAAGAAGTAGACAACTGATCTGTCTTGGATCTCCATGTTACTCATGATCTTGCAGACCTCACTCATAAATGCTCTGTTGTCTCTTTTCTAGATGAAAGAGTGGCAAGCTTATTTGGTATTTTATTGTATGGAAGCTGTTAAATGACTTTATCATTCTTTTCACTCTTCTTCCAGCCTTCTCCAGTATGACTAGAGATTTTCTGAGATGGGGAACCAGAAGTGTACGTAGTATTCAGGATATAGGCTAACCATGGATTTACATAGGGGTAGAACGACCTCTGCTCTCTTTTTCTCTCCTAGTGCTCAGTTTGGCTTTTTTTGAGATACGACTGGGCCGACATTTTCACAGCACAATATATCACAAACTTCAGACCTCATTCCTAAATTATAAATCTCATCTCAGAGGCCATGAGCTTATACAGAAAAATAGAAATGCTATATTTTCTATGGAGCTTTCCTTTTCTCTGCCTTCATTCTCCTTTTTCACAGCCAGTCACACATCTTTGTAAGATGCTTACAACGCACTTCATAACTCAAAACACTCCATTTTGATTAAAAAAAAAGTATGAATAGTCTGGATTAACCATGGCAATAACAGAGGAAAGCTCTGCAGAGGTGAAGAACGCAGGAAACCTCTCTGTATCCTTCCCAGATGCTCTACATGACTGCAAAGACGTTTTCTGACGTTACAAATCTGAGTCAAAGACAAATCTGTCACTATTGTTTTAGTCATCATTTCTTGCTGCTCTTTCAGCAATGGATCAGCTGAATGCTGTGATCACACAGATTATGAGCCAATGTGCCAACAGTGAAAAAACACAGAGTATTACAGCATCCCCCAAAATACTTAAGGAGACCATCAATCTGTTTGGATTAGGGCATTTCCATTTGGACCTGCCAAACTTTCACTGGAGCCTATTTCTGTTAATGTACTTATTCCAGGGGGCTGCCAGCAGGGGTTTTTGGATGGTTATGCTGTAAAAATGCCCAGTATATACAACAAACTACTGATAGTAGAGATTTTGCTGGGTTTTTTTCCTCTAATAAACTTCAGCAGTTGTGCCACTGATTGACTGCAATAGCTTAAAGATGATGAGACACAGAATTGTTTTGCATTTACCAGCAAGACCACTGCTTGCAGCAGAGAGCCAAAATACTAGTCTAAAACTAGCCTCTTCTTTCCAAGAGCAGAGAAGCAAGTAAGACTTGGCCGATTTATGACTGTTGAGTGAAATGCTATTTTTCCCTGATATCTGACTTTTTTTCATAGGCATTTGTCATCCTGTAGAGATAATTTTAAAGGTACCTACCACATAACTTAACTACGTAACATACATTTAAAAGTAGTTACTGCAAAGTCAAATGCTATCTCACTATTCCGTAACAAGATGCCATTTTAAACAATCCACATCATTGATACTTTCAGATGATTAAATCTGGGGAACAGAAAAAAAGAACAAAAAGTAACATGCAGCAGGACAAATATTTGATGGGCCTGCCATATATTTCACAATGTGGTCATCAGTACTCAAACATTCAGTGCTAAAAAGTAAACACCTGCTGATTATTTTATAATAAACCTACAGTATAACTTAATCATAGATTTTATACTTTATGTATAATCTAGTTGCTGTTTAGTTTTTCCACTGTATTTTATTACAATCCTACCGCTTTTCAAAGCCAAAAATTTCACAGTGGAATCCTGACCCTGGTGAGGGGGATGCTTATTTTAACAGAGAAACAGGATCTGGATCATCAAGGCTAGGTTCAATTTTGTTTGCTGATAGTCTTTTGTACAATTGAACCTTCCAAGGAAGAAGCTTCTACATTTAAAGCCATTTTTATAACCTATCTCTGGAGAAATAATTAACATCTATGGACGTGCCGCAGAAGGATTTGGGTGACAGAACGAGTGCCCTGGGTGATGCTGAATGAAGCAAGAAGTGAAGATGGGCATGTTCTTCTGTGATCCATCACAGCAACATGTTCACCATTTTGGGTCATCACGGTGCCAAGGGGGCAAAACCAGTATTTGGGCCAGTATATTCTCCCAGTATATTCTTCTCTCTGTTGTTGGAAATTCAGGTGCTAGACAGATTCAATGTCCGACAACAGCATTATTATATATACTAGCATATATTGTATTGGCTTTCTGCTACCTTAAGACTTAGAAATAACTTTGGTCTCGGGTATCGCTACACAGTAACTATTTCAGCTTCTCAATAAGATAAAACACAATTATTAAAAACAAAATCCTGTTAAGGGAACCAGTAAATTCTTGCATATCTGTAAAAACAGAAGCTGCTAATTGTAGAATATAAGATCGTAATCAGAGCATGAGAAAAACAGATGTCCCCGATTACTCTGACAACATCATGGCTAAAAAGCTTTAACAGTGCCCTAGTTTAGGTTAGCTCAGCCCAGTTTATCCACCCTGAATAACCAAGAACAGCCTTCCCCTATCTCTCAGAGCTGGTGTTCTTTTCTTTTTTAATTTATTTTTTTATAAACGAGGTTAGTCCTGGGAAGCCCGTGATGTTCTTCTGTATCTCTGATACAGAGGTCAAACAACAGCACACTACGACCCCACCGTGTATAGGATCCCAGAGTTGTAAGCACACCCAACAGCTGCTCCATCGTGGATGCTATGACTTGCTAACACAATACTGGGCTTTTACTAGGAGAGTCTCTACACTGTAATTTGTGACAGAAGGTTATTTATCCCCACCACAGTGATGCTCAGCTCCTAGGAGAGTTTCACATCATTTCATCTTCGGCTAAAAGAAAGAGCATTGCCTACACCTACAAAGAGGTGAAGCACTTGCCTGAGCTCTAACAGTTTCTAAACTAAATTTGTATTCCCTTTTCCTTGTGAATCCATGGGGAAAGACTCGAAATCACATGCTGAAGAAATTACTGTCTTAAATTGGCAGTACTTTATGATCCAGCCATAAAAACACTATTATCAGATAGGCATGGCGACCTTTTGGATAGTGATGGAGTGCATGCCTGGGTTTTGGTCTCCTTGGGAGCCACAGCACATCCAGACAACAGAAAACCCCAAATTCTCATGTTTCTGGGCTCTATTTTTAGCAAAAGATATCAAGTTATCTAAGGAATGGAACAAAATAGACTAAATGATCTTTAACATGCTGTTTGGTTTCATAGGCTAGATTAGTTCACAAAGAAAAAAACTATTAGCAAAAGAACATGTCGAAATTTTAAAATGCAAAAGTGCTATTCGTTTGTTAAGTATTTTTCTGGTGTTTGTGCATGAAAATGTATTTCCCATTTAATAACCTTCATATTCCTATTTTGGCAAACTTTGCTGTTGACTACAGAGAGCAGCTCTGGCTCTCCATGGGACTATGCAGCTGCCCATGAGATGGTAAAATAGGTATCATCTACCAATTGCCTTTCAACATAAAACTAATACCTTTCCTTAACGGCAGTAGAAAAATAATTTTAAATTAACTCGATGATTTTATGTTATGAAAAGAAATAGTTCTGTGCTTGCATCATGTTAATTGAAGAAAAAAAAGAAAAAGCACACCTAAATATGAGCTCCAGAAACAATGTGAAATCCCAGATTAGGTTAATTTTAAACTCATTTCCAGACAAAATTTAGGATCACAGTTTCGGCACCAGTTTAAGTCTAAGGATGCTGAAATCCAGTGCAACCTTCTCATCAGACAAGGGCCTCGAGAGGCAGATATTATTAATCTACCTATTTGTGCCATGTTTCTGCCAGCTTTGGGTGAAATGTCATGAACGCCAGAAGAGGAAAACAATTCATTGCTAAATCATAAAGCTGAACTTCTCTTTAATCAAAATGGGCTCATTAGACAGCAGAGTTTCAGCAGCACAGGTCACAACCTTGAGATAAAAAATTCAGTAAGAGTTTAAAAGAAAGAACCTGTCCAGTATGCCAAGGACGTATCAACAGAGTGGGTTTTAGTTTGTATATCAACATAAAGAATGGCTAATTCAGATGTGTGTCTTTGTTTAATGGATCAGTACATTTGTGTAACGCGTGTGATGAAACAAGTCAGCTTCTGCACTGAAAGCGAAGAAGGAAAGCAAAGGAGAATGAGAAGATTTGCCTGGATTTCAGTCTAGCAATTAATTCCCTGCTTGGATAGAAACACAGTAATCACAGTTACTTGCAGCTTGCTAAGAATATAGAAATTCGCGTGAACCTTCATTTTACAGCATAATTAGAGGGGCCTTGGATGCAAACACAAGTTTTGTATTTGCATCATGTTCCCTACCACCTTGTGCATTATTTTGCCTAACTCATCACTACACCTAACAGAGCTGAATATGTATATCCTCTTCAGCTGAAGAATTTTCAGTTCTGAATATCATTAATGCCCATTTTTTATATTACAAATTAGCTGAACTACATTAGAGTTATGTCTTTATTGCAAAAAATAATGGTGGTAATAACACTAAGTCATGAATAGAGAGGGCTAAGCAAGCATTCCTGGGACAAGATGAACTTTCTTTTTTGACTGAGTATGCAGACTGAGAACAAGATCTACCCAGAGATATATAATTCAGCCTGGGAAGAAAATGACCTTCAAGTGCTGTATAAGGAATATGAAGCATTAACATGTTGTATAAATAAATAACATTTAAAATGCTACCTAATGTAATACCATTCAGGGATGTCAAAGCTTTCATCAGTATCATGAATGCTGTCACTCCTTAATTCTATTCCTTACACACTGATCATTTCTACATGTACATGGGAGTTTGAATTCCTATATTGTCTCTGTTTAAATAAATTCTTAAATTAATGACATCCACTGCTAAAATTAAAGCAAGTGAGAAAGACGTAGCAATAAAGCTTCCATTACCACCAGGGACAGAGGCTTGGGCTGGGCCCGTCAAAGGAAACTTAAACGGCTGAAGAAAATTCAGAGGCTGGAATATAGTCCAAAGAGGCACTAACTGCATCCTCAAGTTAATTGAGCTTGAAACTACTGTCAAAGCATCGCGTACTCACGCCGGACCCCGGGGAAGCCAGGGAGGGGGCTCTTCCCCTTTGCTTGCTAACCACTTGAGCCTGTCAGAGTCCCTCAGCACAGACCTCACATCAAATCACTGCCATCCAGAAACGCGCCTTATGGAAAAGCCATGTGGAGTTTATCTGAAAGCTCTCCCAAGTCAAGAACCAGGCAACGCAACCGGCAAAAGGCAGGCAAGAGCATCCTATTGCTTTGGTGTGAAAGAGCCGGTGGACGTTTCCCCAAAATAGATGGTGGGTGCCTTGGGATGCTGTGATGCCTGAGCAGCATTCCTGCATTAGAAAATTGGGGTTCGGTCACAAAACCCAAAGCAAATGGCACATTAAACTCTAACAGTGAAAGATGCCAAAGTACTGCTCATTTTCTGCTGTTTTGCTGCATGGAAGCATGTGGGTCAGTGTTTTTCTTTGAAAAAGGCAGAAAAATGCTTGCTTGAAGCTGAACTGGATAAATTCCTCAGTTCATGTGTACTTGGACATGACTCTGAGAATGAATAAAGACATGTAAAGTACTTGAGAAAAGCTTCCCTTAGTAGTCATGACTAATAAGCAGATCCAGGTGAAGCCTGCTCCATTGCTCCGAGCTCGGATTTAAGGAAAGCTACAAATGGCATCCCGTTTCAAGTATTTAAAACTTCCAGGAACCCTCTTATAAATACGTGGCAATAAAAAAAGAAAATCTTCACACTTTTTGCCATGCTACCTTCAGCTGCGCTATCTACCACCTCGCATCAGACAGGATATGAAGAGTTTTCACACCCTACAAACTCTCTACTGATGGAAGACTTTCACATAATGCGAGGAAAAAGAAATATATTAAATAAGTCTTCATTCCAGGCTCTTTTAGCCTCAAAAGAGCACTCTGTATTGCACGGGATCCATCTGGAGTTAATGCATCCTCTCTTCCAAGCTCTTTTATCACTGGCCAGAAATAGTTTCTCCTACCCACTATTGAAGCAATAAATGCCTTCCAAATATATGATATTTGCTGAAGGAAGTATCCATCTACAGACCAACTGTGGCAGGGCACACAGGGTAACTGTCTTTGCTCAGACGGACAGTGGGGATGCTCACATTTGGACAACTTGTCAAGCATCTGCGGTATCAATTCCCTGCTTCTTAGGTTTTTTTTTTTTTTTAGTTGTTTTTCATGATTATTTTTTTTGGCAGAAGTTTGAAGAAGCGCAGAGCTCTGGAGTTACTGCTAATAAGTTCAGCAGCAAGAACCTTCTCGTGGAGATCAAAAGGAGTCCAAAATGCCATCGCACTAATTAATGACAGTGTATGAAGAAGCTAATTCATACAATACAAATGTGAAGTTGTAGTTGAGATGAAATGCTTATCAGAAGATTCCACAAACAGGGAAAACACCTTAGAAAAATATGGATAGGCAATTTTGCTGATGAGAGAACGACTGATTTTGAGCATACAAACAGCACTCAGGGCACTAGCTCATGTTAAGCAGATTAAGACAGCTGGACTTTTGAAGACTTTTACTGATGTCTAAAATTATCCTCTGAAATGAGGGGGAGGGGAGTGTTTGCTGGTTTTTTATTTTATAATCACTGCATGGATGCTCAGTTTAAAGATACATACCGATGAAGATACGTTTTAGCTATGGACAATTAGAAAATAGTAGTTCTAGAAACAGGAAAGCAATGCAATTTTTTAAACTACAATTCTGTATTTCCAGCAACAGCCCCTTCCCCAGAGACTGCATATATGTGAAAACTTTGGAGAATTGGGTGTTTCAAATGTTGCATTTCTCACAGCTGGCAAAAAAATAATCATTTCCACTCAAGAACGGAAAGGTTAAAGGACAGAGGATGGAAATGTAGGGAAGGTTCAGTCCAAACCTCAAGTCTCTGAAGGAGATAACTCAGCATCATCTCCAGAGTTTATCAGCCAGGTCTGACCCAAAAAGGTACCCCACAGCCAATCCTGTGAGACTTTTAAACATCCCTTTTAGGCTTACAAAGCCTGTAGGGAAACCTTAAAATTTATATCGTTAACAATAAAAAATAAGCTGTACATGGGTGTATGTTTAGCATTGGCTAGGAGCCTTCTTGACAATTATATCTCGAGAAGACAGCTATTTTCTTCTTCCTATATCATCTTTTGTCCTAAATGTTGAAAATTAGCCATATAAAAATGTATAGTAGGCAAATTGCTTTCTTCTTTAGGAAAGCGTTTATTTAAAGTAATTTTTGCAGGAACATTTTTCACTTATGCTCATTAAATAAATAAACAACAAAAAACCCCTATGAGACTTCCAGAGAACTGTCGAGTTGTGAACGGATGCTTCGTTAGAGCCAAGCTGTAATAAATACATTTATCCTTTGAACCTGTCAGCTCCTTCTCAGTCATTTCTCAGCTGGCTAGAAAAAACTTTTTAGAAAAAATTACTAATTGGCATAACTGGAAAATGTTATGGAAGATAGGGAGAGGAGTTGTGACCCACCTATTTTTCCTTCAACATAAGGACTTATTACTCTTGTTTTCCCTTTTCCGTAATTTTTACATGGACATAAACAGCCATTCACACAAATCCAAACAAGATTTTTAACCATGGATATAACATTGAAACTACAAGCCCTCAAAAAAATCAACTGGGATTTGCTTTTACCACCTATTCCCTGACAAAGCTGCTTTTGAAAACTTTTTTGCCTGTACACTGGCTGCAGGACAGAACCTTAGTATTAAATTCATCAACCTCATTCATGCCTTAGATATTTAGTTACCATATTTATTCCCTACCTTACATGTCTTTAACTAGGCTATGCAAACAGGAGACGTGGAACAAAGTTTACACATGCTACATAAGATACATATTTTTCTTGGAACCTCTCCAAGTTCAAAATGTAAGTGAAGAGTAACAAAATTCGCGCGCAGTTAAACATTTCTGTTTTCTCAACATTTCAGAGCAGCTCAGAAACACCACTTGCTGTACATGCCCGCTGAGATGGCTGAGGTGCTGTCCATAAAAAAGTCTACGAAAACCAAACCTGTGCCTGTGGGTGACATGGGGCAGTGGATGGGTTCCAGCGGGTGTTCATGTTGCATGATGCTGACCCTGCTTCCTAAAATTCAATTTTGGGACAGCTCTGAAAAAAACACAGTGGTCTTAACCAAAATCTTTGTGCTCCTTCTGCCTATAAAGAGAACAACATGTTGTCACCACAATCTCCATTACTAGGCGAAGTCTTGCCCTGGATGCACCAACGGTCACACC
Source organism: Haliaeetus leucocephalus (assembly GCF_000737465.1). NCBI lineage: Eukaryota > Metazoa > Chordata > Aves > Accipitriformes > Accipitridae > Haliaeetus > Haliaeetus leucocephalus. The sequence continues at coordinate 871,623 of NW_010972634.1, read as the reverse complement.
CCACCTAAGAGTTAAAGCACCATTTGCTCAAATGCTGGTTCTTGCTGGCGTTACTCGTCTCACTCTTATGTAATCCTCAGATTTCCACATTTTAACCAGCATTTAAGTAGCTTTCAAAAAAAGTCAGAGGAAATCTGAAAGGAATCTACCTTTTGCAAACTGGGTCCTGTTGCGTATGGCATGTGCTGCTGCTTCTCTCCCTTGGCATAGGAGTTTAGTGTCTCCATTCAACCTTTCAAGGTGTCTCCACCTTGTAATACAACATAAAGACATTATGGATGTCAAGCAAAAGTATCTTTAAAAAGCCCTTTTTAGTGGTTGTCATATTCCAGCCAGTTACAAGCACAGTAAATGACCATAGTTTTTATGTAAGTTCAATTATATTCAGCTGAGGCCAGAATGGCCACGACACTGTCAACTGTTGAAATCCATCTGTGCTAGCTAAATGCATTCAGATTTTTAACCCCTAATTCTTGTACAGAAGGAAATGAGTCCTTCCCTGAAAACGAGCCATTTTTGTCAAGACACAGTGACGTGAATATATCATCACTAGAGAACTCGACTCACTGGAGCTTATCTAGAACAGAAAAAAGAGTCATTCCACTATATTGTTTCCTGAACTACACAAAACTGCAGCTTTCTCCTTGCCAGAAAGAACATCAAGACCACCACAAATGCCAATTAAAGCATTTGCTTCTTCCCTGTGGGCTACCTTTAACATCAATAACTACCTGAAAAAAAAAAAAAAAAAAGGATTGGAAGAGATGAAAAGGAATAAATAAATAAAAGCTGCTAAATCCTTAACATTTCTTTTCAGCTATTATCTGGTAAGAAAACCACAGGTAGTTTAACAGTGAAACCCAATGCTAGAGCCAATGGGAACACTGTGTTTGTTTGCTGGAAGGGCACCCAGACCCAACGGCATCTTGTTGCCTGACTCATTGACTTGCTCCTTCTGCAGCATAGTCCAAACTCCTCAATAAGCGCACGCCTGAGACAGGTCTTGTGTGGTTTTTCGCAACCGCACTTGGCCTGCAGCGCATCAGGATCTGCCCAATATCCAAAATACAGTAGTACCCTCTGTGGTACGTATTTCTGTACCTTTGTTTTCTCTTTCTGGTATGGTAATTGCTTTGAAGATGAGTTATAGCTAGCAAACCCAGTCCGTTTGGCTGACTTCTTCCCAAGTCTCTGAGCCAGCTGAATGCCTTAAGAGTTTGCAAATTACTCCTTGAATGTTAATGACAAGTTCAGGGCAACCATAAAGAAACTGCAGTTTATACCATGAGAAAAAGAAAACGATATTAACTCTGTACCTTGGGAAACCATCTCATCAGAGAGGAACTGAAAACCCATCCCAACCTTATTGATAAAATACACCATCTTGACCAACCAAAGAAAATAACTTTATGGGTTGGAGGAGTTGAGCTCAAATTTAACCAAGCACAGGTTCACCATTTCACAGGGCAGGGGAGTTGGCACAGATGTAGTGTGAGAGACTGAAAGAGTTAATGTCTCAAACATTGTGGTGGGGCAAGTTCTGCTTAAAGACAGACCCTGCACAGCAAAGAACCCAGGTGAAAAGCCCATCAGCTCAGACATCAGCAACAGGAGGGGGAGGGCGTGCTGGAGGGTGCGCAGCTCCCTATTCTGATAAGCTCTTCTGATACAAAGATCAAATGGCCATGTCTGCAGGGAAGGAGGAGTTACTCCACAAACGACCCCCAGGCTCAAAGGCTCTAAACTGATGAGTTCGGGTGCCCGCCCGAAGGAGGGGCAAGGATGATAAAAGGACACCAACTGAAACCTGGGTGCACAAGCCCACCGGGACTGGACCCCTCAGCTGACTGAACCAACGCTGGACCCAGGCCCAGTGAAATCTTTCTCTCTTCCTTTTTCTCTCTCTGTCTTCTTCTCTCTTTCCTTTTCCACAATCCCTACACCTCATCTGTTTCAAGATACAAACCGTTGACCAAGTCTGAGACTAAGAGTAGATCCAGCCGCCCCTAGACCCTTCTCTGAGGAGGAGTCTGGAAAGCCAGGGGGTCTGCTCTGAACCTCCTGACCCAACGGGAGGGATCTCCTTATTCCCTCAATTGATGTACATGGTTACACGGTTTACAGAAGTAGTCTTATGCCAGCTCCTGTTGTGAGAAACCTGCCACTTACTACCACACCTCCCCAGTTCCGTTTGCTTCTGTCATGAATAAAATCTTTAACTGATCGTTTGGTGTCGTTTCACCTTAATTTAGCCCGAGGGAATTTTGAATTAAACACGACTCCCTGGTCTGTCCAGTCTGGGTCATGACATGTAGGGAACCTCTCCAGTGCCAAACCAGCCCCATGCAGTTACGCACCATCAAACCCTTCCCCCAGTTGATCACAGTCTACCTAGAAACCAGCTCTGGACCCAACCACTTTCTACTAGAAAGCCACTTCAGCCCTCAGTGCTGCTTTTTTGTGGGTTTGTTGGGTTGAGCTTTTTTGGTTTGGGTTTTCTGGGGTCTGGTTGCTATGAAGCGTACATGCAAAATAAGCCTTAGCCCAGCATTAGAGTTTTGGCTGCAATACCAGACATTGACCATGTTCTGGGAAGGGAACAGCCGCCTTCTTGGGGCAACTTTGGTGGTTTCTTTTGTTTTGCCTTTTTCCTGAGAGTTACTCAAAATGTTTTGTATTTGATCTTATCTGATTTTATAAAAGGATAATCAAAGTGAAAGTTCGTGTTCAACAATAATCTAGATAAGAATAAGCTAGAGCTTTGAAGTTTTGAAAAAGTCAAGGCTTTTTATATATTTCAGTGGCATACTAAAATAAAGACTTTACTGCTGACATTTAATACTCTTCTGCAATTTCAGTAACATAAAATGTATAAATGATGGCTTCATCACATTTGCTTGAAATACCGCATGGAAAACCCAAACCAATGGGACAATGAAACATATATGTTCTTTCAAGAATTATTTGCCTGTGGAGAAGAGAAATTTTTCATCTATTAACTCCTAAAGTCAATGGGGACGGAAAGGACAAAGGTCCATGCATTGCTTCAGATACAACTACAGCAATATATAGACATATCACATATGGACACAAATACTTGTTCTATACAGACATACATATCTACATATAGACGTAGCCAGAGATCTATGAATGTAACATATATGTGTGTGTGTGTATATATAGATGTATTTTAAATATGAAAAACATGTCTGTAAAGCTAGAGGCTCTGTTTTCTGGATTATTATTCATGCAGCTAAGCAAGGATGTCAAAATTTCCATGAGCAAATCAAAGCAATACCCAACACTGATGGATGTGTAAGGAAAGGGATTTTGATAGCCAACGTTGCAATGTCACGTAGGAATAATAACTGCCTTCAAACTGAAGGGCTGTCAAGCATCAGCATGTCTCATCTCCCTTTCCTTTGTCAGTGCAAATAAGCAAGATTAAAAAAAACATGCGGTTATGCAGGTTGTGGGTGATGAAGATGCTACAAGTGGGACAATATCTAAAAGAAAAAACTCCATTTGTACAAATTTACCTGTAGGCTCTGTTGTCAGCAGTTGAACTATTTCCTCCTGACCTAATTTTAATTCAGCCACATATGCAAATCTTTTATTAAAAGTACATAGGACGTGGACTCTGAGGCCATGTCGCTACTTTTAGCTAGTGTAGTATATGATGGTCTAATCTGGGAATCAATCAAAAATCACTCAATTACTGCAAAGTCTTAGATTTCTTATTCTTCACCAGGAACTGAGTCTATTTTTGGATTGACATCAAACTCTGTCAGTTGTAATCTAGCCTGAAATCCAAAAGGCCTACAGTACTTAACCCCAGAACAAGAAATATATCCTGACAGCTTCTCCCAAAGAAATCACTCATTTGCATGGTTTGTACCAAGACCCCAAGGCTCAGTACAGGCTAAAAGGTCTTTCATGAATGTTGACAACAAATAACGATTCTTCAGATGAAAACAAAGACTAAAACATCAGAGTAGAACTGTTTTGCTACTTGTAAGACTCTATTTTATTACTCAGTGAGCCAAGTTAGGCTTATTAATTCATGCTTCCATCAAAAGAGCAAGGTAAAAATGATGTGTTGAATATGAGCAATATTCACATAGCATTTATGAACCGCTGGAGATGGAAATGTTTGAAAGTAATTGCAACCTGGATTTTAGCTTAAAACCATATGATTTGCATTTTTTTGTCATTCCCTTTCTTTGGGAAGCATTTAGTAACAGTTCTTTTAGACATGCCAGTATCTAAGGGAGCAGTGGGATATAAGGAGAACACAGAGCTGTGGGGCTTCTTTAGTTTTCTTTTAATTTGACGCCAAGCTTACATGAGAACACCTTCTCCTGCACTCCAAAAGCTACTCATCAATAGTGGTTTGTATTCAAAACAGGACTGCTACCTACTGAATGACACTGATTATGAGCAGAAGCAACCATCAAACTCATAAACTTTGCTTGAGGCATTTAAATCAACTTTCAAAGCTTTGCTGAGTATTTCAGAAAGCCTGTAAGAAAATGTTAAAATCCATCTAATTGACTTAGGCACTGAAGTCTCATTTTCCAGTGCTCATTATAAAAGAAGAAGCTAAAGTCCCATTGATTTTTTTAAATGGTGCTTTGGTTCCTAAATGTCTGGTGCTTCTGAAAATGGGAGCTGAGCACTTTAGCCAATCCCACATCTTAAGTGTTTAACCCATAGTGCAGACTGCATTACCATTACTTTCTCCCTTTCTCAACAAAGGAAAAGAAGTTGCAAAACACTGAAACCATGGGAAAACAACTGTGGGATGTGACACTGCTTTTTTGAGACAACTCAGCTACAACTAGGCCAAATACCACGGCTTCTGATGCAGGTTTCTTCTCCAAAAACTCCAGGACACCATTGGTTATTCTCAAAATTCATCTCAAAGTGCTCATGCTCATACTCATCAGTGAAACTTCAAGGTTGTTTCTGCATTTGATATGACTTCTTGCTGAAGTACAGGATACCAGAGACCCCATAATCTCATTTTCTTGGGCTCTTTCCCAGTGTGGTCTTCCTCTTTGTAAGTGAGGTAAATCTGGGAAAGACCAAGTGAGGATTTTTTTCATGCCTCTGCCTTGCTTTGCTTTCTTGAGACATGATCCACAAATTCCCTGACCTTACTGACTATTAGCAAGAAAACTCCTTTCTCTTGCTTTTCTGAGTAGTCTGTGGTAGGCAGCATCTATTCATTATCATCCAATTATCACACGCTCTCACATTTGGAAAATCTGTCCCTCCTTAATTCACAAGGCAGCCCTTCCTCGGCTCGCCTCTCCTCGACAACCTGCATCCTTCTCTATCAATTTTCCAGAAATGTAAATTATCTCAGCAAGCCTCAGTAGTCTAATTAAGTCATAACATTGATTACATACTCAGCCTTCCAATATCTTGTTTATTCTTCATTATTAGCATACAAATATCCAAGATATTCATTCACTGTCAAGCAACTTTTTGATGTTATTCGTATTTCAAGGCAAAATACAGGCACTTCTGAAATAGTTGTAGACTGAAAAAGAAGTATGTCAGTCCGCACATAGGCAGAAAGCACTGATGACTATTATAAAGCAACCCACACTTCACTATTCATCAAAAACAAACTTATCCTGTACTCATCTTACTCACAGCTGAAGAAATTCTGCAATGGTGATCTAAAAAGTAAAAATTTTTACTATATTATGTTTGAATAATAATAATAACAAAAATAAAAATTAAGAGGTTTTATTTCTCCCAAAATCTTCCTCTGATAAAGTAAATCAAATAAATAACTTTGGAAAAAGTGATCATACCAAGGGTACAATCCAGTGATGTTTTGAACATCGCTGAAGTCAGCTTTCTGAAGTCAGCTGAGGTAGAGAATACTCAGCCTCAACCCTAACGAATCCAGCCACTGTCGATGTGAGGGCAAGTTATCAGAATTCTTACTATGTCTGTGTGTATATACCATGTGTGTATATATATGTATCCATGGATGGTATATATATACGTATGGTACATGTGTACGTACACACACCTCCCCCTGCCCCAGGCCTTCCTCGATTAGCAAGATCTACAGCTGATCCAATAGGCTGGCAAAATCTTCCATGACAGAAATGCGACTAGGAGCAAAAATAAACACAATCTTAAATTAATACAGAAGGTTTTAATATACTGTAACATGAGTGGTCAATATTATAAATATTATTTGTTGGGCATGTGCACAGGATTCATTTTATGATTAAAAATGCTAGTGCTCAGCTCTTTTCTAAAGGCAAAAGTTACAGGTCTCAAGAGGGAACCCTGAACTTCTCATTAGATACCAGTGCTTGATTTTTCAGCTCCATGTAATTTCAAACAGAACCTGAGATTTAAAATGGCAAGTAATTTAGGCAAATATTTAACTGACTGGAATTAGATAATAATTAAAAAACATTAAAAACTTCAGAAAAATTCTACATTTGCTGAGCATAGCACATGGTTTATACTATAGTTCAACCTTTAAAAGCTCATCTCTCCTTCCAAAAACATCTATTCATACTTCATTACATTGCAGTAAGGTAATAATCATGAAATTAATTTACATTCAGTCCTGCTTTCTCTTTGCCCTGCCTTGCCAAAAGTCCCCCGAGCTTGGGCAGTAGGTCTCCCAGGTAGAAAAAGACCTGACGTTGCACAAGCTTTCGCTGTCCATGTTAATGGGGTCTCAACGATGCTGTCAACATGCTGTGACTAAAATTATCTCTGCACTGGAGATGATGATTTCACTCATATTTATTGAAAAGTAATTAGCCATGTTTGCCCGTCATGACACTATATTGCTTCATTTTAGAGGGTTTAAATTAGCTTCCATTTAAATTGTTTTAGAAGAGCTTGGAGTTTTGTTTGCATGGCACTGGATTAAGGTGGAAGCATTAAACAAAGTAAATAATCTCTTTCCTTCTGAATGGAAAGAGATTTCCTTCCTTCCATTCCATTCCATTCCATTCCATTCCTTCTGGGAAGGCCGCATTCTGGTCTTATGTACAGTGTGTTTTTAAATTATATTATTTCCTGACATCTAATATGTAATATGCACCAGTTTTAATCATGGGGATAGATACCTGATGCTTCCAACCTCATCAGAAAGTTTCCCATGGCTAAGAAATACTGAGTTCAAACATCCTTAGACTCGATTTATGAAGTATTAAAGGCAATCCTTTGTGATCTATAGATCCAATTCTTTTCCTGCTTGAGTGTATTTTCACTGAAGAGTGAAATCAGGTTAACAACAGAGGCCGTGAGAATACGGCACAGCTAGGATATACAACGTACCAGCAGAACTTTACAGTGGCAGGAAGGAAGCAAGCCCACCCACCTGCATCTATAAAGTGAGGGATTCCCGAAATACCGGACCAAGTTGTACCTTCATTTAAACCAGATCAATTTTTCTATTCTCAAATGGATGGTGTTAAAGATAATCATGGTTCTCGTGTCGGAGTTAAAACTGTATGGTATTGCAAAACTGATGCTTACCATGACTTGATTACACTGGACTTTGGGTGGGGTTCTTTTGTTTTAATAAAGATTTAGGCCTTGGGAAGATCTTTAATTGGTGAGAAGGAGAGGTGGCTGGTTAAACAAACAGAATTTAAATTTCATGGTTTTTTAGATTTCCAGGAATAGTATCTTAGATTTCATCTGCCATGATACAAGATCAAAGCGAGAATAATGCAACTTATATAAAAGGCAATCAACTGGCAAAACGTGCCTTATTGGGGAATTAAAAGAGCAAAGATTGGAGGATGGCTAAGAACGTATCATAGGCATACTGCAAAACACATAAACTTAAGTTGGTGATCGGTATCACAACACAAATACCTTATTCTATCTATAAACAATATTCTCCTTTGGTATCCACATAACTACTTGCATTTCAGTCTTAAAATATGCACGATATCATGAGCTTTACAAATGATTGCTACGCTGCATTTTCTCTCCATTCATTTCTAGAGAAATTCTCATTTCACATGTATAGAAATAGAATTAAATGATACGATATTTGTGAAGCAGTTCATCTGACTTTTCCTAATGTCTCTAGTTTATTTCTTACAGCTCATAAACTCTCTTGCAGTAGTGTTATTCTAAATTAACATTTTCTAAGTCAAAGTGTAGATTCTCTATTGAAATGTCTATTTTGCGGAAAAAAGAAGAAGAAGAAGAAGAAGAAGAAGAAGAAGAAGAAGAAGAAGAAGAAAAAGAAACTTCCTTTGTTGCCAACAGGTGAGATAAACTGATGTATGTCTGAGGGATTGCAATTACGCCAGAAGGACACTTTTCAACACATTGAGAGTACTTTAGGGACTAAATTCAACTAAAGACTTCAGTTACCCTTTGGGATTCATTTTACTCAAGTATTTACCAATGTTTGCAGTACTAAGGATAGACATCCTCATGCTCAGCTACTAAACTGGCAGAGCCAGCAGATTTCCACAAGCATCAGTCAACAGAATTAAATATATGTTTTATATTCGTAACCTGAAATATATATCCTATATAAAACATATAAAAATATGTATTTATGTACCTATATATGCACATTTATATATTTATATAAATACAGTATTAAAAACCCTGTGTATATATTTATATATAAGTATAGATATATATTCAGCATATATATATATATATATATATATGCTGAAATACTGGCATTTTTACAAACTCCCCGAAGCAAAGCAGCTCAGGGCTCACATCCCCCTCTATGAATTGTGCTTCTCCTGGTAAGGTAAACCCACCAATCTCAATAATCATCTTAATTCCGAATTTTCCTGATTTTATTAGTTTAAATGGGATTGGTAATCCAATTGCACCACAAACTCCTTTAAATCAGATCACATGCTCTGCCTATAGCCTAAAACACCCACGATAAATTTGTGCTGAGCCCACTCACTCAAATCAGTCCATTCAAACCTCAGAACTGCCTACCCCACCTTGGCGTATTTTCCAGATAAAAGGCAATTGCAAAGACTGAAACAAATACAGGCTCTGTCAAATCATTGCTTCATGGCTTATAAAAATTTAAAGACTGAGCGCAGGTCCAGCCTTGTGCTTCAACGTCTAAAGCAAATCCAGACAAGATAGTACCTCCTGGTAGTGAAAAGCAACTTCTTAGACATAACCAAAGAGCCTCTAATCTCTGGGACTGACAAAGGCTATGTTACCAGTAATTTAAAAAAAAAAAAAAAAGAGCTACGACTATTAAACTTTGTGTTGTTTCTGAAATTGGTCTGTAATGTACTAAGTCCTTGATTGTGAACTATCCAAGGGACAATTTCTGAATAAAATATGCATAGGGCTTAATTAAAATCTGTAGGTAACATCGTATCAATGGAAATAATTTATTATAAAATAATAATACAAAAATAATAATTAAAAATAAAATATATAGGACTCATCTTCATTTTAAAGAAGAAATTCATGTTTAATAGCCAACTAAATCAGGAAATATAAAGTAATTAATTTTTTATGCTTTCCCCTATTATGCATTTGAAGTTATGACCAAAATTGTATGAATGAATTTTTACACATTGTTAAATATATTTTTTCATTTTGTATCACCCTTTTCTCTAGTCCTGTGTATATATTTCAATTCCGTTTAAGAATTTTTTAAATGAATGCCTACAGAGTATGCAAAATTGTTTCCCTCATTCACTTCTGTTGACCTGAACACTCTAATACCGAATGTCTCATTCACCACAGCGTAAAAGAACAGGTCACACTGAGCTGTATAATCCTGTAAGAGTAACTCAAAAATTCGTCCATGCAAAATGTTCATGACTCACATTTTCCTGACTCAAGATAATATATGATTTTGTCCATCATTGTCCCCTTCCTGTCACTTGTAGAGATCATAAAGGGATTTTTGAGCACCCTTCTGTGTATCATTTCTCAGGCCATCTATGAACACAAAAACTATCTATCTGCTCTTCACCCCACATCTCATCCAAGCAATGCCCGTCCCGTATATTCTGATATTGCACCGACAGCACACATCAAAAGGAGTCCAAAGTAATCTGTTGCCATTCTGTTTGTGCTACCACCAAATACCTCAAATCTCCTATCCCTTTGCTTTTAGGGCATCATACCAACTTGACATTTCTTAATCTGAGCATGTTTTCCAGGTCAACAATTCAATTTCTCAAAGCTTTGGCTTAGTTGCCTGAGATTAGCGTCTCACCCACCGATCTTTCTCTGTGTGTCTTTTGAGTCCGTGGTTCCCACAGTATTTTAAAAACCCCACTGTGCAAATGGCAGGCACCGAGTCGCATTGAAACTTCCACGGGGATCCTCTGATGGAAGTCAAATGCAGTTTGACACATCAAATCCATATCTCCTCACGATGTGAAATAGAGAGCAATCAGATCTGCCTCATGGGTAGCAAAAGAAACATAATATTTAGGGCATAGAAGTTATCAGAGTGACATTTCCCCACCCTGAGGCAATACAGAGGACTCAGTCTCACTTACAGCTCGATTCTGCCATTCGTTTAACAATGTGCCCACGTTCCCCTGCCCCTGGCAACCACCAAGGAATCCAAAACCTTGTCTTTAGGGCATTTCTTTCTTCCAAAAAATGCATTTGAGGAAAACTCGAAGGTTCATTCTGCATTGCCACTTTTGTGGGCTTTTCCCAAAGAAGGTACAAACGAACCATGGAAACATGACAGCCCAACACCAAACCTGCAGCAGTAAGAGTCAATCCATGGCCATCAGAAGCTCGTTAGAGTGGTATTTGGACTTCAGTGATCTTTGTGGTCCCCCAAGGCTCGATACTGGGCCCCACTCTGTTCAACATCTTCATAAAACAGGACTGAAAGCACCCTCACTGAGTTTATTGACGACACTAAACCTGGTGGTGAGGTGGACACGGCAGAAGAGGGAGCCACCTTACAGAGAGACCCGGACAGGCTAGAAGTACGGGATAGCAAGAACTGTATGAAGTTTAACAAAGCCAAGTGCAAAGTCCTGCACCTGGGATGACATAACCCAACAGCCCAGTCCAGGCTGGGATCCGTGTGGCTGGGGAGCAGCCTTGCTGAGAGGGACCCAGGGCGCCTCGGGGACAACAACCCCAACATGAGTCAGCGGTCCAAAGGTGGGCCACGGAGAGGATCAAAGGGTTGGAGAACCTGTCCTATGAGGAAAGACTAAAGGAGTTAGGTCTCTTCTCACTGGAGAAGGCTCAGGGCGACCTCGGTATTACAGAACTGAAAGGGTGGCTACAAAGATGATAGAGACACTCTCATCGCAAGGAGCCACGTGGAGAACACAAGGGGCAACGGTACAAGTTGCAGCAGGAGAGGTTGCATCGAGAGCCGAGAAAGGTATTTTTTACAGTGAGAACAATCATTCACTGGAACAAGCTCCCCGTGGATGAGAGAGAGTCCCCCAGCACTGGAGGTTTTCAAGACACGACTGGATAGGGTGCAAAATAACCTCACTCAGCTCCCTTTCCCACGAAAGGCTGGACCAGATGATCTTTTGAGGTCCTTTCTACCCGGGACTGTTCTATTAGTCTATGATTTGACAATACACATAGTTTTTACATACAAATTTGCTGCTCCTCAGCCATATCTTACACCCTTTTTTTAAAAATACAGATGTCATCCCCCTTAAGTTTCCGGTGAAATAAATTGTCCACCCTTTCCTGCAGAGTCCAGCAGTGCATTGCAAGACTCGGGGGCTGGCTCAGCCTATTTTGGAGGGGAATCACCGAGAACAATGGCATACCCCAAACCCAAACCCAACCACAGTTGCTGAACCCACAGTCTTTGGGTCTTCTGAGGAAAAGGTCAACATGATCTAGAAGCAGAATTTGAGAACGTACGTTTATAATTTAGGTTCAGTCAAAAGTTAATTTTGCTTTTTAAATCAAAAGACAACACTGATTGAAATAAGAAGTCTTCTTAGCAGAGCAGAACAAAACCCTGACTGCTAGCAGGAAATGTTATTTGTTAAAGGCTACAGCCCGATGACTTTGCATACTATTTGGCACCTCTCCCCACAAGATCAATAGCTTAATTTTTATTATAAAGATACTAGTCCCATCAGCAAGGGGCAGCAGTTGACGACTCCATTCAATCTTTCTTAGCAGAGCAGCTCTGATCATCACTTTATTAAACAAACATCAGATACAATCTGTTCTGCAGTTTTAGACAGCTTCTTGCAGCAAAAATCACAGGGAAAGTGTATTACTGGAGAACAGCACCGTGTAAGTGAAACTTAAGTTTCCTTTTCTGCTCCTCAAGATACCTTTTATTACTCTGGTTTTCAGATAACCATTTCTAAAGGATGACTTCAGTATATACTGCTTTTCTTTAATGAATTCTCCTATTACTCAGGAGTGACCACAAAGTTCTCCAAAAAACTATACAAACCTGTAAGAACCATACAAAAGAATAACTAATAAAAACAGGCAATTCTCCAAAATTTATATACACACAAAAAATCTCACAGTCCATGCAAAATTTCTGCTCCCCATCTTAACAGTATTTGGGGCTCCAGAAGCTAAAGCCAGTGGGATGCTCAAAAGCTGGGTTATAGGGTTTCAAAAAATCGACAGTAAAATCTTTAAAATGTTGTTTGAATATAAGTTTTATACCAAACCAATGTAACCAGCTAATTAATGGAGACAATATCTGAAAGAAAGATACTGCTGTACAGTCTTTTACAGGAAACTGTTTCAGGGAATGATGGTATTTTGATATTCAACAGGAGCCTGAAGGATTTGCTGTCTTCTAAAAACAACTCAGACGTGTGGCCACTGAAATGACTGGATTCCCTTCCCCAGAGGTCTGATTCATTATAGCGTTGCTGAGATGCTGTCTGACTTCTTTCACCATTAAAGCATCTCACCCTGTTGAGTTGAACACACTTGGTTTAGGCTGTAGTAGCGACCGTTCCCAGGCAGAGAGGACAAAACCGAACCACTGAGCTCGACACAGCTGGAAGCAAGATTTGCTAAAGGGAAATTGCTTGGGAATAATCCTGACAGCTTCTATTTTCAAACATGCAAAGTTTATGATTTTACTCTGAGTTATCTTACCAAAATCCTATTTTACATCAATAATTTAGAAGGAATTACAAGGCCGAGGCTTTATCTAGCACATTGTTTCATCACACTCTTGTTTTAAGACAAAAATGTGTTAATCAACTTTGGTTATAGAAGTATGTCTGAAGATTTTCTTTTCTTATGTGATGATGGCAGCTCTGCGAAAACAAGAGAACTCCCTGGTGCCAACATCCAAAAACATGGGAGTATGAGAAAATACATATTCACCCTATTTTTTTTCCGAGAGAAAATGGCCTGGATATAGCTACTGATGTAAAAGTGTTTATACGCTGGGATTTTTTAAAATATATATTTACAACAGAGAGACAGAAAAGTGCCTAAGAATCAAGATAAGAAGATACAGCCCAGGCTTATGCTATCATTTTAACAAATGTCAAATGAACAAAAATACATGTACTAGAGAAGAGTAAATCCACAATAGTGAGAGTCAGCAGAAGAGACCTTTATTCTGCACATTTTTATATGCAACCCTAGCACATTATCTGCCCAAATGACTTCTGTTTGCCATCTAATGAGCTCCATTATCATCTGCTAAAAGACAACACCACTGCAAGGGGGGAAGCAGTGAAGCAGAGATGTTGCGTTAGTAATGCTCAGTTAGATGTGGAGGTAAAAGATATCGAAGTGATTATGCTAAAGCAACCATAATGCTAAAGGCATATACTGTGTGCAACCTCCACCTTGGATTGAACTCCCTGTCCTGGCTTTTGCTTCGCAGCACAGGCTCTGCAGAGCGGTATCCCTGTGGACATGACAGCACCAGGCAGTTCAGAGGTGGCAGTGACCACCAGTGGGTCTCAGACACTAGGGTTTTGGAGTTAAAGAAAGCACAAAACAAGTGAAACAAATTTTAAAAGTATTAACTACTTGGCAAGGTTGCAGTTATTAAGTCTTTAGAAACTTTCTGCACTAACCTAACTTGACTCATTAAAATCCTGCATTGAAAATAATAAATTTCTAAAGATTCAGGAGTAGTTAAAATCTTTCTTGTAAAGTGTACAAAAATATTAAGCCCTGAAAAAACTAAAGGTAAATACACTTTGGCTATATTTGTACTAATGCCAATTTCAAAGAAGAATGTTGGTAACACACTGATGTTTTCAATTGTTGCTAAGTAGTGTTTAGACTAAGTCAAGGATTTTTCAGCTTCTCATCATGCCCAGCCAGCAAGAAGGCTGGAGGGGCACAAGAAGTTGGGAGGGGACACAGCCAGGGCAGCTGACCCCAACTGGCCAACGGGGTATTCCATACCATGGGATGTCACATCTAGTGTATAAACTGGGGGGAGTTGGCCTGGGGGGAATCGCTGCTCGGGAACTAACTGGGCATCAGTTGGCAGGTGGTGAGCAATTGCATTGTGCATCACTTGTTTTGTATACTCCGATTCTTGTATTATTATTGTCATTCTATTACTGCTGTTATTATCACTATTAGTTTCTTCCTATCTGTTCTATTACATTGTTCTTATCTCAATCCGCAAGTTTGACTTTTTTTGTTTTCTTTTTTTTTCCTGATTCTCTCCCCCTTCCCACTGGGTAGTGGGGTGGGAATTGAGTGAGCAGCTGCCTGGTGCTTAGTTGCTGGCTGGGGTTAAACCACAACAAAACCTCAAACAGAGTATACATATACTGATATACAGAAGTACACGCAATGTTTTCTAAGCAAAAAAAAAAAAAAAAAAAAAAAAAAAAAAAAAAAAAAAAAATCCTTTTGCCTTCTTAATTTTTGCAGCAGCACTTTTGCCTGCCTGGTAAGAACATATCTAAAAATAGAAATAAATCAGAGGTACAACTGCTGCTGAACCCAAGTTGTACTTATTGGAAGTTTCCTCCCAGTCCCAGAGGAGCCAGCACTGCTCCAGCACATGTACACTGCCCTGGGCTGCTCTTCCCAGCAAAATGATTACAAGAATCATTTAAATTCCCAACTAGCAACAACTGGGCTCACTTCACCCCTAGTATCAATCCAATTTTGCCCTGGGGCCAAGCATGGTCAGGCTGGGCTCAGGAAATCTTTGGCTCTGATTTGAAGAGGCACCTTTGCAGGTAGAGAAGAAGGGTGGGTTAGGAAAGGGGATTTTTAAAACGATACCAGGATCTGGATGGCAGAAGCAGCTTGTAGTTGGGATTCAGCATAACCACACATGGCCTATCTGCACCTTCCTCTTCTTAACACCTCTGTCAGGAAAGGCAGCACTACTAGATTTTCCAATAGCTGCTAGAAGACTTCTAAGTCGGGCTTTTTGTGCTTGGGAAAGACCCTTCAAACTCTCGGCTGTTCATTTCCAAACACCTGAGATGGCCATTTGGTCACTGCACAGTTGACACCACAGTGATGCTCCAACCTGGCCAGAATAGCAAGGCTGGAACAGGAATGAATTAATCTGGTCCAAACCCACCTAATTCACAGTCTGTGGACTTCGGTGTGGTCTGAATCTTCACCACAAGCCACCTAGGTAAAAAAAGGACTTCACAAAGGCGGGAGATTTATCCCACATGCTAACAACAGGGTAATTTAGGTCCTCTACAGGTCATCATCTTCCATCAAATATATAGATTATTTGAGGTTCTAGCTCAAATTAACAGAAAATAAAGTGTTACATGTTACCAAGTCCCTAAGGAATACAAGGATTGCAAGCAAAATCAATTTAAAGCAGATTAACCCTGGGATATGTCCAACACTTCCATCTATTTGTTATACACAACCACAACACTGAGCATCACGGAGCAGCTTGCTCAGTTAGGGGATCTCACAAAAAACCGCTCCCACCAAGGATGTTCGTATTTGGGAAACAATACAGTTGACAGAACTGGATTCAATTGATTGATACAAAAAGAACTAACAGGGCTGGCTGACAAGGAGCTTCCTGGCTGAGTGTTTAGATTAATAAAAACTGTCTTTGGGGTTCAAGTAATGCTCTGGCATATCTAAAAGCTATGGATGAAGCATTTCCCTTTTACAGTCTCTCAAGCCTAAAGTGTACTGGGGCAGTCTCTTCGCTTTTATAGTTTAGGAGGAGTTGTCAACAGGCTTTCAAGACTCTTTTGGAGGCCAGGAGATTGATTAGCATGGGAACGATGTGGCCAAATCCAATTTATTTGGAAGACCCAGCTCTTCCAAGTAGAGAGAGAGGGAGAAGGGGAATAGAAAAAAGTCATACAGAAGACGATAGGCATTATTTTCTCTATGTACAATATGGGATTTGCTACCTGTCTGGCACCAGAATAGATCTTTATAAGATTCTTGTTATGTCATTATAGAAAAGCCCAGCTATTTTAACATTAGATCAGGAATATAGGGTGCTTTCACTATTTCTGGAATAGTTAAGGAATCTTCCTTCACTGGGGTTTCATTTGCTCAAGGAATATACAGTATCACCATAATACCAGTGCATTAGAGATGAGCAAGACTTGTTGTCATTTCTTCACAGTAAATTCTAATATTTAGGAGAAAGAAGTTTAATTTTGAATTTGCTCTGAAAATATTTTGTATCCATCAAAGACTGTTCAAATTTGCCTTCATTTTTAACTTGCATTATTTGTTTTATAATTAATACAATGCATAGAACAAAATTCTCAAATAAATTATCTATTGTTAAAAGAAAAACAGCTTGAGGCCAAATGGAACAATCTGACCCTTTCTTAGTGATTCATTTACTTTTTTTGTAACGAAAGCTAAATGCAATTAAAATCAACATGTTCCTGTACAGCAGTCTTGGCATAATATAGTATTAAAAAAATCCAACAACCCTCTAATGAGCATTAAATGTCACTTTTAACAGTTGATATAAAGGCACCAAAGTAGATGGTATTGAATTATTAAATGAAAAATGGGTTATTTTTCAAGCATGATGACTTCAGAATCACCAGGGAGTTGCAAGTAACTGTAACTGGAAATCCGACATCTGAAATTATTTTAAATAATTAATGGCACCTAGCAATGCTTTGTGTTCAAGTTTTTATATTGTTTTCATTAAAATTAATCATTGTGGGGGAAAAATGAACATCTGCTAACAATCTGCTATCAGAAAGTGTAGATGTTGACAAGCATCTGTTTCAATCAGCCTGGGAAGGGCCTTTGGTTTTCTATCAGAAATTCATAGTAATAAATAATCCACACCTTCCAGATCAGGTGGGTCAGATTTACTATCTCCCTTCAACAGCAGGATGGGTGACCTTCTCCAAGGAAGCTGCAGTGTTACTGGGCTGTATTTAACTCTGCGTCTTCAATGAGTATTTCCACTAAAATTTCTTCTAAAGCTTTGCATGCCTTTGATCTCAGACTACTAGCATGAGCTACTTCATCATTTTTTGGTAAACCTTTCTTAATTCAAGGTACTGTATTTGCTGTTCTTTGATTACAGGGTGCAATCTTTGATGAGAGAGAGATGTGTTTAACATTTCAAGTATCAATTCTCCAAAACTCCTGTAATAGAAACATCCCTTCTCATATGAAGGCATCAAAAACATTATTTTATCGTTCACATCTCCCTACACCAAAAAACTCCCACAGACTCTCCTGTTGCTATTCTCGTTGTGCTGGTTTATACTGCTGTGAAGAACAAACCCCATGTTTGATATGTTCAGTTCTCTAGGAGGCCCCTGACCAGTAATTTCCCAGTAATTACCCCAATAACAGAATAAGTCCATGAGGGACTTACATACACTTAGTTTTGCTTCTGGACCAGCTTGCACTAACTAGCAGTTACATAGAATATTCATACATATCCTGGAGGTGTACATCCTCAATCTCCATTTAAAAAGTTTCTTTTTCTTTCCCACTTCCAAATAATGTTTTCAGGGATAAAAAAGACAATATCCAGGCAGGACTTTCGCTAATATTCCCACTCAAGTTCAGTGTAGCATTACTGTTCCTTTAGCTGGAAAACAAATGAATGCATTGACGCCCCTCATCCCGCCTCTCTGCAGCTCATTGCCTACTACGACATAGGAGGAAGTGTTTTTCTTGGAAATTAAGTATTTCAGTGCATTCTTTGTAATGACGCCATTAGCAGATACTGGTTCACCGCTTTACCTATGCTTGCCTGCATCCTTGCAATAAGAAGAAGTAGTATGTGTTACGACCTTACTGCCACTCTCTTTCCTGGTGCTGTATTTTTGTAAGATGATTCAGAAGTCACTTCTGAAGATGGCTGATCAAGAAGTCTTTAAATGACACAAATATAAAAAAATTTTATATGGCAAGTAAGATGTTTCCAAGTGTCTGGATCATGTTTTACCTAAGATCAGAGACCAAAGCTATTCAGACCCGCCTGGGAACACCATAAACTATCACTTTTATTTATCAGCCGAGGAGCTAATCTCATTTGTGGCCAGCCAGCAGCAAGTGCTCCACATCACGTCAACACTTTGGACTTTACTACCCTTTACTACACCATACTGTTCATGGCTTCTAGCAGAACTAAAAAAAATAATAAAAATAAACGTATATAATGAAACAGGAAAGCTTGAGCTTAAAATTTCATTGCCAGTATTTGCATTAAAACTAGTAATTTCTGGTCAGCAACAACATGATCTCATCTGCTGTGGCAGGGAACAAATCGGCTTATATGCATTTTATCTTAACTGCCATGAATTCTGCATGGATTCATTCATTTTTTACTTTGTGGTCTGGGCACATTATTTGCTTCTGAGAACACCATCCCTTTGCTTTCTTCAGCTGTGGAGGACACAGGGTGATGCAGAGCTACACAAACAGCTTCAGGCTTGGAGTCGAGAGCTTGGAAGAGGAATACACAGCCACACCACCAGAAAGGGAGAAACAGTTTATGTTTTGCTTGTCCCTTATTTACATTCATGCCAACGCATTCATATTAAATGCAATTTGGTTTAAAACAGAAAGCTGTCTTAAGCTCCAACTGGAGCTTTAAAAGTTGTAAAATATCTTGAACGCACAGAACAGCAGCATGTTTTGAGTATCTTTGTCTAAAGTGAATGAAACAAAGTAGAAATTGCTTCTGTGATATTAATTACAAAACTATCTGTTCAGCATCTTGATGCATTGGTAAATTTATGTGTAAGTTTTTCATACTGCAAAGAAAATTTACTGTTTTCCACTTCCACCTGTTTAGAAGGAAGCACCACATGAATTTACTTAAACACCCCTACTGGAGAAGGCATTCCATTCGGACCGACCTTCTCTTTCTGTTCAGAAAGTTAAAACTTCCCTACATTAAACAGCAACTGCAGGGCAAGAGGTTTTTACACAACATCAGTCCTTTGTCAATTTTTGGTACAGATCTACAATCAACAGTGGCAAAGGGTTATCAACTGTGTATCATGGAAAACCATTCCTTGGAGGACTGACCTTTGCATGGGACGCTGGCATTACCAAAAAGCACATCTTCTCAACTACAGGAGAAATGGACTACATCTCAGAACAAAATTCCCGCTACCAAAAAGAAAAACATAAACCCAACCCTGTCCATCACACCCTCCCTTTCCGCATCCCTATTCTCCATCTCCTTAAGTGGTTGTAAATACTGATGTGCTGACACAGCGTTTGCTTTTAGATCTGAATTTATGAGTACTGAAGTGCGGCAAGTCAATTATAAAAGCAGGCAAAGCTTGTTGAGCAATTCCCAGAGCACTTTTTGAAGCTGCCCTTAAGAGAAAGCTGCTGCAGGTCAGTGCCCTCAAATTCAGTCTCTCCCCAAATGTTCCAGTTCTATCAACAACCCCAAAAGAGTTACAGAGGTATGGCCAGACTGCCTTCTAGGTGAGGAAATAACAAGCCTTTTTGGGTGGAAACAAAGTGCAGCAGGTTACCAGAGAGGCTGTGCTCCATCCTCAGAGGTTCCCAGAACCCAACTGGCTGAAGCTCTGAGCAGCCTGGTCTGGCACCAGAAGTGCCCTGCTTTGAGGAGCTTGGACCAGAGACCTCCTGAGATCCCTTCTGACCTGGATTATCCTATGGGTGATCATTTTTGCTATTTCATTTGGATGGACTTTTTTTTTTAATTCAAAATAAATTGCAAGGTTAGTGCCTGTTTAATCTTTAGCATGGGAAGACTGCACTGGATATGCAGGGAAAAGTCAACGTGGCAGATAGGAAAGGAGAGAGTAAAGCAGTTCACGGTACTGGAGTGGCTTACATATGTGCTAAGTAATGAAAGCCATCAACCCTTCTCCTTGCACAGCCTCAGAAGCTTTGGTACCTGAATCCTGGACTAAGTTACCTGGGAAATCAGAGGAGACGCCGTAAGATGTTCCCCATACTCTCACTAGCAGCACTTTTACAGCATATTGCACTGCAACACCTTCATCCTCCTCTAATTCCTTTGCAAATCATTGATACTCTCCTATTTTAGATACTTAAATTTTTTCATTTTAGTTATCCATGACAGAGCATAAGTATTTTAATCAGCAAGCACATTTTTATGAGAAAACATTCTCTTTCTGAATAACAAGGGCTAAGTAAGAATTTCTTGTTTCAATAAGTATGTTTCCAATATAAGTACCTAGAAAACGTAAAAAATACCCCAAACTCTAACTCAAAAAAACCAAATGCTCTTTATTACTATCATATTTGCATCTATGCAGAGAATCCTGTGATACCCGGTAAAGGATATCTAAACATTTTCCCAGGAAAATGTACTTTCAGGTCAGGAATGAAACCAATCTGCTCTCCAGAAGCAATGACCCCAGCCGTGCTTGCACAAAACCAGTGGAGATGGCTATGTGTTGAGCTGCTCCATGTAAAATTTCCAGGGAAAATGTACTATATTCCTTAAAACATACAGAACTAATACAGACTTAAAGATGACCATTTGTTCAACACGACCAGAGCAACCCACCCACCCTTGGGAATCTTGATTTGGCAGTCTTGGTTGGCATTAAGGCTCCCTGTGCTGCACTCCAATGTTTTGGGGTTGTGTGGTGGGGCTTTTGGTAGCGGGTGAGGGGCTACAGGGATGGCTCCTGCTAGAAGCTTCCTTGGCTCCAAGTTGGACCCAAGGCTGGCCAAGGCCAACCCAATCAGCAACAGTGGGAGAACATATTTAAGAAGGCAAAACCTGCAGCAGAGAGGGGAGTGGGATGCGAAACACCTATGAGGACAGCAAGGCCAGTGCAGAAGGAGGGGAGGAGATGCTCCAGGCGCTAGAGCAGAGATTTCCCTGCAGCCCGTGGGGAAGACCATGGTGAGGCAGGCTGTCCCCCTGCAGCCCATGGAGGTCCACGGTGGAGCAGATCTCCACCTCCAGCCCATGGAGGACCCCACACCAGAGCAGGGGGATGCCCGAAGGAGGCTGTGAGCCCGTGGGAAGCCTGCGCTGGAGCAGTGTGTTCCTGAAGGACTGCAGCCCACAGAAAGGACCCACACGAGCAGTTATGAAGGGCTGCAGCCCATGGGAGGCACCCCGCTCTGGAGAAGTTCGTGGAGAACTGTCTCCCGTGGGAGGGACCCCACAGTGGAGCAGGGGAAGAGTGAGGAGTCCTCCCCCTGAGGAGGAAGGAGCGGCAGAGACAACGTGTGACAAACTGACCCCAACCTCCATTCCCCATCCCCCTGTGCTGCTAGTGGGGAGGAGGTGGAGAATTCAGAAGTGAAGCTGTGCCTGGGAAGAAGGGAGGGGAGGGGGGAAGGTGTTTTACGATTTGGTTTTACTTCTCATTATCCTTGTTTCGATTTGACTGGTAGTAAATGAAACTGATTTTGTTTCTTCCCCAAGTTGAGCCTGTCTTTTGTCCGTGACCCTCAGTGGGGAGAGTGATCCCTCCCATTCCTTATCTTGATCCATGAGTTTTTCTTTATATTTTGTCCTCATCCCACCATAGCTGGGGGGGACGAGTGAGCGGCTGCCTGGTCCTTTGCTGCTGGCTGGGCTGAAACCACGACACCCAACATCGCTCCAAACAAGTAGAAATGCAACTTTCAGGTCTCATAAGCAGCACGTTTTATCAATACATCATAACTGCAGGAACACCTGTGAAAAATAACTCTGTATTTATTCAAACCCACAACTCGGATAAGTTTTCATTATTCATCTGCGATTCTCCGGGCCCTGCAGCTTCACTGCAGGCCAGGATGTAACAACTGTGGGCAAACAGCATTGGGCTGGCTTTTCTTGCTCAAACTCTAGATCTTTAAGACTTTAATTATATATCCATGTCATTTATTCCAGATTTTTATCATCTGCTTATCAAAAATGCGACAGAGTCCCAAAGGAACAAGTGTGACTATCCTATGTGACTCCATCCCTATGAAAGATGTTAGCATTGTATGTAACAGCTATTAGGATCATGATGAAGGGGAGAGAAGATGAGAATTATGACTATGGGATGACTTATTTACACCTATATTATGGACTGATACAATGAAAACAAAAACCAGAGACAGTGGGTTTGCTGTTGGGAGCTGGATGAAAATAATCACGCTTGATCTCACCGATCAAAACAAGTTACAGAAAAAAAATGTTGCAAATGAACTGTCCCACAAGGAAATGTTCTTTAAACAACCTGGGAACCAGCCAGGTTGCAATTCAACAAAATCCACATGTATCGGTAAAATATTTTACTGTCAAGAAAATGTAGCAGTATTTACATGGTAAAAACTGTTTTCTTGTAAACAGCTCCTACGGTTAGCTGGAGAGGAAATACTAAAAAAAGAAAGCCTAAAATAATTTGTACTATGCAGTAAATCTCTGCAACAGACTCCGCAACATAATTGCAATACAGCTAAAGATAACTTTATGGAGCCAAAAAAAAAATTTCTGAAGCCCATAATACATCCAGCTGCAAATATAGAGAGCTCTGCTATTTTTATGTATAATTTATAGCAGAAAACACTATCTAAAAACCCACACCTGAGAGGGAAATGAGATATGATGAAAGCAGTTACTTGCATACCTCACTCCGCCTTGCTTTAGAGAGGCAGCGTTAAATTTTGGTAAAGCTGGGACTTTGGAAATTTAGTTTCAGGATAAATTCTGGTTTGGTTTTGGACAACTTAAATGTGCTCATCCTATCTTATCTCTCCCTCAGATCCCATCACTGCTTTAATAAAACATAACAATGTACTAAATTACCAGGACATAAAACGGAAAAAGGAACAAAGATGGAGGAAGTTGAGGCAATTAAGTTTAGGTAATAAGCACTAATCATAAACACTACACTAATGAGCACAGTGTTTTTAAATTGCATCTTGTAATTAAAGATATTAATTTTAAAATGGTTACATCATGTCTCATTTCCCAGCTTTTCATACTTCTACGCTGTAGGAGAGGATGAGAAGGGGTATTGGACTACTCCTCCTGGCATCTATCGCTATATTCTTGGAGGGTATGACACACCTCGCTCTCCCTGAATGCATCAAAAATAATCACGCTTGTAATAAGAGATAGCTATATTCATTCTTCATGCTCCATGGCCAAACAACTTTTATACACATGCTGGAAAAGCACAGAAATACCAAAGAGCACGTTATCTAAATCATGCAGGCTCTCTCTTTGGGGCTACCCAGGCTGATACAGAATAATGATGCTACCTCCTTGTCTTCCTTGAAATCTCTCTTTAAAATGCTCCCCACTGGCTAAAAATAGGGCTGGACTTGGCAAGACCCCTGCATCTGTGCTGCAGAAAGCTGTTTTCATCCCTCTGCTGCTTGTATGTGCAGATCAAAAATATTCTCTTTTTTGCTCCTGTGTTGTACCACTTGAGTTTTGCTTCTGCTGGGGACAGGAGCCTGGCGGGGGGGGGAAGCACAGGGTGAACAGCAACAGGGGCTCTCTGCAAATTAGTGCAAATTAGTAGTATCAGCAACAACAGTTCAGGGTTGGTTTTTTTTTAAATCCAGACGCTGCCTGGCAAACTGTAATTGGAGTTGGGGAAAGGGCAATTCCCTTTATTTTAATCTCTCACCACTAATTACACACCTTTATTCCAAAAGCACACCGTTTTGCACATGCTGACTTTGGGAAGGTAAATCGGGACTGAAATCTAATACTAGATTATTGGTATAAACACCTTCATTAAAACCAGAGCATAAAGACAGATATTCTTTGCCGTCATTTCCAAAAATTAGACTTTATACAAATGACGCTGGGCAGCAAAGCTAACATGTCTACCTCCTCAGTCCCGCACCTGCCTCTCCTTTGAGCTGAAAATTTAATACAACGGCAACTCTCCCAAACTTGCACTTGTTAAACACAACTGCAGGCTATGGAGGTTCGCCCCATTCTGCCACAGAAGAGAGATGTAGACTAAAGGTTCGTTGGTCTTTAACCAAAATTATCAGATCAGACCTAACCATTCCCTACCTCCTAATCCGCAGTAAAAGCTCTGGGCAGCACGTTTAAATTGCACCCTGGACCATCGTGCATCTCAATTTGAGAAGCAAGGACATTTTGAAAGACTTGTTAGTGGTTTTATTTGTAACAAAAATGCATTTGCAGAAACCTTTCGGCAGTCAGAAAGTCTTGGGTGTTGAAGGGATGCATTAGACCTTCAATTTACTTTTTTCTTCTTTAGGCATATACGGATGCAATCAAACTCCTCCTTTCTCGTCCAAGAGAAAAATGGATAAGGAGGAATGGAAAGGAATAAAGCCAGGCTCTTTGGGGACTATTACTCTCCTCCTCTGCTATTCTGAAGGGGGAAAAAAAGCAGCAGAAAAGGTACCATGTCCATGGGAAAATGCGGAGGGGATTTCCACCCTGTTCAGCCCAAATTTCCTCCCGGGCTCTCCCATGCAGGCTCAACCCCACAACGCCAATGCAACATATCTGTGCTCTGTACAAGCTTCAACATTTACAGCAGGACTACTCAAATAGATGCATATAAATTTATAGAGATTTCTTTAAACAACTTTTTGGGGGTGAATCTCATTTTCTCAGTAGTCATTTCAAATTCTAGCTGATTTTCACTCAAAATGAGAAAGTTTCAAGCAGTGGCTGAAATTACAGGATGAGCGAAGACACCTACTCACTGGAAAAACCACCCAGCCCCAACCCTCATCCCATACCCTTCTTCTATTTCCCAGATAACAGTGATGAAATATGACAGCCCGTTAAGCCAAAAGCCTGAGCATCCTTCCCTGTGTGCTACGGCAATCCCACGGCCCGGGTTGATCCGGTATCCTGAAAATGAGAAATGGCAGAGAGAGGGGAGGGGACGCAAAAGCGATGAGAAAATCTGGCCAAGCCAAGGATGCAGCAGCAGCATTGTATCGGGGACTTAACAAAAGCAATTGGAAAAGATAATTTACTTGATCTTATTTATTTATTTATTTGCTGCAGGTTTCTCTGGACAGCCTGGAAAAAGCTGTCACATGCTGACACGAACACAGTTTTTCTACAGGACTGAGTGTTTCCTCAGGATCTGCTTTTTCACTTTTCTCATTCTGAGCTAACCTGTGATCATCTAAACTCTTTTTTAAAGCACACACAACCCATACGAGCACTTTGCCCAGACGCAAGTAATTCCCCAAAGGAAAACGTGGGTCTTTAAAATGCAGTATTTACCAATCCGGCATTTTACCCCTTGCAAATAACTTCTTGCAAATGTAGTACGGATTGATATCACTTCAAAATAGGAGATCTCAGCAAATCAGAGGCCTTATAGCCAGAAGCAATATGGTATGGAAAAAAGACTGATATCAAAATGT
This sequence comes from Haliaeetus leucocephalus, assembly GCF_000737465.1. Classification (NCBI taxonomy): domain Eukaryota; kingdom Metazoa; phylum Chordata; class Aves; order Accipitriformes; family Accipitridae; genus Haliaeetus; species Haliaeetus leucocephalus. The sequence goes on along the minus strand of NW_010972634.1, from coordinate 845,871 downwards.
GTTGTCCCTTCTGTATATAAAACACAGAGCTAATACACCTAATAATAATAGTAGGTTTGAAAATATATTAATACTCTGATAATTTTACATCTTCTCGAATAGCGACCAAATTATTTAGGTGGACATCTTCTGAAGGGTAATGTACACATTCAGGAAACTAAGCTGAAAAGTGGTTCACTTTCTATAAAGGCTCAAAAAGGGCCAAGACGACCATTTAGCAACCTCTGACGCAATGTCGCAGTGCCAGCAGTCCTTGGTTTTGTGAGAGCAGGTGTGAGAGACCGAAAGAGTTAATGTCTCAAACACTGTGGTGGGGCAACTTCTGCTTCATGACTAACTCCGTGTAACAAGGAACTCTGCCTAGCAAGGAACCCCAGGTGGAAAGAAGCAGATCGGCACCCACTGATCAGCAACAGGAGGGGGAGGCCGTGCAGAGGGTGCACAGCTCCCTGTTCTGATAATCCTGTTCTGATCTGCCGAGCAGGACAGCTCACCATGCAGGGAAGGGCAAGTTACTCCCCAAACGACCCCCAAGCCCAAAGGCTCACAAACTGCTCATGACACCTAATTAGCCTAATGCCCACCTGAAGGAGGGGCAAGGATGATAAAAAGGACACAAACTGAAGCCCCGGGTGTGCAAGCCCTCCGGAACCAGACCTCTCGGCTGACCGGACCAACACTGGACCCAGGACTGGTGAAATCTTTCTCTTCTCTCTCTCTCTTTCCCTTTTCCATAATCCCTACACCTCATCCCTTTAGACATAAACCCCTGAGCAAGTCTGGGCCTAGGAGTGGATCCAGCTGCCCCTGGGCTCCCCTCTGAGAAAGAGTCTGGAAAGCGAGGGGGTCTGCTCTGAACCTCGGGAATCAATGGGAGGGATCTCCTCATTGTCTTCCCTGAACTGACTGCCAGATAAGCAAGGCCTGTAGCATATGTTTGGTGATGTACATGTTACACAGTTTACTGACACAGTTTCGTGCCAATTTTTGTTGCGAGCATACCAATTTTTGTGGTGAGCATGCCAATTCTTGTTGTGTTGAGTCCTGTGAGTTAAAGGATCCCTGGTGTTGTTTCACCTTAATCCTGACCTGGGAATCAGCAAACCTGAGTCGTCATCCTGAGAAACTGGGACGTGACAGCAGGCAAGCGCCAAGAACTAAACGCTCCAATGCAATAACCACTTGGTTTAGCACATCAGCTCTATTGACCTCCAGCCTTACATCTCCACTTGTGCTCCACAGCACACCCCGCCCGGCAGATACAGGTTCAATTAAGTAACACTGAATAGCTCGAAGAATAAAAGCCTTCCTCCTCCAAGACCCCAAGAAGTTTCTCTGTTCCTAGCAGTTATTCAAAGCCAAATTTAACATACAAAGGAAGATACAGAGATAAACGGGTTCACTCCTATGTACTCCACTGCAGTAGCACAACACTAACCACTTCCTAGTGCATACTTATATATGTTAAATATTTCATACACAAAAACTCCCAATACAGGCTGCTTCTACAAGCACGGGGTAAAAAGCAAAAGTATCAGTTACTGAAAATGAAAATGCATTCTGTTGTTATGGCAACTAAACTTTTTAACAACATTAAGGAAATGATAGCCCGTCAAGAGCTGCATCTTGTTGTTATAGCAACAAAAATGTTCAAAGTAATTGCTTTTAAAGATTTCTCTTTTCCTTTGCATTTTTATAAACACCCCAATATAATAATATTCTCTTATTAAAACAAAAGGTTTTGCCTTTTTGCAAAACAAGCAACATTCATAGTGATTTAATGAAGCAATTACTTTTGGTACTCATTTGTGGGCTAGACTGTTAACCGTGGATCACAAGGAAAGGGGATGCTTGTTGCACCAACTCCTAACTACTGCTGTAAGACTCGTAACTAGTTATGATATTGAGATTGTAAAAAGTTTGATGCCAGGAGCAACATTTTTGATGGAGAACAATGTTATAATGAGTATTTTGCTTTACTAAATGCAGCCTTAATCCAAGATGCACCGTGCAATTTGTATAATACCACTAATTTTCACACAGTGTTTAGAAACAGCAGGTTTTGCCAGATTTTGAGAACCAGGAAAGTAGTAAACAAGAAATATTTTTGAGAGCCAGACGTAATGGATCAAGGAACTTACCTCCTCTAGGTATTTGCTTCGTTGAGCTTTAACTGCTGATGACAACAGTACTTCTCAATCACAATTAAATCTTAGCATACTGCAGAAATATAATCCAGTACTGGCAGCAGAGAACTTTATGCCAGCACATAGCACTAGTGTGTTGAATGGACTGAGAATATACCACTTTTATTTATGGTAAAACTAGGGCAGTGAATACATCTTGTCCAGTTGTGTGTGTGCAGAAGATATAAAAATGCAGTCATTTTGTAAAAATACAGAACCCTAAAAGAAAGCATCCAAACCACTGAAATACTGCATCATAAAGAATATAATAGTGCCCGAAAGTCCTATGCATTCTGGTTTTAAAAAGTGCAGAAAATAACCTTTTCTCACTTGGCAGCATAATCCTGTCAAACAACAATTAGTTTTCAATCCAAGATTATGGAATAATCAGAAATACAAATAAACATGGCAGTCCGGCTGATACAGATGGGTAAGAAAACGCAACAGCAGAGATTTATCGTTGGAACTGGGTAACTCATACAAATGAAGCATCTACTGTCCCAACTGAGAGCACGCCGCTAATGACACCTGCCGAGGACCAGCCCCCAACACTTCTAGCATCTTTGCAACATCTCTTTCTCCTTCCCCCAAATTCACCTAAATCCATATTAAAAGTTTAGTCTTAACTAGAGAAGTTTCCAGGATGTGGATGTCAGCCTGCTGCCTGCTTTGGGGTACGGGGTTTTCATTTAGGGACAGTTCTGAAATAAGGAAGGTTTTACACATATTTTTTTCTTCTTTTTTTTTTTGTTTTCCAAATATAGTTCTTCTAATGCATTTTCATGTCTCCATTTGTATCTAAGCATCAGCATACTCCACAAAGGTGCCCGTGTGCGTCTGTAGGCGAGAACAAAACAAGGCCATTTAACTTCATGAACTGATAGATAATTTTAAAATTAGCACAACTGCCTCTAGCTCTTTGAAATGTAAATTCTATTTTCAGTCTCTTTTTCAAAGGAATCCCAGCCAGGCAGGCACATGGCCTGCCTCTGTCCCTCCCGAATATCCAGTGACCATTTGGCCAATTTTCTTCAGATATGATGGGGGTATAATTAAACTATCCTCACAAGCAATTAATCACACAAGCCTTGTGCCAACAGGTGACTGGGTTTGAAGAGGAGATTGCATGGTATTTTGAGGGCCAGAAAATAGCTCAAACATTATTAGAGACTCTGTGAACGCCCCTAAACGCCCCAAATAGGAGAAAAACTTCAGTCTGAATATATGTTTTCCCAGACATATGTTTTCCTGGTACAATCAGGGGAAAATCAGGCAGCGTGGCTTCAGGCTTGCCAAAATAATATTAATTTTTGTGATGCTCTAAAGAAAAGCCACTCTGTTAGGTGGCAGGCAGGGACAAAAGCCACGTGGACTTTCCTTCCCCTAAGTGAGAAACAAGAATACCCGCATTGGTGAAAAGTTACAGGACAGATATTAATCCTGACAGTCAGGCGAGCACTTTCATCCTAAACATGAAGCAAATGAGATTTGGTTTTCCACCCGGTTTCCCTAGCAACTGCGTTGTCTCTTCCGAGTAATAACCCGGGGATTGTGCAATATTACCTAATGGACAAACCTCTGGCATTCACACAAGAGCTATCTGCCAGCATGAAGCTGCTGCCAAAGCAGACCCTGCAACTGCAGCGAGGTCTGTATGGTCCTCCACAGGATGGGGACCTTGGCTTTAGGTGGGTGACGTCCCTCGGAGAAAGCTGTTTTGTCGCTGCACGTGGCTACCCGTGCTGGCTTGGATGCTGAACGGGAGGGCAGGAGGCATCCGCACGGGCACAGACCGGGAAGCAGCACTGAACAAGCAGCTACAAACTTCTTTATGTGTGCTTCAGATGGCTTACTCGGCCTCAGGGGCACCTTAACAGGTATTTACTACATACGGAATACCCCCTCCCAAGAAAGAAGATTTAGAGACGACCACCCTGAAGTCTTTCACATGCATCTCTCTTGCTTTTCGACCCAGTCCCAGCCAACTCCATCCGATGCACAGTGAACACACTGATGCAAGACTAAGACAGATGATTTTTGTACCAGCAGAGGATTCCCTCTTCTGCATCGCATCTCTCCCAGTGCCTTGTGAACCATTGCATGGGCGACTCCGTTATTTCTGTTGCAGCCGATTACGTTCAGCTGATGAGAACTGCTACTGACACATTTCCTTCTTCTTTATCAAACTGCATTAAAAACTAACACAACCAACAAACCCAACTGCTACTCACCTCAAAAAGCATTAACAAACCTGTCTTTACAGGTTACGAGTGCTGGCAGCATTCTCTGGCCTTTAATTTTAAAGGTTTGAGAAAACCCAGGAGAGCAGTACTGCCCTTCTGACGACTTACTGCTATGGCATCACTTCCACCAAGGGTATTCCACACAAGTTTAAACCCCAAAATTTCAAGAACTCCTTGATGTGGGACCTTTTTTAAAATTTATGGTAATTTTGCAATATCCAAAGTGTTTGTTTTCATATGTTTAAAAGGCTCAGAAGCAAATATATGTTGATTTTACTATTTGGGCATTTAATTTTCTCTTTATTTCTCCAAAGTAAAAATTTCACCATATATGAAAAAGGAGGCCATTCGCATTAAAAGCACTTGATGTATACTTTAAAGCAATCAAGAACACTTGCATTTAGATCATCAAATGCTGTGACAGGAGGGAAGCCCTTCCCGAGGCTTAACTGGAAAGCTACAGCAGTTAAGAGATTTTATTGGGATTCAATTACTGTTTACTATGTTCAGTTTTGGTCTGGGCCATCTCCTGGAAGACTTCTGTATTCTCAGCTCCCATAAAAAGCAGAGGATGTTGAAACACTTCAGGTACACTAGAAAATATTAGAAAGTATTGCTGGATGGGAAAGGGAAAACAAGAAATTTAGTGTGCCGGAGTGGGGAAATGTGGCTGTAGGTCCTTATTGCAGATTATAACATGATGGCCAAGTGTTATATGGCACTAGATGCTGTTTGAGAGTACCTGAAGACACAGCACTTTACATTGAATAAACTCATAGTGGTTTGCTGAAATGCTTATAGAAACAGAGCCTAAACACTACAGGAAACCAGCTTGCTGCCATTTGCTATGAAATTAAAGATTACCTATGGGTGAAAGATACAGCACAAAGGGGGTTTTTAAACTTATTTTAAAAACCAACTTCATGATCCCACTTACAGATAGCCCCATGATCCTACTTACAGGTAAAGATCAAATAGAGTATATATGATTGCATTTTGTACAAAATTGCTTTCGGCAGATCCTAGTAAACTCAATAAGCAGAATTAGCTCAGCTGGCTTAATGACACAGCAACCAAAAGCATCCCTGGGTGCTCAATATGTCTTGGGTGAACTGGGTGGCAGCAAGTCCCTGAGCTTATCCACCATCACTTTATCTGGTTACCTGAAGGAAGTCCAGGACAAAAGCACATTGGAGAGGGGCACGTAGAATACCCTTGCAAACATACTGCCAATCCCCTCTTAGTAGGTTTACCTTACACATAGGATGACCAGCTTTTTGCCAGATGGAGAATGAAATGCTGAAATAATCTGATGTGATGCCATGATTAAACACAATTCTCTCCATCCTTACCCCTCTGACACTAACTTCTAGACTGATCATTGAAGAAGGAGGATGTAGAGCTTCCTCCTCTAAAATGTTTTCTATAGTGATTTGGTGCTAATATCTTGTAGATACTAAAATAATTGATTGAATAAAAAAAACCAACCAAACTCTCTGTTCTCCTTTCATCACTGCTGCCATACAGTTTCCAGGGAAGCAGGGAGAATGACATAGGCTTTAGCATTTATCAGGGACATGACCTCATTCCTAAAAAACAAAAAAACCCACAAAAACCCCCACGATTTCTTACTGATTTACTAATATCCTTCAAAAGCAGACACTGTCCTTGTCCAAAGGCAAAAATCCCTCCTTTACTGGAGTTCCTTGTCCTTCAGATGCTCTCCTCTTATCCCCTTAACAATTATTTTTTTAATGTATTAGAAGAGAAGAAATATGATTGGGCCTGACCTAATTTGCTGTGATTTTAAGAAATCTAAATGAGATCAGGAGCTGCCCAAGCCCCACCTTATCCTCTGTGACTCTGCTTGGTGACATGGTAAACCTGCAGTTTTCATCATTATGGTAACAGACACTGTAAATCAAGCTCAAAAGCACTGTCTAAATTTATAATAGATAATACCTGTAAAGGTGACCAGAATACGCCAAGAAGAAAAACCAGAGCTCTCCATCTCCTCCAGTTTTCCCAGAGAATGGTATGAAAAGTACATTTTTGGAGAAGGAAAGAAAACTGGATGTCATCTGTTACTGCAGACAAACACAAAATGCTCATTGTCTTGACACTGTTCTGCAATATTTGTATTGCTGCTTTGAGTTACGCTGACAAGTTAATCGATGCAACAACAGGATGTTGCTGTGATTATTTTCTGTTTTGCTGCACGACTCCTCAATGACTAATTGGCTCCTCAGCCACTCTAGGTTGAACAACAACGATGCAAATGTTCAAGCAACTGCATGTATTATTGTAGTCAATGGTATTTTTAATTACACGGAAGCAGCCAACGCTGCCGATCATTAACAAGGATGACATCCATTTATACTATAAAGCGTGCTTAGCAAGCTGTTGCTCTGTAAGGGAATATGCTTAAATGCTGATTTAAAATAGTGAATAGTAACAATTCTTCTGATGATACTGACGCGTTTAAAAGCTGCCTTCGCCTCCACTGTGTTTTGGTATTATAGATATTAAGCTGTCACAGGCATCATGCTTGGAAAACAGTAAAATGAGCAACTGCAGAAACAAACATTATGCCATTAAAGAAACTGGAAGAAAATTCTAAATCTTTCTAGTAAATTATAAACCTTGAGGAGTTTTGTGGAAACTTATTAAGGAAAGTAGGTCTGTATTTTTAGAATTTATGAAAGAAGTCACAAGCAGTACTTGGGTCCGAGACGTCACATCCTGTGTCTAAGCCATTGGGCTGGTATGGAGATGATCTTGACCTAAAGAAATGAACTTTCTTTCCTGGCCTTAAAGAAATGCTGGGAATATATGATAGAGAAAAAACATACTGTATCGAAAGGCCCCCCCTCTTTCCTGTTTTTGAAAAGGCTCTTTACCCCTTGGAAAAAAAAAAAAAAATTCTGCCTCAAACTACCCTCTAGAAATGTCTATAAATACTACTTACTGCCATGATCACTCTATATTCTAAGAACAGTATCATCATTAGGAAGTAGCTCAGTGCAGACCTTGGTCGCCTCCCACTCCGAAGGGGCTGAATGCCATTGGTATAAAGAAAGCTGCAGGTAGTACTCTCATGATGCTAAGAGTTTGTGAAATACTTGTGAATGAACTAAACATTGAGGAGCCCAAGGTGAACAAGAACTCCAAATAAAAATGCTGGCAATGCTCCTGTTGAATTGCTGGAAGAGAAGACTGTGTTAAACAAAAGGGTTTGAAAAAAAATTACGAAGCATTAGATGTCTGAAAAAAATTCTCAAAGGAAGGAAGGATGCTGCACCATCTACAGCAGGGCAGCTAAGACATAACTAGGGGGAAATTTTGCTTTGAACTGACCCGAAACCTAGTGATTACTTGAGAAACAAAAAGACAAAACTGATTTGGGTCCAGGAAAATTTTTGTTTACTCTATGTTATGATGTTTTATCCTGAACTCTGAAGAAAATCTCAATTGTTTAGAAAATTTCTTTGGTGTTTAAGAAAAATGTTCCTGAAGATTATGGATTCCCAACCTCTTCTTAGTTCACATTTTGGTTTTCTTTCAACACAGCAGAACCTGAAGCAAAAATTGGAATGCCATAGAACTGATTGGCGATCATTTAGCAAAACGCTTTCCATTGCATTTTCCAGAAGCCAAAAAGTAAATTTTGCATTTCAATCTCTCTTTCAACATCTGTTTTTCGCTGAACTTTAGATTCCACAAAAGGATTTTGCTATAGATAGCACCCATGACACAAAGCAGCTATTGTAGGAGCCAAAAGGGAGGGCTGAGTCCGCCTGTTGGTTGTATCCCATCAAACAAGTGGATCAACTGGCGCTGCCAAGCTGCGCTGGAGAGATCTGATGTTAGAATAGTGCTGTAAGTGCTATTTCTGAATACACACTACCCACTTATCCCCACCGCTGACCTGCCCTTGGTGGCTAGTTATTTGTAAGACATAAAGGAGAGGAATGCAGGGGCTTTACATACCTGCCTCTCCTGTGGAGCCACGGTTTTTATTCCGACACCACTGTTTCCCCACTCATTATTTTTAATGGATTAGCTGACAAGCGGCTGGAGGAGGTTTGGGTTTTGCTGGCTGGATCTGAAGAGAGGTGGGAGGGAAGGGAGGAGGCTGTGCTGGCAGTAGGAGCAGTTGTATGTCCCATATAACCCATACTCCTTGCCTCAGTCTATCCTGTGCTCCCCATCCCATAGTCTTCTTGCAGTTTGTGAGGGCACATGCCTGCCCAGCACAGGTTGTCCACTCATCCTCTGCCTAAAAACAACATAAAATGCTCTCTCTCCATCATTTTTGCAACCTAAATGCAAACCATCATTGCTGCTCTTGAATTCAAGGTTCTCCCTCAGCATCACAAAACAGCATGCTTCATGGTTGGTATTCTGAAGTACATTTAATAGGTACAAAATGAAGCGTTCCTGTTATTTCCCTGAAAATATTACAAAACTGATAAAATAAATGTGTGTTTGAGGGGAATTTTGCAGGAGAGCTTACGTATATGCCTGCAGAAAACATCCACCTGAGTTACAGGGCAAACAGGAGCCCATCCATGCCAGTGGGTTCACCTTAGGAAGTGGAAAGGATTTTTCCAGAATTTATTATAACAGCAAATTTTCTTCTGGGAAACTGCATGCTGAGTTTTTCGTACACATCAAAGGATCAGCTATTTAATCATTACACTATACCAAGTATCAAATCATTATCATGGCTTATTGCTGGCTTCACAACAAACTTGAGTTGAACAGGGTATTTATATAGTTAGTTTTGAGTATAATTTTGGCACAGATATGAACTAAAAAGACACAGGGACCTCCAGGTATATTGGTTCAAAACCAACACACATATATAACATACAGCATATTCAGGTGGTTCCAAATCTTTCAGCACACCAATGGTCCGAGTCTTGGGCACCAGTATTGTACTGATAGCTTTGTTGCTGCCTTGATATGTGTCCTACAGAAGTCACTTTGGTTTTGTGCTTTTTATTACTTTGATTAAAACTGAAATGTTAGCACATCTTAAACACACAAGAGTGCTGCAGGCATTATCAGAGTGGTAGTAATGCACTTGATGAAGCAGAAAAGCATCGTGTAAATGAAAAGCATTATTAATGCACTGCTAGAAAAACTTGTTGGAATAAAGCAACTTGGAAAAACAAACTAACTTAACTTCCTCGTGGTCCAAATCATTTCAAGCTCCAGTGTACTGCAAATACTGTCAAAGCATTTCTAAAGCTGTTAAAAAATGTGGGAAATAACATAAGACAGCATGCTCCAATCATTCCAGGCTGAGTTTTAGGGTGTGGAGTCTCAGCCAGCCCGATTTGCTACTTGTCACTATTGATACCAGTTTAGGAGTTTGTGAAAATTTGGTCAGCTCCTCGATTCAAGTTCATGGAGCTTCGATTACTGTTAACTCTCCTGCACAATGCTTATTTTCATCAACATCAGCAGTCCCAAAAGACAGAGAACTATTAACATGGAGGATGAGAGCTAAATAATTTTGGCAAAACAGCAGGAGGAAGCATGCAGGTGGGTCTGTCATTGGGATGGATGAACAGAGGATTTAGCTCTCAAGTTTCTTCTCTTGCACAATCACAAGCACCACATTCATGCTACCGATCTCCTGCAAGCAGCAGCATGCTGGCGCTTGCGGTACAGCCATAAAAAGCCCTTAACTTTGGCGTCAGTTCCTCTGAATTCAAACCGGAGGGAAAGACGCTGCTCTCTGTGGCGCAGGCTTCCCGCTGCATTCAAGTGCACTCGGATGTTTGAAGGGACGAAAAGCAGCAGAAGCAAGTGATACAGAAGTTATGAAATGGCACTTTAAAGTAGTTATTTGCAGCACCAAAGAGTGTCAAGAAGAAAGGGGGATAATGCTAATATCCAGACTGAAATGCCTTAATAATTGCTACAATGACTTCAATAGCGACAACGCATTTACTTGCTCAAACTCATCCTAACCAGCTTCTTGAAAGAAGCAATCCTTATTTATTGCTACTTCTGGATAAACACCATCAGAAGGGTAAATAACCCATTTCTATCACTATAAGCAGAGAAAACCAAAATAGATGTCCTCTTGAGTATTCACAGCAGGCTGCAGGCTACTGCAGGAGCCCTGCCACTTAATTGCTCATCAATCACTCGCAGCTCTGGCCACAGCCACTTTTTAATGAATTCACATCATCCCATTTGCTCTCCCCGGCCCCTTGGACCACAACAGCATTCTGTGTCATTTTGAATGTAAATGATGTCCTAATGCAAAACCAGAGAGTTACGATGTTCCCTCGGCAGCATCGTTTGTTTGTAAATGCCCCGTCACTCAGAGCAGGTTGATGGCACTCATGCATTAAGTCAACTGACATGACAGATCGTCTCATCTTTGCATCATCCTGTGGTGACAAACATTTCCTGCTGGTAATTTGTTTTCTCTATGAAAGTTCACACTGGGAAAAGGAAAAATGCTGGATTGATTCGTGCACAGTGTTCGAGCACGGTGTTCAGCCAGTGTGGTTGCATAAATCGGGGAAGGTGATCAAAGCCCACCTGCATGCAATACAACATACCGCTTAACCCCTGACTGTAAGAAAGATACGCTGAGGTTTGGTGCACAGATTTGGGGCGACCGTTTCCAATGTTACAATCAATTCATCTTTTGCCAAATGAAATTAAAAAAAGAAACCTGTAATTTCTTTAGGTCTATATCAAGTTGATATAAGTGGTCGTTGCCTCTGTATCAAAATTAGGTCCAAGCAGTGGATGGGTTTCTTTGCCATTTCAAATACTGTTCAAGAAAATAAAGTGTTATCATTCGGTGATAAAAAACCCATGTAAAATATCTCCATGTCTAGCTGATTTATAAACAGGAGGTGGATTTTTCTTCTCTAACTGTTCAAGCTCTGATGTGACCCCACTTGGGATGGCACCCCCTGATCTCAAATTTCACACTCCCGGTACAACAAAATGACCGTGGCACAGTATATGGCGTGAAAGGCCACCTCTGTCTCTAAGGGTCTTCCTCTAAGCAGCCCAAGGGCTCTCCTATCTTTGTGCTGCTTTCATCTGCCACCTGAAAATCACACTTTGAAGTGCAGGGTGTTCAGGAGAGGGGAGAAACCCCGTGCAGACAGCCCTAGGGAGAATGCCTCTTTGCCAGAGAAACTGGTACCAAACCAAGACAGCAAAAATCAGACGAGAAGGTCTATCTGCAAAGACTGCAAGGAACAGGGTACTCCGAGCACTCAGGCACATGGAGACTCATCCATCAGCTAAATCAAGGGACATAAAGCACCGCTACATCCGCCTGCGATGGCTCTTCTCCAGGATTTAAATTGCTTTAGGTGCACTGTAACTTAATCCTCTTCAGGATTAAGGCCACTTCATTCCTGAATGCGAGCTTCAACACAGAGCTCTAGTGATGCTTGAACTTCTGGTGAGGGCAAGGGACAAGCAAAGCCAGAGTAGAAGCACTCCAGTGCTGGAAATCAGAGAGCAGATGGGCAACACAGCCTGGTAGAGATGGGGATGTGCACACTGATACATAAAGGTTGAAAACTTAAATTTTATCCCTTTTATATTCCACCATCACAAAAAAATCCAGCAAGATAGCTCATGTGCAGAGATTGCCGTTAAATTGTCCATTCACAGCAGTATTTGAAAAGGACTGACATTAGTTTTTATTAAAATATTTGGGCTGCAGGGGAGAAAACTGATTTAGAGCTGGCCATCAGAAGCAGTATTTCCACCAGCTCCTATTCCCAACTTGCACAGGTGAGAAGAAAATGTTCTGAAGTTATTATTTCCTCTGCTTTTGTCCAAATTGGTATTAAAATATGCTTTCCAGGACCAAAGCACAGGACCCCTAAGGGTGTAGACATGAGCTCCAGACCCCGGCAGAGGTCTGGCTGCACTGTGCAGTGCCTGTCCATGACTGTCTCCTTAGCGGTGAGGAAGAGATAGCAGGAGAAAGGACCCTACTGTTTAGCTACAGGCCATTGCAGAGATAACGAGAAAAACTTGTTCCTCAGTTATTTCACTTCTGCCCTAAAAAGAACACATTTTCCCATGGTTAAAAAGATTTGCATACTTCTCTTTCATTTAATCCTTCCTTTCTTCTCTGAAAAATAAAAGTACTGACCTGAAATGTAGCCCAAACTACGACACAGGATTTAGATTAGCAAGACCCATCTCTGGAAAGCAGGGATGGTACAGCCTGATAAGGCACTCAAAAAGGAAGCTTTATATTCAAAAACCAGAAGGTTAAAAACACCTGTGTTTGCCAAAAAGAGAAAGGAAAGAATAACAGGGAAAAACTGTTCCACAGGGATAAAAGATGGACAATCTAAAGTGTAACAGCAATATTACCATAAACATGTATTTACAATTTTAGCATTTATCTCAAATTATTTTTATATTACACTCCACTACTAGTTAAGTTTTAAATATTACCAGTGAATCAGATGAAGATACTCTTCTTTTACAAGAATGAGGTATTTACAAGAAGATATTCTTTTACCTATTTTTACAGTTAATACCCTTTAGTCTATCATATAACTGAGAGCTACAAAGCTGAACCATATTATTTGTAATTCTGTCACAAAAGGGTCAGGAATTTTCAAATATGCATTCATGTGCATTACACTCCTTCAACCAATGAATCAGTAAATTTCATGTGGCGCTCAGTTAAAAAACTGCACACAGTTCTCAGAAAAAGTGTATTTTACTAAATCCCTGGGAAATCCAAAACCAGCAAATAAGAGGTGAAGTTTGGTAATATCACAGGAAAATTAAAAGTCCCACTGCACATATTTCTTTCCCTATAAATGACAAGTAATCTTTAGTATTTCAGAGTGAATGTTATTTTATTGTTACTAGCTCTAAGAAGCAGGATACTATTTTCCAGGAACAAAGATGCTGAAATAATGTTAACGACTTGACAGAGTATTCACTTATAAACTAAAATAGTTCATCACCTTGTTTTCTAACGCTCTCAGGGCTTGTGGTTAATCAGAATCAAATGAATTATTTGGAGATGGAAGGTCTTTGGGGGCATAAGTGATACAAGAAGTTTTGGCGACTCCATGACTAACATTGTTTGGCCACATACTTAAATTCCTCACCATCTTATTACCATGACCAGTGTTACATGATAGACCAGGAAAACCTGAATTTCTAACTAAATCTGGTTGTTAAACTTCAAAGGTGGCACTTCCCTGAGCTAAGGGCTTGCTTTGCATGCAGAAATGTAACCAAGTATTGTGGCTCAAATTTAAAACTCTTCCTACACTCCCTATTTGGATGCAGTATTCACTTCCTAGCCTAGCTGGATTCGGTATTTACTCCTTATTCCAAAATCCTTTTGCTAATTTACTATGCTCTGTTAATCAGACATTATGTTTCATTCTAGGTTCAGCTGGGGAAAAAAAAAAAAAGAAAAAAAATAAAAATCACTGTTTTAGAGGCATACTTTCCAAAGCCTAAACAATACCGTCTGCCAAACCTCCTCTTCCAGATGCATAAGAATTTCTAAGCATCATTAAACTGTCCCCACAAAGGTCTAGCCAGCTGTTGCAACTTATTTGCATATTTATTCCATATTTGTCTTAATTTCAAACAGCTACTTTCATCTGAAGCCATTCTTAATTTTGCAAACCAGTTAATTCACTAAAATTAGGAAATCGTAAGAAAATGCTGACAGATCATTAACTATGTGCTGTATAATACTACCAGACCATGGTGACTTCACCTGGTATCTTCTCCTTTGCATTCCAGAAATTAATTTTCATCCCTGGTGCGTTCCCTCTGTTCTGCTAAATATTAACACGCACATCAAAGCGAGGGGGGATTTTAAAACGTTGTTAGCCAGTAGCAGGGATGTAACAACCAATGGGTGTTTTGAATTTACAGCAAAAGAAAGCAAAATCCTTTGTTAGCTTGGAAAATCATCAAATTAATGAATGTTGGTTTTATAAATAAAAGGTTTGACACTGATGACAGTTGTAGATGGCTATCTAAAGATAGGTGATTTATTCTAGACAACTCTCATGAAAACAATCTTTCTGAAGTGGTTTCAGAGTCCTACTGCCCTGACAAAGCAGGCACAAGTACGTGTCCCAGACTACAGTTATGCCTTTTTAAAGCTTTACGTAAATACAAATTAATACTGCTAATATCGCAAAGACACTTTGTGCATGAAACGATACAGGACCAAATGCATCCGCATGGTTTCTGCAGCTGTTAAGCAACCTCTGTTGCATTCACTTCCTTCCCCAGGGTAGTCCATAACCCCATGTCCTGCAAATCCACGTTCGCTGGAGAACTCCAAATGACACACCTTCCTAGTTGGCCAAATGGTGTTCATCTGGTACAAGTTGTTTTGAGGATGCAGCTCATTAAGATGAATGCAGAACCCCCTCCTCAGAGAGATACATGCCCCCAGCTTGACATCAGGCACCATCTTGGTCCCTCTGTGTGGTGAGAATGGAGCAGGGGAGGAATGAAAGTTGGGAATTCAGGAGATGAGAGAAAGCAGAAGGAAAAAGTCTGCATGAACTCACTCCTCTTGCGTATCAACATTTCCAGTGCTAGAACAAAACACAGACTTGCTGGTGCCAACATCGTCTCTTAGGCAGGTTAGTGTCCCACAGTACCACGGTGCAGGGGATCTTCTGCTGAACTGAGCGCAATGGTGGGATATGCCAACAGGAAAAATTCACATGCGTGTTCCCAGCAGAACAACCAGCTCTCAAACAGATAAGATACATTAGGAGACCTGTTAAGTTTGATGGGTTTTCAGCTATGCCTTGTGATTTTGCAAGGATGCCCTGTCCGAGGTATTCCATACATCTCAACTTCTCTCACTCCCTTTGCCACGGTAGGAATATTGGATTGACGTCAGAACTTATTTAAAAAAAAAAAACAAAACCAAACATAAATACAAGGAATCGGAGACTTTCAAATGTTGTAAAATCAAACTACTGGTTCAGTACTTGAAGGAAGTCAATGCTTAAGGACAACAGCTAAAAAGTTGAAAAAAATCAAAATAAAGATCAGTAGAAGAGCATTAGAAACTAATTGCCTGCCAAGACTTTTAAACTTATTTTTAGAAGGTATGACTTTGAGGAGATTATTTCTCAATCAAGATAAAGATGGCCAGTGTTTGCTGGTACACTGGCATTTTAGGCATTTCCACTTTGCAGGAAGTCTTATCAGGTCTTACGGCCAGACATCACTCTATTAGGCATATGGACATCACAACCTGCTTAACTGGGATAAATAAGCATGGCAGGTGATTTTTTTATGTGCTTATTTTTTTAATCTTGGATAGCTTGTCTTAACATCTCCAGTTGTCCACCACCAAAGATCTCCTGGAATCAACTTCACCATCAAGAGGGTAAAAGGCTCAGATAAGCTGACAGACTTGTGAATGCTACGAAGACAGGAATTTGTAATGCTGGCTTCTGAGGAAAAGTGAAATTGTGTGTTGATATAATTGGAGAATAGGGTAATTAGGTCTCTCCACTGGGGAAACTAGAAAGACCTTTTACATGGACCACATCAGTGACCAGTGGTGATGCCAACGCAGTTTTCTCTAATGATACAAAACCACCTACTTGCACCACAGAGAAAACAGTGGCTTTTAAGATTTATAGCAAGTGTGGGGGTTAGAAATTTACTGCTTTATATGCAACATATTTACAAACATAATTTCTTAAACAAAATCCTCTTATTTACAGATTTTAAAAACTGCTAAGGATATGCTCATAGGATGCTGCTTCTGTATTTTTTGGTAACAGAACAGGAACCAAATCTGTTAGGTACTTAACTGCAAGGAATCAGCTGTGGTTGCCTACCATGCCTAAGAGAAATCATTTACCTTGTAACAAGAGTTACCACCTGAGTAAGAAATGGATGAAAACCTTGTTCTAGGTAGAAATAAACTGGGAGAGACTTCACCTGTTGTTACAAAAACCAGCAATGTGATCAATACTCCTCTTGGCGGGGATTTTCTCCTCCTTTTCCCTATTCAGTGGCTGGCAGCTGCCCTGATATTTTACATCCTTGTTTGACTTTAAAGATGGACAACGACAAGAATCACAATAACCACATACACTATCTTGACCATCAACAACATCTAAAAATGACCACTGAGAAATCAATTCTGGACCTTCTGATGTGCCCAAGCTTGGTTCTGTGAAATGCAGTGAATTACTGAAGTATAGTACTGTGGTATCACCAGGAATTTCATTTCTGACCCTCTGTTTTACAACAGCTATTGCTGTTGGAGGAGACTCATGTGGGCAACCATAATCATATGTACCCCAAACCTAGCATTTAGCATAGGTTTCAAATGAAGGCAGCATAAAACTACAACTGCTTAAATAACCATCCCTATGGGTGACATCAAAAAACATACATTTATAGAAGGATGTTGGGATGAAGGCAAGGTGAGGATTTTCTTGTTGCTTAGAGGGGATGGTAAATGTTATTTCTGCCTTTTAAATCTAACAATACGGCTGAACATTAAAACAGGGTTCTGAAGGATTGATCTTGTGAACTGTTCAAAAAGTAATTGTGTTAAGCTTTTCCACCCCACCCCTTTTTAGTTTCCTTTGAGAAGCTTTCCAGTTTGGCCTTCAGATGCTGAATCAACTGCAGCCCAAACTGATACTGTTAAAATAGCAGAACAAAACTGCCTGTGAAGCAGTACACCGGGTTATGGTAAGTCCATCTACTTAAGGGTGTTACTCATAAAAAGACTATTTTCAGCCTTTACTCTGTTATTTTGTTTCTAGTTTGTTTGTTTTTTCCCCTTATCACGAGGAATAAATTGCTACTTTCATTTAGGAGGAAGTACAAATCATGCTGTCATTTCAACAGAGCCTGTGCTGCAATGCTAAATGCTAAAACCTACAAATTTTTATGCTATAATGAAGCATCAAGGCACTTAGCAGAGTCCCTAGGAATTGAAAACCAGGGAGAGCTGGAAATCATCTCACTCCTCTATATTTTTAATAAAGATTTCTTACATACCCTGTTCTCCCTTCAAAGTAATTATATGGGCAACTGCAATCAAACTACATAAATTCACTGAATAAAAAGGCTTATTGCAGTATGTTTTTAAGGAGCCATAATGTTCCCAGTATTTTCTTCAAGTCTTCAAAATTCATCAAGGTGGATGCTCAGATCAGAAAAATGCCCTCACTACCTGCCCACAAGAAACCATTGCACATTCACCCGACTCAAGACCTCTGCAAATAACCATTGCTCTTGATTTTGCTTGCGATTGTCCCCAGGCTTTGGCAGCCTCCCAAAACAATAACCCCCAGCTGCATCCATGTAGCTACGTGCCAGGCACTGACACGGTCCACGTTACTGCCCGACAGAGCCCTGCTCCATGTTCACCCCACACGTGCTGCTTTTGCAAGATCTTTGTGTCAGTTTTATAGACAGAGATCAAACAAACAGGAAAGCTGAATTCTTGATTTAATTAAATGGGGAGTCTGTGACATAGCAGGTATCAGACCTATGTACTTCAAGTTCCAGTTTACTGTGCAATACTTTCCAAAAAAAACCCACAAACTCTTCTGAAAAGCCCTACACCCTTTAAATATGCATCTGAACACCAAAAGTAACAAATCAGACTTCCAATATTCCCCCCGCACCTTGCAGAAATGCATGCGTCATCCTTTTTGTTCACAACCACAGATGGGAGTGATTTAAGATGCTCCTTAGCCCATCAGTCTATACCTTTTTGCCTCTACTTCTTCCACAGGGAAGAGCAAGTACAGAGTCAGCAACACCACTGTCCTACCCTTAACTGCAGACTTCGACTGCAGAATCACAAGATTATAACTTTATTGTAGACTGCAGTAATAGAAGAATCAGAGATAAGGGCTGAGATACCCGCCGTAAGAGAAATAATAATAACCAATACAGAACATGACTGGAAAGCTAACCAGCTTTGTGCATATACTTTCTCTTAATGTTTGCTCAAGTGTGAAAAGGCTGTGATGATAGCATAATTATTAATACTTACAATACCCACTTTTCTTACAGGTAATCCCTTTTATTATCCTCATGAGCTGTTTATGTATGGCCACAAGCATTTGAAAGTAGTAGTAATGGGGAACAAATAAAGGCAGGTGCTTTAAAATATTTCTAGTATATTACTGGGCTCCGATTCTGAAAAAGTTAATGGATTAAAAAAAAACCAAAACCACACTTTAAAGGTACACTTTGCCCCATTTATGGAAAACCACCATTTTCCCACTAAAATTACATGTGACTGCCTGATGCACACGTGAAAACAGAGCTCTAAAATTCTGTGGCTTTCAGGAGCAGCCCATGAAAAAAAAACCAGACTGGGAGCATATCGGACCAGACTGATTTTGCAGCCCCTTTTCTGTGTCAACTGGAGTGTGAAGAATGAGAAGAGCTGAAACGGGAAATCACTTTATTATGGCTGGCCAGCCTCAAGCACCTTTTCAGTTGGCTGCTATATCTGCAACAGAAAGGCAGGGGGTGAGACTGTGCCCCAGCTAAAGCAGAAGAGCCACCGGCTTTGGGGGAGTGCATCTACCGTGCCCTTCGACTGCAGGGTGGGCAAAGTGGCATTGCTGGAAAAAAATGCTGTGAACATTAAAAAAATGCCTTTTCAAACTTTGCCCATGGCAAACAAATTAGTTCTCATGTGGCGTGGCACAATGGGAATGTAGCAGCACAGGCCTGCTTTTACTTATTCAGCAGCACATAAAGATCCCAATTCCCAGAAGCTGGGCAAACACCAAATGCAGAAACGATTCCCACTCCATAAAGACAATGACTTTGTTGGGAGACTCAGTTCTCTCTGCCTCTTCCTAATCACAACAAACATTTTTATTATCTCCCCCACAACCTCAATGCCATCTCTTAAAAGCAGAACTCTTCTGGTAATGTGTCTCTCAATTGTGACTACAGTGATTGATCCAGGACTCATAGAAATCAATAGGAAACTTCACCTTTGACTTCAATGGGCATTTAATAAAAACAATCTCCCAGAAAGGCACTGGTACCATTTTTTCCCCGTGCAATCTGTGCTCCAGAGCTACCATTCTGTCACTATCAACACAGCATTTTTCAAAGAGGCAGCCAGAGACTTAAGTAATGCTTGCTGTGCCGCGTACATCAACACAAGAAACAACAGAGCCTCTGCAACACAGCTCACAACCTTGGCAGGAGAAATTTGGATTAATTGATTTTATACGAAGATGACAGTATTTCCTCTCTAAGTATTTTGGAGGGTGGTTAGAGTGAATACGCCAAGATGATTGAAAACATGAGCTGTGGACTTCCCAGCTTTTCCCTGTGTTAAAATTGCTGTGCTCTCCCTCATGCGAGGTCCCTGTCATCTTTTTTTTGGAAGGTTTTAGCCAATGGGACTCCCATCATTAATGAAAAATTAATTTGTCATCTCATATGCTAGAGATTAATTATTTTAAATGTTTTGGTACGCTCACACTTTATCACAAGGACTTGGCATCTTCAAGAGGCAGGCTTCCTCTCTGAGATACCTGTCTCTCTGGAAGTCTGCCCAAATTACAGTAGTAAGCTTTGAAAAACAGGGATACGCTCTTGTACAGGCTTAGAAGTTTGACATCTGAAAAATACAACAATTTCATCTGCGTCGGCTGGAAGAAAGAAGCATTCCCCATGATGAAAACAGCTGGGAAAGGTTTGTGGACTGGACCAAAAGTGGCTGCTCCGTGTAGAATGGGATTATCTGTATGCGCTAGAGCCTACACTCAAAAAGTTCCTAAGTGCCTCATCTTTTTGCTCTCAGGAAGTATTATAAGAGCCCCTGTAAATGTAGCTCCTCTTTCTGCTACTTGGATAACACTGTATGTCAGTAACTACCCATTTGGAAGCCAATCAGTCTGGTGGACCAACTGCTCATGAAGCTCATTTGATGCAACATGATGGCATTTCTGCTTTGATTCTGGTTTGATTTTCTACAAAACTTGGGTAGTGAGAGAAAACCTACATTAAGAAGCACAGTATTGCAAAACCAGAGGGCTACTTTAAGGCAAAATGTACGTGCATCATTCATTCCTTGGTGAATACAGATCATGGTACCACACTTAGACTGCACAAAACTTCTCTCTTGGGTCTCCCGCCTTACTCCAGAGGTCTGAACAAAAACAGTACATATAATAATTTAATTAAAGACTAAATCAAAAGCAAGTGACCAAAGGTACAATAAATAGGTGTTCTCAAACTTCTGAGGTCTCTGATTTTGCAATTCCAATTGCATTTTTGTACAGCAAATTTATTTGTAATACAGAAATATTGTTAACAACTCCATATCCTGGCTATTAAACATTTGCCTGTGTGCATGCCCAGGTGATAGTTATTTTCAAGTAAAAAAAAAAAAAAAAAAAAAAACAAACCACAAACAAACAAACAAAAAACCCCAAACACAGAGAAGGGTATTATGTGGAGAAGTGGAAGGATTTCTTCCAGAAACCATGAAGAAAATGGTACTAAAAGGAGGAAAAGTATAATTTCAGAAGCAACTTATTTTCCTCTCTCAGTGATTAGATAAAGCTGCAGTTACCAGCATAATTTTTTGGAAAACAAAAGAAAGGCTGGATTTAATGAGACAAATTTAGCTTAATACTATTAATAGAAACCCACGTTTTACTGAAGTTAGGAAGCATGAAAATTAAAGTCACTAAAGTACTGTACAAACAGTAACAAATTAACTCATCTTTATCAAAACCAAACAACACAGAAAGGAGGGGGTTTGCCAAAGGCAACCATGAGCACACAGCACAGAGCCAGGAGAAGAGCTTAAGAGGCTTATATTCAGTCCAAGAGATCATCCTTTATGACTGAAAAGGAATCATTGCTCAGAAAGCTGTTCCCAACTAAAATAAAACCATGCAAAATCTTCCTGCCAGCAGACAGATATCTTTACAAACTCGAATACATAAATGAAGAGATTCACTAAAGACTACTAGATTTCTGGGTAAAAGTGCAATGCACTCGGTAAAAATATATCCAGGTCTGTAGTTTGGCACCAAAATACATAGAAAACAAAAGAGTAATGGTATAGCCACAGTATGATATTCTGAATTTTTCAAAGCTGAACTTGTATGGGAGACGAACTCACACATGGAGCCACAGGAGCTCCTCAGAGACCTCTTTGCAGTGATGTATTCAAGCGTTGCTCATCACCATCGCGGAGGCTGGATGCAGAGCTAGGATGTAAGGAGGCTGCGCTACACCATGTTGGTTTCAAGTTATAGTAACTTACGTTTTGAGCTCAACCTCTGAAGCCTGCTTAGCAGCTGGAGCACTATCAGGGGTATTCACTGCTGGACCATAGGTGCTGAAGACTTCTCATGAGGATAATATATCCCAAAGGAGAGAGGTAGGCTTCCTCATGAGGCGATTTACAGCATCTCTTTTAGCCATCTCCACCTCTCCAGTGACTGTACAGAGAGGCTGAAGTCGAATAATATACCCTATCATGCCGACAATTACACTGTATCACTTAATTGCTGTCAGAGATAAAGTATTGCTGTAATACGGAAAGCAACCCAAAGAGGTAGCATGGTGGCTATAACGCAATGTGTTTGTTCATTTTACCAGCAAACAATTCCCTACACAAAAATCTTTGGAGATACCAAAATAGCTCTTACAAAGAAAACAGTAATTTTGGTCTGAGGTTGGTGATCAAAAAAAGCCAGTAACGGCACTGAAAATGCTGCAAAGCTGAAGACCAAAACCTGCTACCTGATTCCAGCCATGCCTATCAGGATGGGAAAAAATGACAGCAATCAGCAGTGATTTGGAGAAAATACGATGCCAAGGAACAGGAATGCTCTTGGTGACACCTACCCTCTTATTTATGACCTCCCACTACTCCAACATGGAAACAGATGAGGAGAGAAGAGACCAAGATAAAGCCAAGGATATTGTTTTCAGGTCAGCACACAAACACCAACCACTGCAAATTTTACCAGAAGGCCACACCAGGGAGTCTGCAGAAACATCACCTTGCAGCTGTGCTACTGTAAGAATAACATTTAGCATGTTGTTCTCTTACAGCATATATAGGCGGAGGACTAATACGCTGCTGATACCATGTTCACATCTTGGATAAATCGTAAATCACCTTTTGAAATAGCTGCTCTGAGATGCATAAAAAATACTGAAATCATCAAAGCTTGTCCAGATTTTTGACCTGTGTAAATCTTAGGCACCAAGCCATCACCCCCTGACTTCTTCTATAAAATTAATGCTACAAAACGTGGTCCCACTCTTAACAAAGGCCAGCATTTACAGCAGCAGCAGCTGATGCCAACTGCCTGGCATCTCACATGGCCAGCTAATAAGAAGACGGGGAAAATAACTCATGAAAACTGGGGTCCACATGGATTTCAGGTATAAAACATGGTTTTTTACACCTGAAGAAGCGAGTCAGTCACTGCCACTGAGCAATGGCTCCTCCAAGATCATTTTGTTCTGCTCCATATTGCCTCAAAGCCAGCTGTTGTCCTATGGGGGTCATCAAAGCCATTTTGATTTGCAAATGTAAAACCTTTACTAACTTTAATTCTGTGACTTGGGAAATCTGGTAGAAAAACAAAAGAGCCTAAAAAATTACATAAAAATCATATAAAAGTATGGATGGAGAGTCAATCTCCAAAATTAGCTCGCATTTTTCTTAAACTGTGGTAGACAAAATTGGCCCTTACCCTCAGCAACAGCAGGAAATCTTCCACAGAGTCTTCAGGCAATTTTATGAACAGCACCAGAAGACCTTAAAGCAGCAGCTGATTTAACGTGGATTTTTGTTTTTACTTTTAGGATAATGTTCTTTCTATTGCAGGCCATTTGTGTTGTGTAACAAACATACCTTGCAAACAGATGAGGTTTCAGTGTGCTGTTCCAAAAGGCAAATATTAAAGAAACACTAATTTCTAATTGACAGGAGGTACTGTGGCTTTTATCACTATTTTTTATTAGACCTGGGAAATGAAAATGCTGATCACACTTTCATAAAGAAATCATCACCCTTTCCCACCTCTTCCAACCTCTGCTACAGATTCAGTAGGTGAGCTTTGAAAAATTGTCCACCTTTTCACACCTTTCAGGACTGCATTTCACATCACAAATTCATCTGAAAATTTCTATCCACTTTGCGATTTTTAGCCTTTCTTTAGAAGACCCTGATGGGAAATGACATAATTAAAATCAAATTCCTTAGACTTCTGGTACCTAGGTTCCCTCCATCCATTTTCAAGTGTTTCTCTTAACTCCAGCAATTTTTCTAGATTTGGCTCTGTATTTTCTCACCAATATCTACCTTCAGCAAGATGGCAACAGCTTGTTGTCACTACACCCTTGAGCTGTTTGGAAAAGTTCAGAAACAGGGCATTTTTTTTCCTAAGTAAGTTATAACCAGTTAAAATTTGAGAGAGAAAGCAGGAATGGTTAGGGAATTCATTTAGGTATGCAGGAGAAAAGGGCTGGTCTCCATGTCTTGCTAGAAAATTTACCTTGTACAAGTAAAGGCCTTTTCCTATGCGTAGTATGCCCATCATAAATCCTACCTACAACATGAGATAGTTCAGTCCGTCACACATAGAGTAAGACTGCTCACCTCGCACATCCTCCACTTAAAAAACTCTTTTTTTCCTTAAAGGGGAGCTCCTGGAGTTTGCATTGAAATAGGGTTCTCCTGTTCTATTTTAGAAGAATATACTCAAAATAATGCATTTCTATTCCATTCGCTTTGAGTGACACCGAAAAGCTTAAAAGCATGCATCTTAGAAGCAAAAATAAGCTCAGCTTCATAATAACGAAGGTTGGCTTCCCAGCTCTTTGTATCCTGTGAGTGATGGGCTGTTTACCTGCATTTCACTGAGGCTGCCTTTCCAAACACCATAAAGCTTGATTTGGTGAAATCTGTGATGTGTAGTAATGCATATGATCCCCTCCAAGCTTTTCTCACCTCTGGGTCATTTCTACCATCTCTAGATGTGGATTCTCAAGTGTCTAATACATGGCAACGCACATTACCTCTTCTCTTTCTGATGACGGGCTTGGAGTGTTTCTGTCTTCCCTTTGCCAACGTGTTCTCACAAAGCTTGGAAGAACTTCACACTGTTGAGATTGATCGATCTCTCCACCTTTCTGGTGGTGTTGTCTAAAGACTTCAAGAGTGATTTCCAGACTGAAGCTGGGCAGGTACACAGAGCCACGCACTTGCCATGACTCCCTGCAAAGATCACCACAGGCAAACAACTGGAGATGCCTTGGTTTTTACATCTTGACCCTCTTTTTCAAACACTTCAATCATCAGCAATGTTACCAAGGTTCTGGCCTCTATATAATCTATTACCCCTGATAATTAGAAAGGGGAATAGTATGTGCAAAATACAAAATTCCCTTTCAAAACAATGCATTATGAAGCCCAAGCCTTCTCCTACCTGAAAAATGTTATTGCCACTTTAATGTTGAAGGACATCCCCCTTCAACACTTGGAAACCTCAACCTGATGTAGCATGAAATGAATCCAGACAAAACTTGCAGCTGCCTCTACTCCCAAGTCCTGCGAGCCACCCCCAAAACAAACAAACAAAAAGAGCAATTTGGGTCAAGGAGTCTTCCTCCCACGCTACAAAATAACCCACTCCTATTCCAGCTAAGAGTGGGCATCTGTGCATGCAGCAGAGTCTCTACATCCAGACATACGCTGCCTTTCAGCGCATGCCATGACTTCTCAATTAAACCCTCAACTGAGGTGACAGGTAGTAAAATGGGCGCAAAATTCACAGAAATTTCAACTACAGCCTTTCCCTATGCATGTTCATAAATAAAACCAACTGAGCTTGGGGGTTATGCTGTGTCTTGGTTTCTTTCTAGTAGCTGGTATAGTGCTGTGTTTTGGATTTAGTTTGACAATAATGTTGATAACACACTGATATTTTTAGTTGTTGCTAAGTAATGTTTAGACTAAGTCAAGGATTTTTCAGTTTCTCATGCCCAGCCAGCAAGAAGGCTGGAGGGGTACAAGAAGTTGGGAGAGGACACAGCCAGGGCAGCTGACCCAAACTGGCCAACGGGGTATTCCAGACCATGGGACGTCATGCCCAGTATACAAACTGGGGGGAGTTGGCCTGGGGGGGATCGCTGCTTGGGAACTAACTGGGCACTGGTTGGCGAGTGGTGAGCAATTGCATTGTGTATCACTTGTTTTGTATATTCCAATCCTTTTATTATTATTGTCATTTTATTATTGTTATTATCACTAATAGTTTCTTCCTTTCTGTTCTATTAAACTCTTCTTATCTCAACCCATGAGTTTTATTCCCCCCAATCCTCTCCCAATTCTGGGGGTGGGAATTGAGTGAGCAGCTGCCTGGTGCTTAGTTGCTGGCTGGGGTTAAACCACGACATGCTGCCATACACTATACCCTCAGTCCAAAGAATTAACATACAAATTAAGCCAGTTTACCTTCATTCCATATCTCATAATTTATATAAGCCATTCTTTCTCGTGCTCCTCATAAAGCCATACAAATCACAAATCAGGCATACAATAAGTAATAAATGAGAGGATTTCTGAAAGAGTCGATATCTCAGAGCTTGGCCCATGAAGTGACTGAGTAGAAACAGGAAAGTAACCATTTTCTGCAATACATTTAGAAAATAGACCTTTAATGAAAAAGATTATATCATAAGAGTTTTAGTAACCTAATTTTTTTCTTTTATTGGTTTTTTTTTGTTTATTTTGAACTTCCTAAGCTGTGGATTTACTCCCCACTGTTCTTTCTGCAAAACTAATAACAACAACAAAGTGTCATACAGTAGCAATAGAGCAGTGAGGAGCAATGAGAGCAAAATTGCTGAAATTAATCAAAAAATAAGCCATCTGGTATTATAACACAAGCGTGCAAAACAGTGGTTATAATTCAATAACCTTACTAAAGAAAAAAACTGGAAAGCCAAGTTGTACAATATCAAAGCAGTAAGTATGTAGAGGTTTGAAGTAGTAAATGGGTAGGGTTTGGGGTTTTGGGGGAGCACCAGCCTATTCAGCACTCAGCTTATCACCTGGGGGGAGAAATGCCTGGATTTGTAACTCCCTGTTTCCTCTGGGAGACCTGATCCAAAAAAAAACCCCACAAAAAACAGAAACCCAAAGCTCCTGAGAACTGCAGTGTAGTAGCACAGGAGGGAATTGCAGGGTATCCCGAGGATGGAGACAAAGATACCCGAGAGATGACACTGAATCAATGGCAGACTTCTCCATTCCCACTTGCTTTTATCTTCAAATTGAAAATGAATAATATTATTCTAGGAGTGAAAGGTCTCATATGCATATTGTCACTGTGCCTACCACCGTCAGAAAGGATAAAGGCTCCCCTCCCACCTGGTTTCTTTGCAGCATAATTGATTGATCTGAGTCAAGAGGTAGTATTGGCCTGCACATACCAACCTCATTTATATGTTTGTGCAAAATACAGATATTTTCCATGCACTTATAAAACAGGAGGTTCCAAATACTGAAGGGTTTTCTGTTGAGATACAACCGCTGTCTTACTGGGTGAGAAAAAGTATGTTATCTCATAGCAGGTTCACAGTTTGCTCACGGGCACTGGCAAATATTTAATTAAACACTAGGGAAAAATTTAATTCACAGACTCTGTTTCTAATTAGGATTGGAGATGATGCGAAGGCAGTCAATAGTCCAAAAGAGAAGTCCCCAAACTTCCTGCTACAGAAGTGGTGAATCAATAGCCTCGGTACCAGGGGAGAGCCCCAACGCAGCGCTAGCAGATCACAGATAATTCTTGGGTTTAGATCTGGTTTGGTATCATGTCATTTTAAGCAAATAAAATAACGAAGCACATGACACATTAGTTGTGTTTATTTTGCACATGTGAATGACAGGAATCTGGGGTCAACATTTAGCTGATTTGTTCTGCCCACTGAAGGCGGTCAGCAATGCAACGTCACACACCTACGTCTGCTGCAGTGCCACACATCTGAACCCCAAAGTCGCAGGCCACAAAGCATAACATGCACGACGCTCTTACAGAGAGGACAAACCAGTGAGGTCTACATCACTGAGGGTGTGATGAAAAAAAAAAAAAAAAGACACAGAAAGAAAATACCATCTTAAAATACACCAAAATGGCACACATCACATTTGTGCTCCAGTTGACAGGAGTGTGAATGAGTGCTGTAACCATAAACTCTGAGAAACGCCAAAGCAGCCTAGAAAACCTCTCTTTCAACTAAAAAAATACCACTTTTCAGATTCATCATGCTAAAATTTTGAGAGCCAATCCCACAAACGTGTCAGTGATCCAGCCACTTCAATTAAAACCTAATTTCATTAGCTCTGTAAGTTTAAGCAGATAAAGAGACAAGCTAAGTTTCCTTACCATATACCCTTCCCTCCTTCAAAAGAAAAAAAGTGTGTGTTAAGGACTGCAATTATAAAAACACTTATTTAATATGCTTAGTGAGAATATCCAAACCAAACCAGATATTAACTACAGCAGCATACTGTTTGTTTTTCAAGCCCTACAGATGCATTTAACCCTTCAACTCCTAATAAAGTCCATGAGATTCCAGCTCCTAAATCTCACAAACTATTCGGATATCCTACGGATTTTGGCTGTTCTTTTATAAAAATGAATTAATATTGGGAAAAAAAAATCATACAAAGCCATTTGGAAACTTATTAAGAGAGCCGATATCCCTCTTCAATTATCAGATATGTAAGGAATTTCCTTGCAGAGCTTGCTCACCCATTTAACCTACACGCATCCCGATGCAGGGAAATAATTACCCACTTAACTTACTCATTTCTAATTAGCTTCAAAGAGTGCAATTACTGTAACCAGGAGTTAGGAGGGGAGGCAAAGCCAGGAGAGGTGGATGAGACACGGTAAAGGCGGGTACAGGAGCAGGTACGTGGAAGAAGCGATGCTGCAGCACAGGGCAGGAAAGGAGGAACCGTGGGAGCTGGCGTCAGCGGACAAGCAGATTTCTGCTTAGGTCCGGGCAAGGCCGAGAGCAATAACCCTGTACTTCACTGATCTCAGCTGCTACAGGGAAAGATTCGGTACGAGGAAAGCTGGATGGGAAGGGGAGCTCTGCTGGGCATGGAGAGCTGGGGAAAAGCAGCGCAGGAGAGGGGCTTCAGAGTCAGCTCATACCTAAAGCTTCTGCTCCTCCTCTTTGATAAAGAGGAGAATTGACACCTACCTACCAGTTATTTTGCTCTCGTCATATTATAGCTCTGAGAAAGGTATTCAAATGGTGCTGCATCACTGTAGGTTTGTTGTATGTTATCCAGCAACCTCTTAGCAAAGACAGAGGTAAGAAAGTTCTCATTTCAGGCAGTACAGTACAGTTCCTGTTTGCAAATAAAATATATTTTCAATTATGATCAATATGTTATGGAGGCTTCTTTACTTCTATGAATTATTCTCCTTCAGGGCAGGAAATATCATACTCAGTATTTTTTACATTGCCATCCTTTCTTTAAAAAAAAAAAATAATTCGTTTTATGGGAAAAGTAGGCTCTTAAAAGATGAGATATCTGACAACTCTTTTTAAAGAATAGTCTCGTGTATTTTTTCCTAACTATCCCTCCAATAATTTCTAGACTTCTGAGGCTAGAGCACTCCTTTCCTCTTGAGAAATTGAATTATTCCCATCTTCTCACAACCTCAGTATTTGGTGCTAATCTGCTAATCCAGTAATCTCTCACACACCCATTGCTCATATTCTTTTATTCCCAAAGGAGGGCTGAGAAACCTGGAACCAGAGACTGGGTCTTGCCCAAGGGTGTGAGCCTCACCCATACAGCTCACAAGAATTAGATAACAAGAATATCAAATGGGAAAATGATAGCATACAGTAAATGTTCTAGAAATTCAAAAGCCATCTGGAAATAAATTAAGAATTTATCAGAATAAAATGTTCACTGTGGAGGCATTTGTAACAGCATCTGTAATGCTACTTGCACAAGCTCCCTTTTTTTCCATTAGCTTGGGTAATGTACAATTCATGAGTCGTACTGGTACCTCATTATCCAATTAAAATTACTCATTTTTAACAAAGAAATAATGTCGGAAAGGGAATGATTAGGTTAATGATTAATTCTGGCTACTCATATATGAAATAGCTTTGCAATTAATTTGGGGAGGTTTGCATGTTTTAAGCTCCTCAGCGTAATTACGACAAGCTGCATCACTGGGTCTTACGGTTCTCCTCTCTAATTAATTTGTTAATATAAGCACGAGAGGAATCACTCCTAGAAAATAAGATGCACTGCCAGAAGTAACAAGAGATTTTTTTTTTTTTTTTTTGAAGTGAAATGAAAAACAAACCAACACATTCAGGAATAGTTTACTGACATCTTTTCTGTAATCAATGAGAAGGTTTTTTCCTCTTTTTTTGGCAGGAGACCTGCCACCTACTTCCATCACACTACTGGAAAGAGTAACACATTGTATCTGATCAGTTAATTAAGTGGTTTGATTTAATAATAACATAATCATTCAACTTAAGAACAATCCAGCAAACAATTTCCTAGGTGCTAACCTCTGGAAACTGCATTTTAAGATCAAGGCTGTACTCTTCTAATAAATTCAGTGTGAGTGAGATCCTTATGAATCACTTGGAAGGACAGGTGTTGATAATTCAGAGCAAAACATGTGCAGACATGCTTCTCTGGTTTACTTCCCTTATTTTTATTTAATTCCTTCTTTAAAGCCACTTTCTCTTTCCTGGTGGTAGTATTTTACACCCTTAGCCAGAACGAGCTGCGATTCCCTCGCCTGCAAACGACCCCCCAGCTTTGCTGTCAAGCCCTGCGTGTGCATCAGGACCCCCCAAACACGTCCCAGAGGCATGCGATAATGTAAAAAGCCTGTTTTCACGGCACTTGGCAGTTCCTGATGAGCCACAAGCGACCATGAAATATTACTTTGGAACCAAACCCATTGGGGACCTGACGAAATTCTTCCTTTGGGTCTGGTTTAACAGTACTTATCATTTGTGTCCCACCTATCTTTACACCTTTTTCGAGAGCCATCTCTTGGCAGCACATCCTCCCCTCTCAAAGGGGCATTAATTACAGGGTCCAGGCTGGATTTTGTCTCTCAGCTCACAGGGGAAGGATAAAAAGACAAGATTTTGGCCATTTTGAAGGTTTGACATTTGCTCTTGCTGCCCATGAGGACAAGAAGGTGGGTGAGGTGGGGGGTGAGGGGGTGGCGTGCAGGGAGAGAAGGATTTTAATCTGCAGCGTAACTGCAGCAAACTTAGACATCTCAGCAAGTTTTGGCGGAGAAAGGTAGGCTGGATGCCTCCACAGCACTGCCAAAAGTTATTTGACTGCTATGACAAACTGGAAATCACACATATTTTGCCTGGAGACACTTTGAAAACAAGGCAGAAGATATTTTGGAGGGGGAAGGTCCGGTTACCAGGACATTTTTCACCATTACCAAGTCATCATTTGTATGAATCCCAAGTGCTTTAAGCAAATAGGCACCATCTCTAAGGACTTCATGATCTGGCCCGTTAGCTTTTTAGTCTCTAGCTTGCTTGTGATGGCTCCTGTCAATTGCTGGTTTGTTCTGCAGAGCCTCTTTCAAGAAACTTCACCATGAATCATCTCCCTTGTCCTATGGCATTCAGTACAATTAGTGAATGTGGTTTCTTAAGTGTCGTCTGTTAACAGTATAGTGGCATTAACTTTATGGAAATGAGATCTCAATGGTTTTTAATTTCTCTGTTTTACAGTCCAGACATACCACTTACCATTAATTTCCCCGCACCAAGCACTTGTATCTTCCGCCTTGTATTTCATATTAAAAACACATGAAAAGCATTAAGTTTGTGTCCTGGTTTCAGCTGGGATGTAGTTAACTGTCTTCCTAGTAGCTGGTACAGTGCTATGTTTTGAGTTCAGTATGTGAAGAATGTTGATAACACTGATGTTTTCAGTTGTTGCTCAGTAGTGTTTAGACTAGAGTCAAGGATTTTTCAGCTTCTCATGCCCAGCCAGGGCACCTGACCCAAACTGGCCAACAGTGTATTCCATACCATGCGACGTCCCATCTAGTTTAGGAACTGGGAAGTGGGGGGGGGAGGGATTCGCCGCTCGGGGACTGGCTGGGGGTCGGGCGGCGGGGGGGGAGGAATTGCCCTGCGCATCATTTGTACATTTCAATCCTTTTATTACTACTGTTGTCATTTTATTAGTGTCATCATTATCATTATTAGTTTCTTCTTTTCTGTTCTATTAAATCGTTCTTATCTCAACCCAGGAGTTTTACTTCTTTTCCTGATTTTCTTCCCCATCCCACTGGATGGGGGGGGAGTGAGTGAGCGGCTGCGTGGTGCTTAGTTGCTGGCTGGGGTTAAACCACAACAGTTTGGCAAAAGCTTCTCTATCCCTTTCCCTCCTGCTCCCATAGATCTTAGCCTACCTAAAAAGCAGCATGACTTCAATACCAAGAAGGCCAATGCCATATTCACTGCAATGTAGGTTACCTAATCAAAGAAACTTGCCATCAGAAAAGTGGTACCCAACTCCGAAACTTCCCCTCTGCACAGACACGCTGTGTTTCCATAATGTATCTTATTTCAGCACTAAGGGGGGAAAAACTCAACAGTCGTTTTCTAATGCTGCTTAGCACACAGATGCCTTCATTCCTTTTCCTCTAGCGATCACTCTCACCACAACACTCGGATGTGGACCAGGGTCATCAACCAACCAGTATTTTCGCTCCTTGATAAGCCAACCCAAGGGTGTGAAAACGTGCATTAGCAGGCTTGCTTCTCCCAGCAGCAATGCATTTCCGAGATGTGTTATACTACAGCTTTGACTACTCAACAAAATCATGCTGAAAACAATCCAAGAACTAATTAAATCAAGTCAAAGGCAGAACAGCTACAGTTTACAGGCTCCAGGCTGATGAGAAAGAAGGCTTTACATTAAGCAGTAAAATATCCACCGCCCCAACTGTTCTTTATCCATACACAAAGTCAAGCTTGCAGGGATTGCAAGTGCAGAAACACACAGGGGGAAAAGCAAAGATATTTAGTGCCCACCACCCACTGCAGAAGGAAGAGAGGAGCCACGAGGACATCATGTCATGAGCTGCCTGCTCTCTTCTGATGCAGAAATGGTTTATGGGCTAAAGGCAAATGGCATGTCAGCCAGCCATGGGTTTCACTCAACAACAGCAATCAGCCAGCAACGGGAAAGGCTGATGTGAAGACACAGGACGTGTCACTGTAGAAGTTGCTACCTGACAGTTATATTTACAAAAATGTAACCTGATAGCAGTCAGGTACTGCTGATATTTCTGACATCCATCATATATCTTATGCTTTCAGAGCCTGCTTGGTGATGTAAAGCAAAATTACTTCTGCATTCACTTTGCATTTGTGATCACAGCTGTCGAACCCATGATGTATGAACACTGCCTTTTTTCAGCGAGGCAACCAATTAATTTCATTACACCAGTTGAGAAGTTTGGAGATGGAGTTACAAAGCATTTAATAATAAAAGAAAATAGTGAACAATATAAATAGCAATGTCCTCCCATTCCCCATTACCCTATTCACATGCTTTCTAATAAAATAGTCTCCAGACCTCCCTGTGAATTACGCTCATTTTCATTTGGAAAAGCACAAGTACTACATTTATTGTAAGCGGTGACTGAAACAGACTGACAGGGAGAGGAGCTGCCTCCATGCAAGCACCGCTAAAAAAGCCTTTCCATCAAAAAGAAAAGAGGAGACAGGTTTTTCTCATGCTAATTCTTCAATCCCACAACTTCCATCATTCCTTTTTTTCCTTTAACGTTATGGTCACAATAATATCACTTGGCAAAACAGCAGGTAAAAAAAAATAATACAGCCCGCCTATATTCAAGTTA
Organism: Haliaeetus leucocephalus; assembly: GCF_000737465.1. Taxonomy (NCBI): domain Eukaryota; kingdom Metazoa; phylum Chordata; class Aves; order Accipitriformes; family Accipitridae; genus Haliaeetus; species Haliaeetus leucocephalus. Next base: position 812,451 of record NW_010972634.1, on the reverse strand, counting down.
CACAATTATACGGGATCCAGCCTGCTCCCTTCGGCTTCGTACAAGAGCTGCTGAGGTGCTCAGTGACGGATGGGACTGCCGGCAAGCTGGCAGGAGGAGAGAGCGAGTCGTGGGGCTGCTGCCTGCTGCTCCCTGCCCACAGGGACCGTCACTTGCTGCTCATACAGCAAAAGAGTGGAAAAAAGGCAGCACGTGTTGCTAGTGGAGTCTAACATTGCCAGCACCACAAATGAAATGTGCTGTGCGAGTTCGATGATAGAATTCAATTTCTTTGCAAATACTACTTCTCTTGAGCAAACACATGACTGCAAATAAAAACATAATCTCAGCTTGTTATTTCCTGCTGCAAATCTTGATTTATTAATATTGCTCTTCAAAATAACTACTAGAATGGCACAGAGGTAGTAAACCAGTGGTGCATTGTTTGCTCTGCGCATTATGCATTTTTTCTCTTGGAATTATTTCCTTACAGGAAAAAAGTGACGTTTCCTTCAAGGGTAGTATTCCCATGGCAAAGTTGCTTTTCCATTTTAAAGCCCGTCTTTGACATAAGGGATTGACTCATCCATGCCTGTCCACGGCATTTTGAGTGAATGGCACCCAGGAGATATTCGCCCCCCAAAATACGTATCAGTTTTCCGATTGCACTTCTTTCATTTAAAAAATATTCACCTTTCACATAAATGAAATCAGAGAAATGAGAAATCAAAGACCCATCCTCACCCCTGCCTTCCAACAGGATACACGGCAGTTTTTTTCCCTAAAAATAAGTAGCATGATTGTGAAAGTCTTTTTTAAGACTTTTTCTTTCAGTACAGTGAGTTTACAGAGTCAAATTTGGTAAAGTGGGGAAATCCCCACGCTGTAGTTTTTCTACAAAAATCATCAGTTCCCTTCATATGCAGATGGAGCAGAACCCTCAACTTCAGGATTGCAAATGGTTTCCATTCTCTGGAGTGCTGCACATAAACACTTTGAAATGAAAGCCCATCCCAGGAGGATACACCTGCAATTTGCAGACTGTGGAAGGGGGAAAGAAAGTTGGGAGCGGTTTCTGAAACTTCTATTAAGTAACAGAAGCTTTTGGGGGCTTTCCACCCTCTCATCCATCTCCTTTACAACATAAAACACAAATTACTTCTGTTATTTGATATGTAAGATAGCAAAAGGAACACATATCGGTATTTTGACTGCTTTAGGCTTTGGGGTTTGGTACTCATCATAGTAGAAGGGATTATACAACATTTCATTTTCTATTATGTGAATTTCCACTACGGTTCTACATTATAACATGCTAAATATTCTAAATTAGATTTCTGAAGCTTCATAAGGGATGTGAATAGCCAGCTGCTATTAAAGCTGAAATTATTTGCAAATATTCAGCTTGCAAGTGACTTTAATAGTTGTTCTTAGTGAAACAACTCTGCACAACACAACAGAATCAAAACTGCAGTATCCTAAAGCATGCCAAGGCAGAAAGCTCTCCTCCTCTCTTGCCTTCTCCCCCCAAATAAGATGGCTCTTCACTTAGAAGACAAACAAGAGGTTAAAACTGTTCATTAATTCATAGTACATCCATTCATATATCGGCATCTTCTAAAACACAGTAACACATCAGAATTCCATATAACCATTGTTACCTCTGTGCAACAGAAATAGTTTAAGCAATATAAAGTCTCCTGACCAAAGGCTTACTGCATTTCCAAAGCCTATTATTGCTGCAAAAAATTTTAGGGAATTCTCTTCTTGTTATGAATATTTTTCTTTCACTTCTGTCTCCCGTGGCTATAGATTATACACTGTAATATATTACAGTGATGGTTGGCTGTAAGAATCTGTCTGGATTTTATTTTCATTATACATATCAAAAAGAGTATTCGAGTATATTTTCTCACAAAAAATGAGAAAACCTCATTAATAAGATGAAAATTTGAAAATCTTTTGCAAATGAAACTTTTTTGGATTTGTTTGTTTTGTTCTGTTTAACGACCCTTGCATATACCTTCCAAGTTTTGAACAGCTCTAAATACAACCGTATTTCTCAGCAAATAGGGACAGAACATCAAAAACATTCCATATATGCTTTATCTTCCCAAGCTGCCTACAGGCACCAAACCAAAACAAAAACATCCTATTTTAAAAGCATTCTGTTTTCTACCACTGCATTTATTTGCGCTATTTGAAAATATTTCACTTGGGTGAGCAATATTTTAAATCTCATGCCAATGGAAGCATATTCTCAGTCTAATTATAAAACCTATTAAAAAATAATAGAAGGAAACAAAGACATTACCATCGGGTTTTATCTATCTATAGGTGGGTTGTGAAGTTAAGTTAAATTCAATTACCTTTTTTTGAGTAGCACAGATTAACCGAGGGATCAGTGCAACTAATGAACTAGTTAATGAGCAGGATTAAGAATGCTAAAGTACAAAATGACAGCATCCATTAAAAGAAAAAAAGTCAGGTGAACTAAGGCCACTGAAGATGTACTGAACAGGAATATAAATTTTGGCTTATTTTCCCAGTGGCTTTGAATTCATGGACTGAAGTGATCATGTGTAGGTGGACAGAGCATGCTAGGCTTTTTCAACAGGAGAGATGCCAGATCTACTGGTAGGTCTCCCAGAAATCTCAATCCTCTGCTACACACATTTGATGGGAAGATCATGGTTTCCAAAGACCGCCATGGCTTGGAGTGGCATGGATCATTGACATTAAAGGGTTTCACCAGAGCACAAGCAGGGTCCAGTCCAATGACTCAGTAAGAAGCCGATTCTCCACTGCAAGGCACGTGTGCTCCATGGTGGACCTTCTGTCCTGGTCCCCAGGACCATAACCTGGCCACATCATCACTGGAGCCAAGCATGAGACCCAAGCACTCACCACTGTCTTGGGCTAAGAAAACTTCATGAGAGATGAAGCTGAAATCACTGCACAGACAAGGGGCTGAACACAAGGCAGGAGCTGCGGAGAAACTTGTGGGTGGCCGGGGAGCAAAGAGCTGCAACATTCAGCTGGGACACAAGGACAACATGAACTCCAAACAAGAATTCTGCTCCATCCCATCTTTTGTTTATGGTAATTTTACTGGAACGTCCCACTGGAGATACTTATCTGTGGCTGATAAATGGCATTTCCGTACATGCCAGTAAGTGCACTGGGGACTGCAACAGGCAGTGGTGGACCCTCTGAGACCACATGTCTCACTGCAAGAATTCATTGGGGGAATGCTGATCGCCAAAGGTGTTTCAGAGCCACACTCCTACTCGGGATTTGAGTTTCTTGTCTGCTGTGTACTAAAAAGGCACATACTTCAGGTCTGCTTCAAAAATAATGTTCTCGTACCCTGTTTTCTCCCTAACTCCTTGGTCTCTTGGGAAGGAGCTGTGTTATGTGACTACAGGTCTAGGTTGCCCAGTGACCATTAGTTCCTTCACATACATACACCTCTAACAGGAGGACAGGTAAAACCAATAATAAGAGTCAAGAAAATAACCAGCCAGATAAATGAACTGAACTTTCCACCATGTGAAAAATCAGCCGCAGGCCTCCAGATGCTCTGGCAAATAAAGAATCTGCTAAAATGAACTGTAATAGATATAAGTAAATAAAGGCAGGCAAGCTCTCAAACCCTAGAATATCTGTTGTACTAGTATCACGAGCTCCCAAGTTAGCCCTATCTCACTGGCCTCATTTTACAGCTTATCTGTTAGCAACATAAAATCATCAAAATCACTCTGGGGTCTGAAAGTCAGGCTGGGTTCTTGCTCCATTATGTATCATTGTCTGCAGTCTATTCTGCTCACAGCAGTTATTCCAGCAGCTGCTAAAAATATCTAGTTTGTCATCCCCAAATGAATCACTTTAATAATTTTAAAATATACTAAAAAACCACTAAAAATTTAAGCAAGCCATCAAACCAAGCATGCAGGTTTGCATGTATGCAGAAGAAAGCTGAGGTATTAAGAAGGCATGTTTTCAACCTTAATATAAAGCATGGAGAAAATTAATTCTCCCATTAATGGAATCATTCACATGATCATCTCCGTTCCTTTTTTTGGTCTCACATCTTCATGCTGTGAGCCTTTTACTGCAGATACATGGCACAAGCACATTTATGAAATGGTAACCAATTGCGTTTGTACTTTAATATATTTTCTTTTGAATCGTCAAGACACGTTTTAGAATGAGAAAACAAGTTAGCCAATGTATGTGCACACTGATATCAAACTAGAAGATGTTTTTCATTGATTTAATTTTATTGAATGGAATCAGATTCATAAAACACCTCCAGTGGTCCCTGGCCACCCACCCCCCAAAGCAAGTCCATGTTGCTCAGGGCTTTGGCCAGTCCAGTTTTTAGTATCTCCAACGATGGAGATCCTACCATTTCTCTGGGCCCTGTGGAAGCACAGCACCACTCTTTATGATATACATATATATATATATACACATACACACATAATGTAGTCACTAGCAAGAAAAGACCAAAGGATAAAGGCACAGTCACAGAAATCCAAACAATGTTTGTTTTCAGAAGTCCAAAAGGTTTCAGTGAACTTGAGCCAAACCCATCACCACTTGAGTCAGATGAACTACAGCAAAAGGTCTACAGTATAAGCAGGCAAGAATCTAGAAAGACTTAAAAAACTCTGAAAGGTACAAAATACAGTTTTTCCTGGCTGTTTACCTCTGCTTGTGTAGTTAAGTAGGAGCAGATAATCTTCACTCGGAAAAGCACTCCCTTCAATCGCTGTAGGGGACATGCAAAAAGTTCTTGTGTGGCAGCACACCAAAACACTTAACACATTAAATCTTCCTTCAGTGATATTTCATTTGCTTTCTATACAGTTTATGTTTCTGTAATATTGTTCCTTGACCTTATCTGATCCAGCTGTCATATCTGATGGTGCCTTTTACCATTTCTAACTCCTCATTTCAAGCTTTGATCAGATATTACTCTACTCACTGTGCATTTAGATCCTACACCAAAATAACTCTAACTGGGAAGTTTTATTATCAGACTTCAACGAGGGCTATACTTGAGCACATTTCCTCAAGTTATTATATACTAACATTTAATTAAAATTAATTATAATTTATTATATATTACTCATTATAAATGTATGTACTAATCCCCAGTAAATGCTGCTATAGCACAGGAAGTCAGCATACCTATAAAATAATCTTATGAAAATTGTGGATTAAGTACTATGTGCAGTCATATAAACAAATTCTGATCTGTATTCTGATGATTTATTATATTTTAAACATATAGCACTAAATATATGGCACTCATGCAGTGTAATCAGTTGTGGTATATTTTGCATTATGAACACAACAAATTTGCTTTTGTGGAGCTGTTTCAAGCAGCTATTCAAAACAAAGTAATTAGCAAAAGCAACGTTTAGTAACAAAGTGAGTAGAAGGAATGGTTTTAACCAAATCTACAGTAAAATCTCTGCCACAGTATTTTATGCAAGCCTCTCAGATTACAGTTTCTTTTCTCAGTATTTTAGTGCATTTCTGTTACATATAAACATTCAGTGTGTGTAAGTAACAGTTTAAAGAACAGAATAAAATATTTCCATGGGAATTGAGAGCGTTGGCTTTGTGATCAGACAATTTTCAGACCACCGAAACATCCATTTTATAAGCACAGTATTTTAAGATAGTTAAGAAAAGCAGTTGAGATTGGAACAGAAAAATTAAAAAAACAGATCTGCATTGGCAAAAAGGTATGGTCTTACATTATAGCCTGTATAAATCTATGTGTATATATAGATAGATGTACATATATATGTATCAACAAAAAATACAAAATTGCATAAAATATAAATTCCCCAAGCCAAAAGAGTAATACCTGGGTGCATATTTAGATTCTCTCCCCTGCAAGTTGAATTAACAATAATTGTGCATACTCTGACCCCAGCATAAGACCAAGATAACCAAGAAAACACAAAACGGGCCCTGGGAGAACATGCTCTGTGATGGAGTCTCCAGGAAGGACCTACCACTGCAACCACTATGGGCAGACACCAGTTCAAGCACCTTATTTATATAGCTTTGCCTTTTGCTTGATAGAAATCAAGACTTGTTGCACAGTAAAATAAATGCACGAGTTTTAAAAAGTGAACATCAGCTCATTCAAGATACAGTCTATAAGATCTTATCAGCATTCTTCCATATTTGAGCATGTCAGGTTAAGACGGCAACAGCGTGCACATTAATCCAGACTTCTCTATGGGCAGAGAGAAGGATTTCTGCAATACCACACTGTGGCTCAGGATCCCATCTCTGTCAATGGTGGGACAACTCTTCTAGGCAAACCAGAAACCAAAATATGCCAGGCGGGGGGAGCTCGATGGTGATGCACAGAGCATTTTGCCTTGTTTCCCCTCTCACTTCTCCCTCCCTGCAAAGCAGAGGTGGAAGGCAACGGCTGCCTCCCCCTTATGACAGCAGGAAAGGATTCACCAGCCCGGGGTGGAGATAGCGCAGTGAGATGCTTGAGACAGTCAAAGTGCAAAGAATTATTTCCACTGATAAATATAATCCAGAATTGCCCTGGTTTAACCTCTGCCTGAACAGGATCTTTGCAGAAACATATTCTTTTAACGTTAAATCTGGTCCATCAAGCTCACTCCCCATGACCTGATAAACACTGGGCTCTCCATGCCTCAGCAATCAAGAAGCAGTATTAAAGAGTATGGGATATCCCTCCAATATATCTGCTCTAGTTAGATTTCCAAGCTCCCCAGAGTCTGCAGAACACGTCCCAGCCATTAGAACACAGGGACGAGGCTGCAGGCAGGTGATAGAAAATGCAACATCTGGGGAGAAAAAAACCCCTTGGTAAGTCCTGGCCAGATATCTCTTTGGTGAGCTGCAGAAGATCAGACAGCTGCCTGCCATCCCCAGCATCTCACACCGATATGATTCAGCTTTGGAGGAGAGGAAATATTCCCATGCCAGCAGGATGCACGAATCAGAAGAGGATGTCACTAGCTAAATCGTATGTATTGCAGGCAAAAATGCTTGTTGATGCGAGCTAAAGCCCGTGGTGAGCTTTGAGACTCTTCCACTGCCTGCCCACACAGTACATCTCACCAGATATTTTAAAATACTTTTTCCCCCAACACACATCACTTCTGTTTACAACGTAAACTTTACACAGGCTTGGAAACTGTAGTAAAAAGAAATGGTAAGAAATGTTGTTGCTTAAAACGATGCAAAACCAAAAGGTATTCAGCAATTATCCATCGTTCCGAGATGATTAATTGCATGCACATTATGATCAGCTTTTAATGCTACTCAGCATAGGTTTCACAAAGAGAGAAACGGAACCTGAACAAGCCTTTCCCCATGGATCTTCTCCTAGAGCTTCACCTGGAGAACGCGCCCTTGTTATTCAAGGCACAAACATTTAAGAAGTGGCCAGGACTAACTTCGGCAGTGATACAAGAAGGAAAGACTGATCTATCCCAAGCCATTTTGCTCAGCGCTGCAATTCAGAATTACAGTGTTGGTATAACTATAGGAGAAGTTAGTATATCCAACCGTGCTCTTTTTTCCAGGTTGTGGTATCTTTGCTTTTCCATTAAACATGCATGTCTTAGGGCATTAAAATAATAGCATTGTTAGAAAGCTGCAGTCACACTATTTATACTTTTGCTAAACCAACTGCAGTACTATTCAGGAGTATGGATGTCCTCTAGCCCTTTGGACTCAAAAAGATTGAATTTACAGCAGTGTTTCACATAATGTTTTTCCATACAGTGGGAAAAACTAATTACTACTTCACTGAAATTCATCATTGTCATAAAAATTAATGGACTTTGAGTAGGAGCAAACTTAGCCCAAGATGTTGTCTTAATTATCACGTTAGTCTTTAAGCAGTTACAGTCTCTGCAGTGGTTAATAAAGGTTAATTTCCCCAATAGTAAGGGCATATTATATGCAACTTGACAAATATTTGGTGGAAAGGAAGTTAGAGCAGCTGAGAAATAATTCCACATTATAACAAAATTCATCCAGCAAAAGGTCTTCTAGACAGGCCATTTTCCTTGTGAGGGCTCAGAGAGGCTGATTTTTCATGTTGTTAACCTTTATGTCCTAAAATTCAAAATTTTAGAGAATGTTGAGTGAAGTAGTGGTCTCAGACAGCCCTGGCTGCACCAACATTACCAATACTGCATAGCCAAGCAATAGTTCAAATAGCCTTCATGCAGTTCTGCTACATAAATCGATGTACCCAAGTACGTCTGTATTTTATAGTACAGGGAAAGAACTTATTTCCCTTCTCTATCAAGTGTCTCTAGTACTACCTATGACGACAGAGAAGTTCTGACTGGATGGAGATGCTCTTTAAAGCCAGTGTATAATTCGGAAGTGGACTGATGGTGTTTGGGTAATGAAGGGCTTCTACAAATAGCACACTCACGGCGAGTCATGGGGAGCTCTCCTCGTCACTGAACTTACAAGTCGGTCAGTCACAGAAGAGCTATCGAGGAGAAGGAAGGGTCATGTGCATCACACCTTGCCAACAGCACGTGAGCCATTCAGCGTTTTTCCCTGCAAGAGGACAGACCTTTACCAAAGGAGGCTGTCAGGACCAGAAAGAGCAAACTATGGATGACACAAGAGCAGAGAGAAGATGAAAAGATTAATGTTGGGTCCTTCTCCTCTCCAGACTCAGAATCTCTTAGAGACCCAGAATCTCTGAGAGACCCACAGGTAGGCCTTTGGTTTTGTTTTCCTTCCCTTTTTAGATGGAGAAGCAGCTCAGAAGCACCTCCAGCGGAGGACCTCACAGCACTCCCAGGTTGGCAATACAAATACAAGCTACCTAAGCTACTAATGTCTGCTCCTGTCCCAGCACCAAAGCGCTGGGGACTCAAGAATTAGAGAAAGAAGGAAATTTTAGCAGAGCATTATTTGTGCCTAACAGGGAGCTTCAAAAAAGCCTTGTGAAAATGCAGTGATCTTCCCTGCTCTGCAGGTCGCTCCACTGGAAGTCATACTAAAGCTGGACACTAAGTAAAGAATATGTATACAGAAATGTAGTATTTGCGTCCCTTCCTTTGTTAAGTAAAAATAACAGCTGTTTTTCATTTGGCTCACATTCATCAAAGCCAGAAAACACTGCTTGCAAAAAAGGTGGTTGGTGGAAAGGCACATCTCAAACAGCCTGGATCATTTTGGTTTGGAAAGATTCGCACTACTCTGCGTCAGATTTTCATTTCAAACACACCGGAGAGCCGTAACACTCCATTGCAGTAAGAATTACAATAGTAATTAAAACACATTTATGTTGTTCCACTTTTAATGTGATGGCTGAGATCAGACAGATTCTGAATTCAGAATCTGTCTGTTAATCGCCCATACAAATCCGTCACAGTTAATTAACTAAGACTGTAACATAAGAAAAGAAGCAATATGGAAATAAGTATTTCTTTCCACAAGGAATCATTTCTTTACCAGGTTCTGCTCCGATGCTGTTCAAGGATAAACTGATATTAGCTGACAAAGCTGGTAACACTTTCCCTCTATCAGACTAAAAGCAAATAAGGACTGCTTTTAAACATGGTTTTGTAACATTATTTTTCTTCTTTCAGAGCACAGCATGTAGAACAAACGCATTGAGGAAAGATTTAATTTGCAAAATATGTTGGAAAAGTAAGACTGTTTCCTCCAAACTTTCTACCCTCCAAAAAAATTTCAACATCTGGGAAACCGTTCACAGTCTTTCTGGTTGATCTCAGCCATAAACCTTCTCTGCAGGAATTAAAAAGTGCACATTTTCTGCATCTCTACCACCTCTCTGGTTTCTGGCCAGGAAGACACTGCTGGGCAGGACTTCCACATCCCTGCTGGATGCTCTTGATCATCCTCCCAATGAACCATGACACTGTCAGGTCAGCTACAACTGGAGCCAAGGGAGCTTCATTCAGGGAGGTATTTCAGGGATTTTCAGGCAAATTGCCCAGCACAGAAGAATCAGTCGCTTCTAGTGCTGGCACACAGCAAGTGGAGGGACATGGTGGCTCGTGACAGAGGAGGACTGGGGCCAGCCCTTTCCCAGCTGAGGACTTTTTCAAATATAATCCCTTTTCTCCATAGAGGAAAGCTCCAACTCTCACGCAGAGACATACAACAACTGGATGAAAATGTCTTCTTACCTTAAAACCCAACCGACTTTGAAATGCAATCCTGAAGACAGAGAGATTTGAGCCTACTCATTTCTATTGAAACAGGGTAGGATAACAGAAGATGCGATGACAAAGAATCATGAAACACTGTGCATTTGTTAAATCTTTCTCCAACCTGACCGAAACCACAGAGCAGAGTTTAAAATGAAATCATACCCACTTCATTCACAAGATCATTCTACACAAAGCTGCAAATTACTACAAATGGAAATGGTCTGCTTTAGCTGTTAGGGTAGTTCAGGAAAACCACTTAGCTTGTCAAACGCTTCGCCGTGAGACTGTAATCTGCAATGAGCATTATACACCGACAGCTCAAGGCTGGAGGCGAATTTTGCCCAACATTTGTGATGCTGTAGTTCCCCTGGAAACTGAGGTTAATTCTAATGCACCATGTAAACCCAGGGCAACAATCAAATCAAGAGTCACGCTCACACACAGCAATACTTGTTTGTGCATCTAAGTATAAATATGTTGCTTTTTGTATTCTGATTTATTGAAAAGGAAGCAACGTTTTCAGCTGCTTTTGCTCTGTTTTATTAATAAAAGATAAGAATGCTCTGGCAGAAAAAGTTCTTATGAATCCTGTCTAGTTGTTGGTATGAGCTGTGCTGCCAGCACCGCAAAACCAATCTGTTTTCAAGACTTTTCTTTCAAGCCCAGCATAATTCAAAAAGATTCTTGGCACATTAATTTTCATTATAAAATCGCTATCAATTTATTATTAGAGATGAGTAAATATGGTGGAAAAATTACTCAGGGTATAATCTTAAGTGAAGTGAAAGAAAACCTTGCAGTCTTTAATGGATTTGGGGCCTTAATCTTTTAACTGATTTATATACTCAGCTCTGGTCCAGCACTGAACCAGATCTCCAGATCTGTATTTTTTACCCTTAAATTCAGGATTGCCCTTACTGCCTTCACGCTGTGTATCACTACAGCAAGTCAAGGATATTCTGAAAACCTTTCAACCATTTCACAGGCTTCAAAATGGAAAAAAAAAAAACCTGCAGCCATCTCAAAAACAGTTGAAGTGTATTACTGGGTGCTATACTGACACCACAACATCACTGTGATACATACGTCAAGGAGATATAGATACATGAATGTATTTGGGGTGTTTGGAAAGGGGAATGGGACAGGGGTATGGGGTTCAGTAGCACCCACCACTAACCCAGCAAGGATAGAACAACTATCTTCTAGATGCTAATGTCAAAGTCTTTAACACATGCATTTAAAAAACACCAAGGGGCAATGTAGTAATGAGTCTTCTTGATTTGATGCTTAGTTTTACACTTTTTTTTTTATATACTCCCATTATAGAGACAGTGCAACACATCCATGCTTTTCTCCAGCCAAAATACTGTGCTCTGAAACCAGCTGAAGGAGAGCCCAACTTGCTAGCATGACTGCAGCCGCTCCGGGGCTATAGATTATCATTACCTGGGAGAAGCTGCAATAGTAACGCACTCTGCATACTGTATCCCATCCCAGCCAAGCCTGCAAGCTAATTCCAGACAAATATTTATGGGAATCCTGGGAGCAAAAACATTCATATAGGGCCAATTAGAGAAAAATATGCTTTCATTGATGTCCTTCCATGCTTCTTTAAGAGCCAGAAAGAAACAAGGGCACAGCAAAGCCTGGGAGTTACCCAGTTTCTTGATAACATCATTTACTGTAGCTGATGTACTGATGTAACCTTTTATTTGCCCGTAATTGAGGGAAGATTATCACATCAATGAAGCAGGAGTTGAATACCAGCTGTTGAATGCAACCCTCATCATCATCGTCATCATCATCATCTACTCAGAAGGGAAGGAAGAAGGATTTCTTTTAAACCACAAAGAAGTCTACAGTAGCAACAGCCAAAACCAGGTTAGCTTTTTTCCCGCTGCTTCATAATGCTCAGGTATTAGTAAGTCTTTTTAGATATCACAATGTTTGTCAAGCAACAATTAAAAACGCAACAATGCTTAAGCAAATATCATAAACTTTTTGTAATTAATTTGAAGCAGTCAAATATTTGCACAATGTAGAACAGCAGCAAAAAAATCCCAAATCAAGCTTGAAGTGTAATATTATTTGATCCTCTGAAGATTCAAAATACTTCATATTAAAAATGTATTTTAAAAACCTCCATCTAATGGATTGTATACATTTCCTTCTAATGAATATATGGAAGTGCAAACACTATTGGACAGTGTCATGGTTTAACTCCAGCCAGCAACTAAGCACCACGCAGCCGCTCACTCACTCCCCCCCATCCAGTGGGATGGGGGAGAAAATCAGAAAAAGAAGTAAAACTCCTGGGTTGAGATAAGAACGATTTAATAGAACAGAAAAGAAGAAACTAATAATGATAATGATGACACTAATAAAATGACAACAGTAGTAATAAAAGGATTGAAATGTACAAATGATACGCAGGGCAATTGCTCACCACCCGCCGACCGACACCCAGCCAGTCCCCGAGCGGCGAATCCCTGCCCCCCCCCACTTCCCAGTTCCTAAACTACATGGGACGTCCCATGGTATGGAATACGCTGTTGGCCAGTTTGGGTCAGGTGCCCTGGCTGGGTATGAGAAGCTGAAAAATCCTTGACTCTAGTCTAAACACTACTGAGCAACAACTGAAAACATCAGTGTTATCAACATTCTTCACATACTGAACTCAAAACATAGCACTGTACCAGCTACTAGGAAGACAGTTAACTACATCCCAGCTGAAACCAGGGCAGACAGGTATAACTACCTAATTACAATCTAACCAGATTACATATTATTGCTAGTAAAATTTCTTAACACTTCAGTGTCCACAGTTTCCAGGGGAAGTTAATGGCCAGTTAAAAACCCCTTCTCTTAGTAAATGAAGATGACAATAACCAATATGAAAGATCTAAGTTTGTCAGTAACTAAATTATATGATGCAATTATAATTGTCCTGTGTACAAAAAGAATATACTAATGAGATTCAATGGCACATCAGTAGGCTACATATGATTTTTGTTCAATAATATGCTGTCATCAGCAATTGCATACAAATAATTATTATTTGCATAAGAATACAGACTAGAAACCCCAAACAAGATTGGTGCTGGCTGTATCGTAGAAACCAGCCCTGCCCCAGAAAGCTTACAATCTCAGGCAATGATGCAGATCTCTGAAAGTCATATTATCCCAGTTTTACATACACCCACACTAAAGGACAGGAGAGCTTATCCAATATCACATCTCGTTTCCAGGACAAAGCAGAAATCTCAACTCATTCTTAGACTCTGTGCTTCACTCCACGTATAATTATTTTCTCTCAAATAAATCAAAATGCCATCCTATGTGAAACATGGTACAATAGAGTATAAGCTCTGTAGGTCCCCTGATGCCCTCACCTTCTGCCTATATAAACTGGGCCAGCTCAGGGTATATTCCAACAGCTCATGCTATGAAGCAAGAGAGCACTTTAAAGCCTGTTAAATCTTACCCAAACATTGTAACACAGAATAAAGAGGATTTATGCACTTTTAACTTTTTTTTCACTGCTACCTGGAGCAGTCCTGATTGCACTCCTCCTCTCCCACACTTCCCATTCCCACGCACTCCCCCTTCCCTCCTGCCAGCAAAACTGTTTATCCAGCTGCAGTGAAAAGTGCACATTTAGGTTAAAAATAACCTAAAGGGTTTTTTTTTTTTTTGCATGTTGGGGGAGGAGTTAATATTTAACCCAGTTTACTTCCCAATTCAGTTCCTGTGTCACTGGACACAGAGGTGTGCACTTGAGTAATGGGAGATGGACAGGGCAGAAATAGCTGCATCTCCTTGAGCCTTGCTCCTGCCAAGGAGACAGCAGAAGCAAAGGCTATGAGCCCTGACTGATTCTACACTGCATGGAAAGGCAGTTACAAAGATGATGTGACCGAACTTTCATACCTAGGGACAACTCTCAGAAGATGCAGAGTTTGGGAGGTTCAGATTGGACATGAAAGAAAACTTATTCCCCAAGAGGGTGTCCCTCTGGGACAGGGCACCGGAGAGGTGGGGGATCTCCCTCCTTCCACGTTTCAAGACCTGTCTAAACAAAGCCATGGCTGCTCTGGTAGTCCCTCTTCAAGAAGGAGGTTGGAGAAGACTTGCTGAGGTTCTTTTCCAACCAACACAAGCCTAGGACCAATACAGAGATGTCTGGTCATCACGGATAGACCATTTTAGTTTCTCCAAAAGAGTTTTTACACCCAAAGCATGGCAGCCTTCAATTGCTTCACTAATTCAGCTAAATTTTTCCAAATTCCCCCTATAGCTACACCTTTGCACTATCCCATACAATGGGAAATGGGAGTCATTACCTGCAGTGTAAACAAAAGGTGGCCTTACACATACTACTGGTATCCATGTTAGTAGTATGCATCATTTTCAGGGGGGGTTGGTATCTGGCATACAAGTAAACTCCTCCCTGCTGCAAGGAATAGAAAATGCTACGTAATCTCTTCCATTAAATATAATCAGCTTCCCGCATTGCACTTTTAAAAGTGGAAAGTCAGGACTGCCCATCACCGAGGGTGAAGAGGAAAGCATGCAACATCCTCATAGGAGTACTTTGTATTTTAGCCAACAGAAGTTTTAATATGAGTATTAACCTCAGTGTGTGCCACAGGCAGCATCAGAAACGTTAGCGACTGTACTGCAAATCAACAAGTGCCTGTGTGATCAAAAATGGGAAAAAAACCCATAAAGTTCTTTTTAGGATGACATAAAAGCCAAGCTAATGGTTTGTAATGGCGCAATGATCTCTGCACACCAAACAAGGCCTCCTCAAAAGCAGCAGTTAAGATGCGACGAAAACAGGGCACTAAATAGCTGCTGTGCAAACTGCTTAGAGCAAGGGATTAGAATAAACTGGTTTAGATCAATCACTTGAATATCTTTATCCTTTTAAAACACCTTTAAGTTCTGCTTTATTATCCTCTTTCTTAGCACTATGCACTTTTCTGGATGCCCATGAGTCACGCTGGCTATGGATGCGGCCAGCTCAATTGATGTTTTTCAGCAATTGGTAGCTTTTTATAAGCCTATGGACCAAATATGTCACATAGACGTCGAGGTTATAAAATGTCCCTCTTGCTTATCTCCTCTCAGCAAAAGGGAGATAATCAGCTACCTACTCTTGTAAGAACAAAGTGGGATTTTCTTACTTTGCGTTATGGTGCTGTCTAAGGCTCCTGGCCAAAATGGTAGGCATTTGTGAGCATCTTTTTTTTTTTAATTTTTTTATATATATACACATATATATATATGCATATATACAACATAAGATCAATAGACTTTAGGCAAAATTTGCTTCCCACTTAGAGAGCTAAGCAAATACATGGAGGCTTTAAAATACCTGAGTGGGCACAGAGGGACAAAAGATAGAGGCAACAATTTTCTGAATTTGGATCAGTGGTTGGAGAGGCAGCAAAAGGCAAAATGATACTCATCCCTCACCTGAATAGCCAAAATAAAGTTCAGCACAGCTAGCCATAAGAAGAGGTAACTAGAAAGAAAACCTGAAAAAAGGTTACCTTCAAGGCATGGAGTTTCCCACTATTCATATTCCTTTCCAGACCTAAATTCCTGCTCCAACAGTTTGATACCCCCATCTCAGCTTCACAACCTAGGAGAGTCCCTAGTACCAGCTGCTGAACACTGACTGCTACTGAACATGTTTTAAATACCTACACACAAACATGCACACTGGAAGGTGGCTGTGGGCAGAGGGATGGAGAGACATCACAAAACTCCACCGTCGTTGTACAAGCAAGAAATACATCATCTGCTGAGCAACAAACCACTGAAGTAGAGACAGAAGTGGGACTATGGTACCCCTAATTATCCACTTTCAGCAAAAAGCATCTTTCTGCAATTCCCATCAGGGTCTAGTTACTGTATCAGGATGCGCAGTGCAAGGAGCACTTGCGTGGTCTGTGAGTGATGCCGCACGTCCTCAGGTGCTGCAATCACCGGTAGCTCCAGCAACACTAAACCGATCCACAGCCGCTGTGGCTCCCGCTCAACACCTATAAAACTGTCAGTGTTTATATTTGTCGGGGCATGAAAAGGCGTGACAGGCTTTGATATCAACTCGTGTGTGATATCTGTGAGCAGGGTTGTTATAAAAACAAAGAACAAAGCAAACTTTGCTCTTTTGCAGAGCGTATCTGACAACAATAAATCTATATTTGGGATCTCTTGCAATGACTGTGGAAAGAATCACAGAAGTGTGTGAAAATGATGAAGGACTAGAAAAGCACAGGGAAAAACGCAAAGAAATTCAAAGAAAAAAAAGGACTCTGAAGTGGTTCAAGAGACTTGTCAAAGAAAGAATACGGGATCTAATCAGATACTAAACAGTTTTTAAGTGGAGAATGTGTCTTGTCAAGGAGGGAATGGGCCAGGAAGGCAGGAGAGCCACATCCCATCACTGTCTCTGCTGCCAACACTCAGAGGTGTATCTGGACAAGAGCCTGGCCCCTCTGAAATGGGGCTGGTAACATTGACGCACCCGCCACAAGGTGTTTTTACATCCGAGAATGACAAGCTCAGCCAACTTAGCCCGCTTCTTAGGCAGCTCCTGTCCCCCACTCTGACTCCCCACCGCGCAAGCGCTCCTCCCTCCAGCTCGCTCCTCTCTCCTCTAAGGATGAGCCCATCCACAAAGCTTTGGGCTTCCTACTGAGTTCCCAGCATGAGTCCTTTGAGAACTCACTGCCGTTTGCTCTTACCTCACTGGATTTTCTTCTTGTCTTCTAGTATAAACTGCTAGGAACACGGTCCCCTCCCAACGACTTTCATAAACATGTTTACAAAAAGCCTGCTATTACTGGAGTAACTCCACGTGACTTTTTTGGCGGTGCTCAAATTACTCCTGTAAGATCACTTGGTTTCACAAATGTTATTTTCATGCTTACCCATTGAAGATGTAATTTCTAGAGAGCTTTGTCTAGGAGATCTCTTTAAGCAAATAACGTTTTGCTCTGAGTGGCTCTGTGTCTGACAGCGTTACAAGCATCGCAGCTCAATGGCCTGTCATGCCAGAAACGACTTACCTTCAGATTTCAGTAAATTCCCAAATGCTGCCTTCTTCAACACTGATACTCTGCCACAAAGAAACTCTTCCCTTTTCCTTGCCCATGAAAGAAAACCAAAGTTTAAAAAGACAGCCTCTGAGCTGGGTGTGTTGTGTGATTTTAATCAGTCATTGCTCCTGCCCTCTACTACAGGTAAGGCAGGCAGAGTAACCTGAGAGCTGAAAAACAAACACAAGAAATAAAGACAATTCTACTTCTTCAAAGCTAGCAGGGATTTTTCCTTGTTTAGATCTCTGCATTTAATTTTCAATGCTATCTATCTGAGCTGCTCAGCTGGCTTCACATGTCTTGAGTTCAACTCAATTCCCATCAAAACAACAATTTAGGGTGTCCAGGACATGTCATAGTAAAGTAGAAGACAGCTTTATGGTGGCACCTGCACTTTATGTTGTTTAGACAGGCTGCAGACTACCCTGAAAAACCAAAGAAGTAACAAAATGTGGTCAAGCCTCTTCACACACTCCTTTTTCCTGTGGTTAATTAAAAACAAGACACTATGGAAATCTCATTTCCTTCTACTGGGCATCAGGCAGAGGCTGAAAAGAGCAGACCTTCGCCAAACCCATTTCAAACACTGATTACTTTTTAATTCAGAGCTAAAGATTTTTGCAAATAACTTAGGAGGAGTGAATCCAGTTGTCAAGGGTCTGTTGTCTGGATGGTTTTTATTGCAGTCTAAAGACAAATAAAAGTGCTCCCATTCAGATTACATTCAGAGAGAAGATGCAATTCATGAAATGTAATGAGTTTTTCAGACCTGCAATACCAAGAACTTGTTTGGTTGCTTTTTCTGTTAATTAAAAAGCCTATCTGCCATTTTGTTGATTTATTTGGTATCCAAGTGCTTTTAAACACTGGCACTTAAATAATATGAAATCCATAAACCTTTTACCAGAAACCTTTAGAGCAGATAAGTGCAAGTAAATTACAGCCTTCTTTACAGCATCACAAACTTGAGTAAATACTGGTCATTATAGACTCCATCTAAAGTATCACAACACACTGGAATTTTACCATTTTTTTCCCCTGACTTAACTGAGTTGCCACTAGCAAATGGATTTATGGTTAGAAGACTTACATAGTAGAGAAGATTTCAGTTGTTTTGTCACTGAGTATCTGCAGGTGAAAAAGGCCAGTAAGTCTGATGAGACAGTATACAGTCCCCAAATATACAGTAGCATTTTTCAGCTCCTATTGAGAATTTTGCTTCCTTTAGGAACTACCTGATGTGTAGCATTCATTGCTACTTTAAATTGACATATCACAGCAGTAATACAAAGATATGGCAGACGAAGGCTTGCTAATATACAGCTCTAGCTGCCCTAACCAGTCCTTTTTCAACCTTGAATGTTTTCCCACAGTGCTTGGTCTATGTAAAAAAAAATCCCACCTCAAACAAAGTCCATGAAATAGAGATACTGAACAGCTCCGCTATGAAAGTGCAAAGGCAATCAAAGCAACGCAAACGTATCAAGAATAAAGATGGTGCACTGAACACTAAATAATGACCATATTTATTTTTATCAACACAGAAATTGTCTGCAAAACATCTATAACTGGAGGGCTGCTTCTTTCTCCCTTAGACTTGAGTTTCACCCCTGACAGCATCAGAGGGAGATGAAGCCCTCACATACTAAGCCAGGTCTGTGCCCTTAAATACCTTACAGGGTCCTTCGTGCCTGCAGAATACATCACCAAGGTGATCAGAGGAAGGTCTGCTCGGAAAACCAGCCTCCATGGTAGCTATGCATTTGTTTTAGAGACTGCTTCCTGGGAAGAGGCCCCACAACGATATAGAGCAGTATCTTCACGTTGAATAGCTTTTTTAAACCAAGACAAGCTGCATGTTTATGCACAGGCATTAAAAGGACACAGAGAATATAGGCCATGTGAGCCAGGCGCAAACCTGAAGCTGAGACTCTGGTAATCAGACCCCTGACTGAGTTGATCACAAGATCCAGGAGAAATAACCAGGGGTTGTCATTTTGTCCAATGCACCATTAGGCACCATCTCCATAAACGCCTTCTACCTTATGTCCGCCACAGGGAAGGGGAATGCTCTCCTCTTAGTCGTCTCTCTGTTTGATGAACTAATGGCCCACTACTATCAGCCAGCTGAAAATTTAGCAAAGCTTAAAAGGAAGAAGAAACAAAAAAAGATTTGCAGCTGTTCTTAGCTGTTTATTAGTACTGGTTCAAGAATTCAGTTTTGTGGAGTTTATACTCCCTGAATAGGAGGTGGCAAATAATTTTCATGCTGCTGGCCCAGACGATTATTTTGAGAAATGTTGAGAAGTTGGGTGTCAGCCCCAAAAACAAGCATGGGGATGTATAGGAGGATACTGACCCTGCTCGAAAGAATTCACAATTCCTAAATGTAGATCAGCAATCACAGATGGTGAAAAGCAGAAAAAAAAAACTACTAGCAAAGTCAGCAGTGTAGTAGATAGACATGTTTTCTTCCATCTCTATTTTGTTTTTCCTTATATTAAATATAACCTCAAACACCATGTAATACAGCACATGGCATAGCCATCTGCTACATCAACACCTCTTACTCTGAAAATACCCATGTCACAAAAACAAGAGCAGAGACCACTTTCAGAAAGAGCCACCTAATTCCCATCAGCAACTTCCAGCAGCTTTGTCAGTCACAACAAAACTCCACAGTCCCTCCTGATTTCCCACAAAAGCCGTGCTCCATCCCCTCCTGTGTAATCCCACATGTGCTGTCTGCTCTTCTCCCCCATTTCCCCACTGTCCCCTCTCCTGCTACCGAGAGCTCTGCTCCTCCAGGGATGTCCACAAACACAACAGGAAGATGCCTTCCACTGATCCAACACTGTTATAGGGGTGCCCTGACTTATTCCAAGTCATGCAATAGCTAAAAAAGCATGCAAAACAAGGAAACAGTAATTAGCATTATACTTGGGGAGTGTTTAAGAGAAGAATACTTTTCGTTTTGGTGTTCGCACACACATTTCTTCATTGTGCAGGTACTAAAAGCTCTGGATCTCCAGACTGAACTTGGATGCGCTCCTGGTCTCCATTTTGCTCGCTGTAAAACAATAAAGGACAATCAACAGTGCCAGCCTGTCAACAAAGGTACTTTGGGCATCCTTTATGTGCTCTTTAAACATCTGGGGAGATGTATCAATGACCTTTAACCCTGCGGAGAATAAATCTTACTACTCGTGTTGTGCTGCGTGCTAATGCTGCTTTGCAGAGGCGCTGCCCCAGGAAGGAGAGCATCTTTTGCAAAGCGATGAAGCGCCTCGGCTCGAGATTCAAAAGCCGAGCTAGTGAGAGACCATGATGAGCAAGGGGAAAGGAGAAAAACTTACTGCTAAATAGCTTTCCAGAGAAGCATGGGAGTAGGTTTCAACCTAATTTCAAGCTAATTGTCTATGGAGACAAACTGTTTTCCTGCAAACACCAAGGTAAATAGGACTGCTCACATCCAGAAACTGAGGGCATCATTACCCAAGGAGCAAGCATTGTACAAGGGGTATCGCTCGCCTTTATAATGGCCCTAGAACCTTCTGTATTTTTATTTGCAATTTTCCTTGTGTAAGCTATACTAGTAGCCCACCCTGAGGCAGCCTGACACTAAAATATTTCCTTAGCTTTTAACATGTACAAAACGTAGGAAACTGTGTATGCTTCTACAGTTGCTTCAATTAGAGAGTCAGAAATCCTACAGAACCTAAAGAATTTACCATAAACCATTCAGGGCAAATTTTAAAGACTAAATAAGGGAAAAAGCATGCATATTTTAAAAGATACAAAACCACAGTAGATACAATCACTCTTTGTTGATCTCTTACTTGTCAAGAAATAAAAAAAAAAAAAGTCTTTTGATACAAGAAAAAAAATCCTTCCAATTCACTCTTTTTCTCCTTTCTTGCTAGTATTTGGGAGGCACAACGGGAATAGTGCAAATTTTTTTTTTTTTTTAGAGGAACTAATAGCTAGTAGAACTGAACACAAGTTCACAGAACTACAACGTAAAATTTTTTAAAATTGTTATATGCTAAGAAATTTTGGATCCCCCATTTGTAAGGTTAAGGTTACAAATGACAGCATTTTATGTTCCTTAGATTTTGGAGGTCTGACTTGGACATCAGAAACTCCCAACATAAAAGCACACTGGTAGGAGAAGATGAACTGCGCTCAGGGCGCAAATCCTTTGCCAGAACCAGGGGCTGCAGCCTCACCGACCCACACGCAGGCACAGCTCCCCCCCACATGTGCCCCACCACCAGGTTCATTCCCGTTCCCTCCTGGCTGCGCAGATCCCACCAACACAGCCCACGGTCCACCGCTCAGCCCCTTTCCTTCAATAGTCTAGAAAGGCAAACCTCACTGTTTATTTCCACAGCTAGGTTTTTAACAACACTTGTGTCTTCTTAAACAAGACCAGACACCAAAATCTGATACAGATATTGAACATCGTACCACAAACAAGACGGAGGGTATAATCTGCTGCTAAATAACCGCTTGGCACTCCCATATCCCCCATGCTCAGCCTGTTTGACTCAGTGAGGACCCAGTGTGGCTTCAGGAAGTCCACAGGAGGGAACAACTTTTTCCTGGGATGGAGCAGCTGCCTTACAAGGAAAGGCTGAACAGGTTGGCAATCTGCAATTTGGAGAGGAGAAGGCTAAGGCTAAGGCTTGGTGTCATCAGGGCGGTGAATAAAATGAATGCAGAACTGTTTTCGCCAAACCCCACAATATTACATGGGGGGGGGGGAGATAATAATTAAAAAAAACCCAACATATAATATCAGTGAAAATTGTAGCAGATAGGTTTCACATTGAAAAAAACCACTACTCTTCCCTGTGGGTTGGGAAGATTCAGAGCCCACTGCTACCAGAGATGGTGGAGTCAGCAGGATCAGCACGATTTGAAGGGACCAAACACATCAGTCAGTGGAGATGATGATGCTGTAGCTTGCCTGAAAGCCATATAAATTGAAGTAACATTTACTTACTAGTTATATATTTAAGCTTATTGTTGGGAGGTTTTGTTTTAAGATTACCTTAATGGAAGTTTATTGAAAGTGAGGGACTTCAAATATAGGGAAACACAACTCCCCCAATATGGAAAGGTATAATCAAATCTTTAAAATGAATCCCCCTGTAACTCAGAATACAACCTTGAATTATGAAGGGTAAAAATACCTTTTAAAACTACACTTTTATGGACACCAGGAAAGGCAGCATGGGGTGATTTCACTACATCAAGCATGTTCTAAAGTGGCTATACAGAACAAAAGCGGATGGTTGCTTTGGTTCTGAAACAAATATTGATCAGTTCTGTCTTAGTACCAGGCAGTTTTTTGTTCCCCTATTAGTACCAGGAAATAGCCTAGAAGAAGAAACTTTTATGTATTGGTGAGTCAAAACAAGACCCTGTGCAGCCTGTTGCATTTTAATCTCAGAAAAGACCGTGTATTGCTGAGCCCATAAATTAATATAAATGGCAAATACTGCTATTGCATTCTCTTGTTTATCAAACTCTGCTCAAAGCGAAGGTTTACTATCATTAGCAAAGTTCAGTCATCTCATTTATCGAAATTGCTCTAGCCATATTTCATGCATCAGTTACATTTTCAGAGACAAGAATAAAGGGGATAAAAGGAAGCTCTTGTGAAGTAATTATTTTACAGCTGCTTTTAATATTAACTACATTTTCAAGGGTTGCATGGAGAAACTCATCATCTACTTATAAACGTGTTTAACTGTGATGGTTTCTCAGATTATCCAACTCTGTAATTAAAACAACATGAAAATATCAACAACATTATTTTCAGAAGCATTTAAAAACAACTCAAGTGCTTCATTTCCCCTGCATGACAATCATACTTCTTCTGTATCAGACACAACAAATATTTTATTCTGAGCTCTGGCAAACATGTCTATACAGTTTTTAAATGTGGATTTACACTGAAAGCTTTTTCCTGTAATAAAATGATTTCATACTCTTGAATTTTACATAACATCATGTATCTGAAGGAGAGGAAAGTTGTTCTCTGCAACAGGAACATGAATGCAGACATCATCCAGGGATGAGCAGATACAGCTTAGGATCTACCTGGCTCTCCAGAGGGCAGCCGGGATACCTGGCAGTCCACACACCTACATTTGGGCTGAATCGCTCCCTCTGCGCCAGCTTTACCACTTAGCAGATCAGTATTAAAATTGCACAGGATGCCCAAAAACTTCCAGGTGTTACAGGAGCTGCTCCTGCCAGTGTGTTTGACAAATGCTCTTCAAGAATTTTTCTGGGCTGAATAGTTTTACAGACCTTTATTTCTCCAGGTATTCAACCTCATTATAAAATAAAACTCGCATTCAAGATTTCTCCATGCTCTATTTGCAAATTTAGCTGCAACAAGCTTTCAAGTCCCATTCCTAAGGATGTCTCTTAACTTAAAAGGATTCACAACTTTTCCAGGCTCTGTTTCATTACACCTTTTCTAAAGCCTTAAAGTAGGTGCTGAAGGAAGAGTTACAGAAAATGACTAATCCAAGACTAAAACCTTTGAGCTATTCTGCAATTAACTAGGAAATAATCTACATAAAGAGAGGAAAACTAAGACATTCATCAGATGGTGCTGCATCTCCTGCTCTCTTTCCAACACACTGGCATGCACACCAAAATACTGTACTGAAGAACTTTCTCTTCAATTTTGCAGAAATTTTATCTTTCATAGACTCCCAATACAAGCCATCAACCACGCTTCAGCATCTTCCTTCCATTCCTGCTTCCAAGACAGTTTGTAGTATCTTCACAGAGCAAAACGACTCAGCTGGCACCAAAAGTCATCACTGCTTTCTGTTTCTCTGATCTAATGAGCGCTGCTAGAAAAGACAGCTCACATCGATGCCTCTCCTCCAAAGCATCTGCAGGTGAGCCAACAAAGATAATGGCAATATTAAACCAACTAAAAAGATCAAGGGGAAAACTCTGGGTACTGGCTAAGCACTGTGACAAAGCTAATCTAGAATAAGTTCAATAGGGGGGAAAAAAAAAAAAGACAAACGTTCAGTTTAAAAAAAAGTAAAAAAAGAAGAAAACCAATTCCAGTCAAACGCGCCACAGAAAACTAAGCCCTTAAACTGCAACACTTTCCATCCTGAAAAGACTAACAAAATGCTGACAATGCCAAGGGCAGGCAAATTAAACAAACTGTATTGTTAATGACAAAACAAACAAACCAACCCCAAAGAAAATGAAAAACAAAAAACAGTTTATTTTAATTAAAAGCACTAATTAAAGACTTTGAGAGACAGGGCAGATTTTCTCAAGAACAAAGGCTCAAACTCCCCAACTACAAGAGCATTTAAAGAAGCAGCAGGCAACCACTAGGGATTTCTTGGTTTTACTAACAGCTCAAATCAAAGAAAGAAAAATCCACACTGACAATTCCTGGAGGCAGGGCCAGTGCTTTATAACCCAGCCAAGCCACACAGCAGCAGCACCCATCCCTCACTTCTTTTTCAGCTCAAATTGCAGCTGCCCCTAACCCAGGAACTGAAACACAGTAGCCTTCAAATTAATATGTTGATCTAATGAAATGGGAAAGATAAAATATTTCTTCAGAGAATCAAATAAAATCTTGCCACAGCTTACACCTTCCTTATAAATAAGTCATTTTTTATTTCAGTCTCATGATTCTTAGGAACTGGATATATGGGACTTTCATTCAGACCTTTTATGTTAGAAACACTGAAAGGGGCAAAAAAAAGAACAAGAAATGAAACTTTCAAATTTTGGGTCATAGTTTTTAAGTCAGAGTAAGACACTACCTCTCCTCCTGTGTTACCAGGGGTAGAAAATGTCATGTATACCAGAAAGCATTTATTTCCTAGATAGGATTGGTAGCTTTCAGAAAAAAAGACTTTTCAGTGGTGAAAGCCCGAGTCAAAGAGATGTTTCAATGGATAGAGTTCCTCAGACTCCCGAAGCAGTAAGGTTCAAACCCTCCCGTCCAAAGAATCCTGAAACAATAATCAAAAGCCAGTATGTCCACAGTCGCGGGGGGGGGGGGGAAGGTCACACACAGAAATGGGAGAAACAAAGCATATGCAACACAGTTCTGCAAGCTCACAACCTCTTGAAAATGCAAAGCAGCAAAGTGCTGCTTACAAGTAGCCCCACATCTGCTCCTCCACAGCCTCACTGCTCCCTGAATCAGCTTTCTCCATAAGACCATCAGCATCATTCTCACTCATCATCAGAAAACGTGGCTCTTTGCCAATTATTTTTTATTGTACCTCGCTTGCAATATTTTCTCAGCTTTGCTGCGCTGCTAGAAACCAGCTGAAGTTCACATGATTGAAAATAGTAAGTCAAAACAAAGGACAGGATAAGCAATAACCCTAAAGCTTTTGTACAGATCGTCACCTGCTACACTTTGGAAACGTTAGCGCTGCCACAGCTCTCGTAATTCATGCGGTGACATGAATCTTGAAGCACCAGAACTGCATAAAGTTTAAAATAAAAATCACCATATTGGAAGGAAAACAGTTTAAGCACTGACTTGATACTTAACCACAGCCAAAACCAAACTGATATTCTTTTGCTCAGTCATTTTTCCATTTCCCATACTAAAAACGCAGTTCAAAGGAACAAGCTGCCTTGGCTGGTTTCTACAGTCAACGGGAAGCTGCAGCACCTGAAATGACCCAAACTGTACCAGAATTTGTCCATCAAGTAGATAGCCTGGCTTCTGGACCTTCTTATTTTCACTCAGAAAAGTTTATGTGTAGAGGAAGAACGACAACACACAATTTCACACCAGGGCTGTCAGGTGCCTGCCTGCCGCTAGGCAGGACACAACAGCATGCCCAACCTTGGACTGAAACTTTTCCTGGTAGGTCATTCCCACCTGCATCATGCCACTGTACTACTTACTATTTAAAAATAACTAATAATCCAGTAAGTATCAATACATGCCAGGATGAATCCTTCAGTATTTCCTCTTTTTTGCCCTGCTTCCTTAACCAGCTCTTATTTTTGCCTTTGACAAGCCTGTTGACATTTCAGGTACACAATGAACTCAGGTGTTGTATCAATTTTTCATTTTGCTCTTCCCATCTCAGAATGTTCTCTTTCATTAGACTGTCTTTCGGTTAAAATTTCACTGCCCTGTGCTGCATGGTTAGGACCACCCGGCCCTATGCTTGTGTCTCCTGAGCCATGGAGACGCCGTCCTGAAGATGCTCCTGCCTACTGAACAAGAAGAGAGGAAAAAAAGTTCTGCTATGTCTTGTCCATTGTCCTCAACATCATTTTCTCTTGTTGTCTTTCCCTTAGAGGAATAATCCAGTTCGACTTTGTCACGTTACCTGGCAAAAACCGTAAAGGCCAGAGAAAAATATAGGCAGTGCAAGGGAGGGTTTAAATTACTTTCTCCAAGGATATATCCATTTATCTCCTAGCAAGCACACCAGACTGATCTGTAACCTGATCATCTCTGGCTTGGCCAACCTGGGTTTTATATCTGTAACATCAGAAAGGTTTTGATCAAATGGCTGAATATCTAATGTCAACTTCTTTCCAATATATGTGACTGTTTTAAGAAGGTCTGAGCAAACTTTACACTAGATCCCATAACTGTTAGAAGAGAACATATGAAGGCAACATCCTTCTCAAAGGCTTGTAATGAGTCTCTGCAGTTTTAATTGGCAACTGACTGTTGCCCTATTTTTCCTTGCAAATTATCCACATTACCAAGCTCCTTGTAAAGTTAGGGTAACTTCTGGGGCTGCAGCTAGCAAGCTAGGGAAGTATTTCCATAGGACTCCATTAAAAAAACAGTGGTGGAAATTCAAACTCATCCAAGCTTGGCAATAAATTGATAAACTACTGCCTTAATCACACTGTGCAGCACCAAGTTTTGTACAATTAGCACTGCTGATAAGCAGAGGAGCTTGAGCAACTCTTGTGCTGGCTTTTGAGGAGGCAACCTTAGTTTCACCAGAAAAAATATTTACATAACTTACAGTTTAACAACTTCAGCTTGTGTTTTCTTTTTTTTTGCTGATAATATTTTCCTAAAAACATGGGACTGGTGTTCAGTATAACTCTACTGAAACTGGCAGCCTTGTATCGAGATGTTTTGGGGGGAAGTTTTTATCTGAATTCTGGCCCCGAGAGAATATAATTTCAGATGCTAAGGCCACCTCTCAAATAAATATAATATCCTTAGTGCATGAAGAATCCATTTCTTTCACAAAATCAGTGCTCTGTAACAATACTACTGAACTCTGCGCATGAGATTATTCTTTAAGAGGAATGAGAACTACTGCACTATATTAACAGCAGATAAATTTTGACTTACTAAGAATATATTTTGTGTTATCAAATGAAGAATTACAAAGTTTGAATATACAACCCGAATTCAACTGGGGTGGGTTTTTTGTCTTTTGGAGGTGGGGGGTTCAGACATCTCATAGTTCCATCTACCACCCATGTTACTAATAAGCAAAACCACATTTGAATTTTAATACATTTTTGCTTCTTTCAGACTCTTACGATAACACACTTGGAAATCGTGTTTGCTTGGCAATGAGCAAGACAAAAACCTTGCTTGGTGTACAGGAAATATTCCTAATTAATGGAGTCTAACATTGAGCTGGGTGGCTTGGGTAAAGCCAAGGTGCACCCCCACATCTCTTGTCCAGCCTCCTGTACCATCGCTGGACTCCCGCACTACTGCTATTCCCAGGAAGAGAAGGGCAGCAGGCTCCTAATCACAGCAAGTCACCCATGGGCCAATGTTTGCCTTGGTGCTAACAGGCAACCAAGGCAGAGTTTTCAGGGATGCCAGCACTCAGCCTGTTAACCTATATAGGTGGTGGTGACTTACAGGAAGAAAGTAGCCAGCCAGAGCAGAGGTAAATGAAAACAACAACAAAACCGAGCGTTATTTTTAATATTTGGATCACACGCTGAGTCAACAACGTTATTTCTGAATGATCTGAAAACACAGCTTACTGCCTTTACTATTTTAAGACACTCAACTAGCATCCTCAAAAAGACGACAATAACAATTTGAGATATATGGGTAAACAGGTGGATTTGGAGAATACCACTCTCCCAGGGGGATTAGAGACATCATTTTAGGTGTGACATAATTTATCCGTAATGAGTGGAGTTCTCCTTATTCAAATGCACTGAATTTAATTATTTGTTGGAATCGGGGAGCAAAGTCTGTGATTCTGCTTTAAATTGCAAGTAGCATCCAGTTTTGCATGTAGGCATCTGAAACTCTGGATAATCAATACAGACAGAGGAAGAAATTAGCTGCTGATTTGGATTTCGCTGTAATGGAAGCTGATTTGTGAACACCAGCGCTTTAGAAAGCTGTGACAGTGACAATACTTGGAGCATCAGACTGAACAGTCTCCACCAGAAAGAACAATTATTCCTTCTGTAATATCTGGAAACATAAAGCAAAAGCTTCAGAATAACCAAAAAAATCGGATGTCAAAAAACTGTAAGCAGTTATCTTAAAGATGAGGCCACATGTCATGAGATGTGGCCCTACCTTCCTCAGTGCTTCTGAACACTCAAGGGTTTGGTCACTCTTTCTTCCCAGGCCCTGGTTAAACCCTATCCTGCTTTTACTTAAGACTGCAATAATATTGGAAAAATATTATAACAATTCTCTTGGGACAGGCTTTCAAAAGACCTGCGTTGTCTTATTAAAGAGGTCATACTGAAACAGGAGTCAGATGAGAATAATTAAATTTTAAAATCTTCTAAATTATTTTTAAAAGACCAAGTCCTTCCTACAGTGATTTATCCCTTTAAGTTTGCAATCTCCTACAAAGCGAGCACCAGTGGAAGAGCCTGTGTAGATTAATGCAGTGAGTAATGACACTAAAAACTTTATTATTTACAAAGCCAAAGCAAGAGTACACATACAAACGAGTTACAGCAAGAGATGTCAACACAGCAGACACATCATTAAGGCCCAAAGGCAACACTGAGCATCACACTACCATAATGCATCCTTCATTCAGTCTTTGCTGCAACTTCATTTTTCAAAAAGAAATACTTAACATCTTTGTAATGAAGTACTGGCAGGCACATCAAAAAAACACTTCTGACACTCTGGCGGTAATGGAAATCTATCTCGTGAAAATTGGGAAGCCCTGACTTAAAGTGTTTCTCTAAATGAAAGTTGGATGATGTCCCTTGACACATCTTCACCATCCCCAGCATCTGTGTTGATGGGGTGTCTATTCTCATTACAATCATCAATTGTTCATTTCTCCTGAAATAAACCTTGTAATGATCAAAGTTATCATAAGACTTAATGGAATATTTACTAGCATTCGCCTTTCTAGAGATTTACGACATTTATTTATCATTTAGCCAAAAGAACAAACAAATGTTTGAAGTTGTTTATTAGCAGCAGCGGCAACAATTTAAGTCAATAATATGCCCTAAATTGATCTGCATACCTCCAAGACCTCTGTTCAGTTAGGTCTAGCTGAAACAGTTCCCCAAAGTCAAGCTGTGACCTTGTGTGCCACTGCACTTGAAAGGATATAAAGCCAATTACAATCACAACTGCTACTTACTCGTGCAATAATGAGAGAGAAAATACCTAAAAGTCACTCGCTGGCATTGGAAATAAGATTACATGCCCGACAGCTGCCAGCAGAAGAAGGTGCGTAATTATCATAATTTTATGATGCCGGTGGGAAAGGACGAGACCATAACAACAAATGCAGACACCTCTTTCTTGAAGAAAGATATCTCTGAGGACAGTTGTAGAAGTGACCTTACTACTGCCCCCAATTTAACCAGGAAAAAAGGATTCGGTAAACTAAGTGCCAAGTGGCAATCTGGAAGTTTGCTCAAGAGGGGAGACTTAGTACATGAAAAAGTGAGTAACAGCAAGACTGATAGTAAAAACTGCTGCCAGTATTATTTCCTGTTGGAGTCACTTGTACAAACAGGTTGAAAATGGACACAGGAACAGTGTGACTATGCAGGATTATATGATGTAGTGCTCGTGGTACTAGAGGATCAAGTGCCTTTTAGCTCTGCATTTCTAAGGACAACTAAGCAATACTCATCCCCTCATTTCCTCTTCTAGGATTTGACCATCTCCCCTCTTTCTCTGCTCCTTCCAACTTTCTGTAACTGTATTTATCACATAAGCTTGCAGCTTATCTGAATTCATCACCATCATCAATCCTCCAAACCCTTAATGGGTCAGAAAAAAGGGCTGTACATGGAAAATGCGCCTAGGGGGCAGGAAGGTATAGGGAGGAGAGGGTGGATCAACACGTGCCTCCCACCATTCGCACCCATGTTCCCATTGGTTCCTTGGTGGACTAGGAGGAAGGAGATAAAGCATCTCATCGAAGAGCAGCCCAACACACTGTCTGAAGGAGCCTGGAGGTCTCTGGGGCTGGGGCTGTCCCAGTCAAGCTAGGCATGAATTGTACAGTTAGCACATTTGCTGCATCATTTGGGATTACTCCAAAGCATTTACTAATAATTTGGATTACTCTGAACCATGAAATGTGCTACTGGTGAACATACTATATCATAGCCAAGGATTTACCTGCAATGAAAAGTACTTGTAAAAAGGCAAGGTTTGTGCACGTGAAAATAGAGTACGCCAGTCAAGTTCTTCAGAACGATGTAGAACACCACGTTCTTCACAAAAAAATCTAGTTATCTTTTCCCATTTTGTCATTCCTGCCCATTTGTTCTTTTCCTCTTTCTCTCTTTTTGAACCAAAATTAGGTATTTCTAAAAGGCTTTCTTCTGAACAGGGACTCACATGCCTCATTATTTTGGTACCACTTGTTTGTCTTTGTATTATTATATCCCATCTGTACCCTTCTAACTTTTCCCCTACAGTGTCTTTAAGCCACAGAACTATTTATCATCGCCTATAAAACCTCTCTGCTTAAGATGTCACCATAAACTTTTATCCTCAAGATCAAGGAGGACTGTGATATCATATAAATCAAATCTCAACTATTAATCTGAATTTAAATGAAAACATATTTATGTTTTATCACATAGCAATGTGATTTTTCCTCTACTTATTGTGCAATCCAGGCTTTTGCCCAGAACATTCATAAAAGAAACCAGATTACAGGATAAGTGCTGGAGACTTAAGAGTAGGGGATCAGTGCCATCCAGGTTTTTTGTTTAGCCAATTTAGGGGGAAAACAATAACTTGTCCTGAAAAAATACATAAGCTTAACTTACTGAGTTTCCCTTGCTCTTCTAAGCAACTGCTACATATATCATAAAATTCAGCAGGAATCATAAGGAAACCTATGGTATTAGCTACAGGCTCCTCTGCATAAGGTAGCATCAACCGTGCTGTGTCAATGTAGGAGGTTCCCTATGTGAACAAACCTGAGCAAAAGAATCCGGTGAAGCACTTCTTTTGCATCTTCCTCCTGCTCACAGTGGCTAAATTCAAGACTATAATCAATGCCCTGAAGAGTTTAATTAAGAAAGTGGAACGTCTAACAGAGGCTGCAACTCCAAAGAAGAGATGAGAAGAACCCTACTTCCCAATGATATCCCACATCATTCAACATCCAAGTTAAAAAAATGATCTTACTTTTGACAGTTGCTGTTCGGGTGCAATTGTAGAGGATGGCTAACTCCCCAAATACTTTGCCAGGTCCCATGGTGCACAGCTTCACACCTTCTTTTGTCACTTCAACCTTCCCATCTGTGAGGGGAAAAAAAAAAAGAAAAAAAAAAGACTATTTTAAAGGGAAATTAAGTTCTTTCAGACTTAAGTTTTAAAATGTATTTGATTATACTGTGAATAAAAACACAAGAGTCCTACAACTTGAAAACCAATTAAATGTATTATGAAGGAGAACACAAACTCAGAAAAAGATTAAAACCAACTGTTGTGTATATAAGCTTTCAACACTTGAGGTTTTTTAGTGGGCTATCTGCACAGTCAGGAAATACTAGTACACTAAGCTCAATGGGAACTTTGTTTCATGCATTACACTTTCAGGTGAAATTTTCTCCAATTTTTGTATCAAAAAAGGAAAAGATTTAGGTCTTTAACACCACATATGAAAACCACGGAGTAATTTTGCTCATTTTCACTGAGAAACTAATCCCTGAGAGCACTCATCCATGAATAACACAGCTATTATCAAAGGAAAATTACTTTGACCTGTGGCCATTATTTAATTCCCATCTCACTGTACCTTTCCTTTTTGAACATTTCATCTTACGTGAGCAAGTCTGCTTTATCTGCTTACCAATACTGTGCCGAGAGGAGACATGTAAGGGGGATTTAAAAGCAAAGCTTGAATGGAAGGAAAGAGCTCAGGGCCAGCCTGGGAGTTTCAAAGGACATCTGAGGAACAAGAGCTGGGAGAAGGGAAGGAACTGAAGATGGCCCCACCACCTTTTGTACACACAAGTGATGCCATGACAAGAAGCAAGGGGGGAACACGGGGTTATCA
Organism: Haliaeetus leucocephalus; assembly: GCF_000737465.1. Taxonomy (NCBI): domain Eukaryota; kingdom Metazoa; phylum Chordata; class Aves; order Accipitriformes; family Accipitridae; genus Haliaeetus; species Haliaeetus leucocephalus. The sequence goes on along the minus strand of NW_010972634.1, from coordinate 779,622 downwards.
CACCTACAACCACCATTTAGGCTGTAACAATTAAAGTGCAAGACTGAAAAGTGAGGATTTCACATGTTATCTGTCACTAAAAAGCCTCCTCTCATCCGAAATTGGGAAGCAGAATGTTAAGGGATCCTGCTACACCAGTCCACAGTGCCTCACTGACTTGCTCTCTGTGGGTCTATACGTGGCAAGAGGGAAGATCAGCGTTTACAGGCTCTTACCCGCCTTACGGCTATCTGCATTTGTACATTAGATACCAAACTGGGCCTCGAATGCTTGCAAAAATAAGTAACTCCAATTAATTTGATAAGAGATTATACAACCCTACCTCCTGCAGAGGGAATCCAGAGGTACTCGCCACAAAACAAGACCGCCATCACAAAAAGAAACTTCTCCTACATAATACACATGCTCTAAAATACAGTCCTGTCAGCCCTACGTATCTGTGTGTTAATCTACACCACTATACCCATGATACCCCGCAAAGCAAGAATGACTCCAGCCTAGCCATGCTACTCTACCAAAACGCCACACCAATGAGAAAAAGCAAACTTTGAGGACTTTGAAACAAGTTTAGACACCATATCCCTACTAGGCACATAATAAGATAATTCAAATTCAGCAGAAAATGTCAAATATTTCCATAGCAGAATAAAGAAAGAGGGTAACGGTATGTAGAGGTGGATGGAAGAAGGTATTGTATTAAGGCAGGGCAAACTTCAAAGGGTGCCTTTAAATGCACAAAGTATTTTGGAGGGAGAGAGGTCTTACACTGTCTGGTGCCATACATCCCCAGATCTAGTGCTCATTAAAAAAATTACATTTAAAAAAAAAAATCTTGTTATTTATGAAACTAAAAGTTACTGTTTGATAAGTATCATGACCTAAAGGTTACCTGGCCTGTGGGAGTGTCAAGATTGCAGCAATGTATTCTGTAATACAGAAGCACAGAGAGTTTGGGGGGGGAAGGGTTGTGTTTATTAAAATTTCTTTATTACAAGTTATGACTAATAAGAAAAGTTTGTGCATATATATATATATAACATGCTACTATGAAATTACTACCAGGAAGCAAGTATATATTTCAGTATCAAGTCTCAAGAGCAAGTCTCTAAAACTATTACTAGGAAAGCAGCAAATATACTTATAATTGATTACTTATATAAGTACGTGTGTGTGTATATATATGTATACACACACACACACACACACACTTTATATATGAGGAGGAGAAAATGCCATTTCCTTTGGGAGACGCTGGCCAGTTACGGTGGGCTGGCAGTCGCGGTGTGCACAGTTCTGCAGCTCCCATCACAGCAGGTAGAAATACATAGGATGGCAATATGTAAAGGCAAAGGATAAGGATATGGCATCCATCACGTTGAGTATTAATACTAGCCATTGATACTGCACAGTTAGCACCTATTAAAGGTCTCCCAAGTATGCACTCACCTATATTCACACAGTAAGCAATGACAGAAATACTAAAATACACAATATAATACTTCGGGGCTAATAAATAACCCTGAGAATTATATTCTGAGGTTGCTGATTTATTATTGGCTTCAAATTGACCCCATTCCTTCTATAGGCTAACTTCCCTTTAAAAGTCAATTTATTTTTATCATTTTTTTTTATAAATGCTTGATTCATTTGTTCATATATAGATATTTTTCTCAAGAATGAGCAAAATCAAACTTTCATGGTGCCTCACACACTTCAGAGACTGCTAAATGATTTTGAAGAATACTTTTTTTTTTTAATAGAACTGAGTTTCAGCAGAGCTGAAATGGGGATATTTCTGCAAAAAGCTCTATAGAAAATATCCGCAAAGGGAATGAGTTTACCTCACTTTTAGCTCATGAAGTCATAACCAGTTCCAGAGAAAAGACAGCCAAATCTGAACAGTCATGCACAAATAGATCACATTATTCAAAAGCATTTTGAGATCTGTCCCACTGCTCAAGATGTCATCTGCTGCTTCACAAAGCAATCCATGCTGATCATTCATCTTTGTAAGAAAGCTACGTCTATTCCCATATTCCATTTCTTTTCTTATAAGGACTTAAAAATAAGAAGCTGGGTTCTGACTCTTACGGCTCAGTGGGTTTTTTTTGGGGGGAAGCATTTCTCACTCTATTAAAAAATCATGTGGTTCACTCATGATCATGCACGATAACAAGTCAAGGCTTCATCATCACAGATGCTCTCCAAGGATTGAGAGGAAGACGAGATGAAAATTCCCATGAGGGAGAGACGATGCTGGAAAGGAGTGCCTTGGGGTTGGAAAGGGCTCTCTGGAGTAATACACAGAAATATTAGCTCAGATCCCATCAATTTACAGCCTACTTTTCACATGTAGAAAATTGAGCTCTCATTGCCATACCCTGAAGAAAAATTCCTGCCTGATTTTGGCAAAGGACTTGGAGATCTGGGTTGGAAAGCATGATGTTGCACAGATTATTTTTATTACAGTCTTCACGACCCTTTTACTGCATCAACCACTTCCCCCAGTATGGAAGAAGCATATTGGTGAAGAAATTAAAATACTAATTTAAAAAGCATAGAGAAGACTTCCTAGCAAAATATGTGGATACAGGCAAGAACGTGACAATGATGGAAATGATGTCGTTTCAGAAAAGCCTCCCTAAATCAGTTTGAACATGAAAGCATCCTCTGTTCCTGCAGAGCAACGATGACTCTCCTCCTCTAGACCCGCAGCGGAAAGGAAAGGTTTCACTCATAGGAGCACAAGCAATGCCTTAGAGAGGCTGTATTTTACGTGCCCACCTTGTGACCAAGTGGCAGCTCTCCCCTCAGGGTGCAAAACAGCTCTCGGCTAATCCCAGGTGACCTTCTGGCTACCAAAAGGCAGTGCCTTGGCACTGGGGATGCATTACTATTGCAAACAACAGCTCACGACGACACCGTTTCTGCCCCGCGCTAAGCCCAGGGCACAAAGCCCACTGCAGCCTGGTCCACCTCTGCACCACAAGTAATGCAAATTAAAGTTTCTGGGTTAAAGTACGCTGCCTTTCTCCACTGCCCCTCCTGGTGTTCAATGGGGTGCCATGGGGTTGTCCTCGTGGGGTTTCCAGCAAGGATGAGCTGCTCCTCGCTCTCAAGCTTTGCAGCCTCTGGACACTGCCAAATGCAGTCTCTAAGAGATCTTTAGGAATGAACTGACCGTTTTGAGAGGTGGTCAGAGCACAAGGAGCCACTTGAGTAACCTTTGCCTTGGTCCACCACCCCCAGCTACAAGGCTGAAGGTGTTTCATGGCTCCGAGCCCACCTCTGCTGCTGCTTCTCCCCTCTTCCAAAGCTCTGCGATGCTTCTGATGCTAGAGCCAAGCAGCTCCCCGGTCCTCCTCAGACAGCGATATTCTTCTACCAAGCCACAAAACAGTCCGCAAAAGACTTCATTAGACAAACTCAGCTGCTGCAGGAGAAAATAAATCTATCTTTTTCAAAGTACATAAGAGAAGGATTGAACAGAACAGTAGCCTGAGGAAGGCTGGAATTGAAAGGTTAAGGTATTCGATCTTTGACACTACAGCAAGAGAAGAGATATGGGTAGGCGGCTTCTCTTTCAGTAGGGTTTAGTAATAGATGTGCTGTTTAATTACAATTTATTGTACTGGAAAAAGTCTCCCATTCTCCTGTCATGTAATTAAGCAATCTGGAGCATTAAACACCTAACAATAAACTCCCCAGACCGTGAGCCAAATTCACCTCTTGTGGAAATAAAGGGTCTAACACAGCTATAAACAGAAGGAATTTTACCCATTTTCTTTTCCTAGCTGGCAGCCTACGCAGTGCAGTTTTCCATGTATGAAATAAATTGCTTTCTTCGAGGTATCAACCACATAAGGAAACCAAAAGAAAATAAATACAATATTGATCAATTAATGGAGAAGAATTTGCAACTTCCTTTGACATCTCCATAAGACAAACACTAAATAATGCAAGTGATGCTTTACTTGAGGCAAGAAGATTGGAAAATGCTGTGTTTCTGCCGAAATATTGAGCATTACTGAATTCAACATTTATATTTAATTTACAGCTGAGCTGATTTTGTGGAGCTTTAGCTTGCATCCAAACTATGCATTTTTCTGTCAGCTGTAAGAAACTATTCCATATTGATGGAGGAGCAATGCAAGTTTTTTTCATATAGACAGAGCATAAAATAAAATAAAACAATAAAATAAAATAAAATAAAAAATAAAATAAAATAGAAATCTGTCTTCACTAGCATGGAGGCCTTATCAAGAGTAAAGGCTGGCAGCTGTATTTTGGTGGCTATACTTTGGATTCCCCTCAAGTCCCTATTCTTCTCCATTCCTACATGGACAAAATATGCCCTGATATCATCTGACCGATGAGTCACTTCATTAATGGTCCTGCAAGCAGTGAAATGGGCCTTTGCCACATCACGTCGGTGTTTCTGACGCACACTTTCAGCAAGGCAAGTTTTATGAATCAATTCGCTAGCTCAAAGGGTGCCATCCATTTGCCTTTCTCACAACAAATATGAGGAAGAGACCAGTGTGAGGATACGTAAGAGAACAATACCTCCAGAAGCCACCAGCCTGCTCCCAATAGAAATAGCTGCCAGAAGTCAGTTTAGCCATGCATAAACTCAAAATATTTTGGGTTTGGCAGACGCTCAGAAGGCTCAATTACATGGGAGGCTCTTTTTCCAGGCTCTGTTATTCGAATCACGTCCCACCTTTGGCTAAATATATTTTTATGCTGGGAATTTTCTACCTTCATTCCTTGGATTCAAAGACCAGCAGCCTTCCTCTTTTATCCTCGTTTATTTTTCCCAGTGATCCTCCTGGACAGTAAAGCCTTATCCTCATTCCTTTGCACAGATTTTTATATAAATGCCATTCAGGAAGGCATAAAATTTCTGCACTGCCAAACACTTTTGCCCTCTTTCCCATCTATTTTTTCACTTGTCAACCAGAACTCGCAACTTTTCTTAGCAGCTTGCAAATTAGCTGAGGAAACAGAATTATTTGTGGTAGGTGCAGCTAAATTCATCCATTCTTGCTGCCTCCTAATATGTTTGCAGAATGTTGTTTGCACTGTTACTCGTGCTTAAATGCACTGTTCAACTCCAACGGATGCACCTCCTCTGAACGATGAACAGAAGCCTTGTAGTAAGTGCGATGCTCCTCTTGGGCAGCTACAAGTAAGTCCCAGCTGCTACCAGTAAAGCATTGCTTTGAAAAAAGAAGTGTGTTATAAAACTATAGCAGCCTCAAATCACCAGGATGATCTTGTACCCCACCACCGAGGGCAGCTCCATGACAGCTCTGGAACAGCCAGTTCTGCAGTTTTATACATATGGCTTTTGGTTGTAACTCAAGTCAGCTTGAAAAACAGAGTTGGTTTGCAAGATTTCAGGGAGGTGCAGTAAGACTTTGGGAAATGAAGCTTTTCCTATGAAATCCACGAGGGAACAGCTTCCCTTGCTGCCCTGGTCCCTACCATGCGTTTCCCAAGCCCTGGGACTCTTGGCCAGAGCCATGCTTTTGCAAATTAAACTCTCTGTGCTAATTACATTGTAGTTGCAACTTTATTTGCTAAGTGGCTAGTTGACATCAGAGCGAGTCCGATTAAGATGTGTTAATATTTGTTTGTTTCAAAACACAGACCAATAATGGTCTGCGTTATTCATGGGCTTGTGCCCAAGCCACTCTGTCTTAACTGTGGTGGCTGTAGAGTATTACATTTCCTAATGATGAATATTAACAATATTAAAAATAAATCCATGATTTTTTTTTTTTCTTAAAGCCCTTCTTAAAATAGGCCGACACTGAATTGCTCTCAGCTAGTCTTCCCCAGCCTCACATTTGTGGCATCCGCCCAGATCAGAGCATCGCTATCCTGTGCTCAGGCGATGCAGTGAAAATAAAACCACAGCTGTCAGTGGGCACGGTTCGTACCTTTAGGCTGCATTTCAGGAATGATGGAAATAGTTCCTGGGAAATAGTCTATACATGGAAAATGCTCTTATAAGCATTTGCTCTGACAAGTTATTGCTCTTACAAGTTACTGTATAGCTTCCCTAGGATGCAAAGTTAAATATGGGTTATTATAAGCACAGAAAAGTAAAAATACAGATGATTGAAGCACATAGGAACAAAGCAAGATCGATTTTGTCCTGTATTATAACACCAGCAAAGCACACAGGCCATATTTGTTTTGATGAGGACATTTGGTGCTTTGTCACTTTCGGTCCATCCAATTAAACATTAAATAACATCTTTGGCTGAACTGCACCCAAGTTCCTTAAATAAATCGAACGATAAACTAAATTGCACTAATGTGACTCTCTCAATTAGTAGGATAATTTTTTCTCACAATAATTAAATGGTCATTTTCTCTTTCTGGGCACAGAAGAAAACAGATTAAGTTGACTTGAGGAATTTGTCAGCCTGCGTGTAATTTATATAATGGGCAAAATTCTTGTGGTGCATTACCAGCTCTCCCTTTCTCCTCCCAGCTTAGAGGCACTAAAGCCACTTGCTATTTCAAGTCAAAGTCTTCTATGACTCATAAGCCCAAATCAGCCCCTTAGTTTCTTAAAGATAAAAGAATATCTGATAGGATATCTAAGAATCCAAAGTGCATTTCTATACAGCATGGGGTTTCAATAACATACACTTTCTTCTGTTGTCCAGTAAAGCCTTTAACATTAGGAAGGGGACAGTGACATTTTAGCTTGTATTTCTCTATTTCTGCTCCTGGATATAAACAGGAGACATCTGGAAGGCCTAATTCTTTATTTTCAATTGTATATCCCAGCAATGCCTTTGAGACATGGATAAGAGTAATCAGTTTTATCATTATTCACATTATTGGTTCCTTTTCAGTTCCTAGACCCTTAGGAAAAAAAAAGGCAGGTTCTCCTGGGAGGATACTAATTATTCATTGCACCTCCATGCAAGGTTTAAAAACAAAAACACTTTACACTGCAGAAATTAGGAAAAAACAAAGCAGGGTTCAGCGTGATCTCACATGTTCATTAGGATATAAATTTCATCATGCAACTCCAAAATGACATGAGGAGTGGGAGGGGGATTCCCACAATTCAGCGTAGAATTCATGAATGACTATTCAATATTTTATTTCACCCGTGCTGTTTCACACTTGGACTGCAGCTTTATTTGTTGGATGCTATTCAAGCTCTCCTCTGAAAACAGAACAAAAATTATTTGTACTTAGTTTTCTTTAGGAAATATCACTACAGATCTGTACATTTTCCTGAACAATACTGCATATATTTCCAGAATTACACCTGAAATGAAGCATGAGTTATCCCATCAACACAGTGACAAGGGCATTTAGGTCAGAAGCACCCACTTTGGAGTGTCCAACAGAAAAGACTCAATCTTGAGTTTATTTTAATTTATTTTAACAATACTTATCATATAATATACTCTTTGTATTCTGAAAGCTCAACTCCACCAACTTTAAATATAGCTTTCAAATATTCAGCATGTTGGCAAATCATAGTTTCAGCTCAGAAAATTGGGAAATTTATTAAACCCAAACTTTTCACAACCAGCTGGCCTCAGCCTTACTGGCATTCACCTCTGGCACATGCAAAATGGGAACAGGTTGTCCCTGAAAGCAGCTGGCAGCTTTAAGCAGTGCCTTGCTTTGGCTTTCCCTGCTATCCAATGTCTCCTTCTCTGGAAAACTTATTTTCTCCAGGGTTTTACTGACGACAGTCTGCTTCATTGTTCACAGCTCCATGAATTACTCACAAACACAGACCATGTAAAGAAAGCAATAAAACTTAAGGTGGGGGAAAGAAAAGAAATAAGAAAATCAGGGGTTAAAGCTGAAGGGATGATCTTAACACTCCTTGCTTGTTCTGGAGCTGTCTAATAGGAGGGATTTCCAGTCTACTGTTTCAAAGTCCAGAGATGTGCACCTGTAATCTGCTTTAACAGGATGTCATTAATACTGCCAGGTCAATGGTTATCAAGTTACAAAAAGGCAATGTGGCATTACAGCTAGTCATCAGCAACAGTGGGCTTTTTATAACCAAATCTTCCAAGCTGAGCTAACCTAGTGGCTCCTACCAACAGCAGGCTGCTTCCTTCCCTGTCCCAGTTTCCATCGCTTTCCCAGGAAGCTGCAAAGACCAGTTTTAGTCCCTTTGGTCCATGTCTCATCCCACCCCAGTATCACTTCCCCAGCATCCCCTGCCCTCACCAAGCCAGAGCTTGCCCTGAGCCCATGCTGCTTCTCAGCCCATGCACATGTGGGAACTGTAAGTCCTGATACGTTTATCCCTTACTCAAATTTGGGTAAGTAAGTTTTGACAGAAGAAGGGGAAAGAAAAAAAAAATAAATAAATACACATTTTGCCAAATTTTAAGTTGTGTTCCAAAACATGGCAACATTGCAAATTGTTGCAAGAGTGTTTTGAATATGGAGAAAAATACAATTTTTCCTTAGATGCCTCCCTGGAAAAGACTAAACAACTTCTGACCTTATTTTCCAGAACACTTTCATTTTAAGCTGGCATCTGCAGCATAAGTTTAAAGCTCAACCTTTTCAAGTTTTGCAAATGACAGGGAACTGAAAGCAGGTCTTGACAATGCTCAGCACCTGGTCAGTCTTGAGAATAACAACACTGCAGAGTCTCATGTGTAACATACTTATAAAAGGCCTGAAAGTAAGCTTTTTGCTTTTTAGATAAAATCTAATGAGAGCAAGGTAAATGAAGCAAGACATGAAGAGTTACAACTCTCAAACCTGCTGGCGTAACCAGCGAAACAACGACAAGTCCCTTCGTATGCTCCAGTAAACCCTTTTTCAGTTGAACGAACTTATTTCACCTCGTATAAACACTCTTGGAGAGACAGTCTGAATCTGAGGAACCAGTGGGACAGTCTCCCCAAGACTGCGTATCGCCAGCTGCTCTGGGGCAGTGGAGGAGGGAGCCGCTGGGCTCCCTGACCCGATAACCTTGTCTGGGGTTAAGCAGACAAGACATATGCCAGCTTCTCCAAAATCAGCAGAAACCCATGCTGAGATGTCCACAAGAGATGTCCAAAAACCAGTAAGTATCTACCAACCTATGCTGCCCCACCTTGCCTTGCTGCTTGGGACCTGCTAGCAACATGGGGGAAGTTTTGTTGTGCCTTTTCAAAAATGGCATGCTATGACTATTTTTTAACGTTTGCTTTTAAGAAATGGTTTTGCAACTGGGCTTGAGAGCGTGAATCAAACATGTACAATCTCAGCAGCCTGAAGCAGTGAATACCAGTAACACTTCTTGGATTGCAATCAAGACTTACTCCAGAGAAAGGATTACTGGAGATAACAGCAGATCTGCATCCGAGTTTCTACCCTGTCTGCAGAAACGTTTCGAAAAATACAGAATGGAAATAAAGAAGGTGATCGCCAAAATCTGTAACAGCAGCCTAGGGGCAGAGAGGAGCTTGGAGGATTTGAGAGCATCTGAAAAAAAGGATAAAGAAACTTTCTCTGGGCTTTAAAGGTAGGAACTAAAACCTATATGAGAGAAAGGCAGGAAAGTGAAGCAAAGCATAAAGAGCAAAAGGCATACCCAGCAGAGTAGGGAATAAGTATGCAGAACAACAAGAGACATAAAAGTGTGGCAGGGCAGAAAGAACATAACCCCGGGTAAAGACGTATTGAGTTGGCTGGTGGAAGAGAACTCGGGAAGCAGTCAAAGCTGTCCCAGAGGTCAGCCCATCTTGAACAACACCATACAGCAATGTAGCCTGTGGACATGCACAAATAAAGCACCAAACAAGGTTGTTGGACAAAAAAAGTCATGCTGGAGACTGCCGAACAGAACGAAAGATCTGCCCAAAGCAATTCAAAGCAAGATTTCACCTTCAGAGAAGTAAAAGGGATGGACTGATGCTGGTTTAACACTTCAGATTTAGTTAAGTGCCTCTATGGGTTATGGTTAAACCACCTTTAACATCCCCATGTGAAACAAACCTCTTGCAAAGCACACTGCTAACACTACCCTTGAAAGGGGAAGCAAATAGTTACTGTCTGGCTTGCTAATGAATTATCCCAGAAAAAATACTGCCTGTGCAGAGATGTTAATTCTCAACTATCTTCTCTTGTGACCTTCACAAGTAAACTCTGCAGCCAAAGCAAATTAAATGGATATCTTACACTTCCAGCCACGTGGCTTCAGTCTGGGAGGATCTAAAACTTGGGGGTTTTTTGCTGTTAGTATGATTTTTATTATTATAAGGATTTTGTTAATGGCGGAACCTAGAGGACCCACATCCTCAAAAACCATATAAAACATTCAAAAATATACACATATATATGCACACACACACACATATATCCCCTCTTTTCAAGTTTAAATTCCAAGATCTTTACAACTGTAATATGTATGTTCGGGGGATGGATACGTGACCTCTCTTCCAACCTCAATTATTCTGTGACTCTAAATTACTTCTTATGTAAGGTTTCAGCCTAAAGGTGTGCATGTAGGATTTTGCAACTTGCATTGGCAAGCACCGTATGAGTTTGTTTGCAGTGAGGCTCTAAGACTATGTTAAAATCTGTAAGACAGTGAAAAAAGCTGCTAGAGAAACCTCTTAAAATAGGGTGTGAGTTGGCAAACAAAGATAACAAGGACGCAAGGAGATAGCTATTGAGCAGACAGAGAATATGAAAAAATACAATTAAAGTCAAATCAAATTTTGTCTTATGTACAATATTCCTGAAGATTATTCCGGTGTTTAAAAAAAAATTTTAAAAAAAAAAAGGAAGAAGCAAGGAGCCAGTTAGCACACATAGGAAATGTCTGTCTGGGCCAGATTTGTAACAGTCAGTTCAGAGAGTACTAACAAAGTATGGAGTCACACAGGTGCCTTGTAAGGCCATAAACCTCTTCCCTTGGCCACAACTTGTTACCAGACTCTTTTTGTCTGTCACAGCACATTAAAGATTAGCATGAATTTCCTGTCTACACTGCACTGATTCTAGTTTCTCCCCCCTCAACTGGAGAGCCTCCCAAAAAATCAACAAGTCTGCTTGATTCACTGAAGATGCTCAAAAAATTATGGACTGGGGTGCAGATGGAGGCTCCTGAGTAGGATTCAATGTGGCAGACTACGCCGTTACTCATGTAAGAACAGCAAGAACAGACCACATTGATTGCATGACTACAGAAACCTCATCACCCAAAGATCAGCTGAAGGATTACAAAAATCCTGCCTGATGCAGTTCAGGATAATTTGCGACAGCAATATGTCTTGGTTTGCACAAATCTGTTTATCCTTGCTCTCAAAGCCCACGACTGCTGAGGCTGATAGACAAGATATGGCATGGGATGCAGCAAGACCCATTGCTCCAGTCGTGGAGCAGCACCACCACATAGTCCTCCCTTAAACTCTAAAGGATTCTTCACTGTCCCTCCACTGTACCAATAGTTACCTGCTGTAGGACACTCATAGAGAAGCACTTCAACATAAAAGGTTTGCAGCTGCTAATTCCACAGTCTCAATTTTCTAGTGGATAGCAAAGCGTGCCAAGAAATATTTCAATTGTGATTTACATGTTGGGGAATTGCTCAGTTTGAGTTTGATTTTTGAGGAATTAAAACAGTGAAGGTGAAATTCAAAAGAACACACTGTTCTGCAGCCAGTGCAAGATGAACACAGGACATGTTGCTGGTTCATCCTCATATGCAGTTACCCCATTGCTTCTGAAACCCATATATGAAAAAAAAAAGTGATCAAAGAGAATAGATGAGTTTCATATTTATCCTAGATAAAATATTGAAAAGCCTGAATACTTAGGGGGAACGTAGGGTTTGCTTGTCTAATTTGACTCAGTCTTACCTCAATAAATAATATGTTTCAATCTTAAAAGCAAACAAACCCAACAACCTCAAACACAGATTGCTTTTCCCCCAAGCAAGTGATTTTGTGGAAGGACACAGTCCACCTTGTCAAGCTGCAATGTTTGTCTCAAATTTCCATTTTGGCTGAGCAGCTCTTAACCTGGAATTATGACTGCGATGCCACAAGTGCAAATTGCCCCTTTTTGGTGCTCAAAGCCTCTTGTAAGCACAACCTACCAGTGCATACATATGCTGATGTAGAGGACTCTGCTGGGATGGGAGGTTTGCAAGAACTAGATTGCACTTAAAAGATAAATTCAGCCCATGAGTAATTCATTACCCTGGCTCACAGCAAACCCACACGGTGTGAGAACACATCGCGAGCCACCTTGCCCTTGGGAACAGGTGCTTTCACATCAGGGTATTCAGAGATCCCTTCAGATAAATCCACACTTGAATTTGTTTCTTCAAGCTGTGCACACAATCTTTAGCAAAATGGGCCACAGCAGCCCCTCAGGCAACCCTGAGTTAGGGTGGGAAGCGTGAACAGGCTCCAGCTGTATTTTGATACTCTTTTATAAGTGACACACCACCTTTCAAAATAGGAAGCAACCAGTTTTATGATTTATAAAGAGGGGAGGAATCAAGAAGGCAGGTCTGTAACATAGCAGCTGGGCTGGGAGTTAGATGAAGGAGATGGGTGGAGAGTGCTGACCCCAAGGCTGGCTCTGCTCCTGGTAGTACCAGCATCTCTGGTTTATGACTGTCTCCAAAGTGCACAGACTTCGTTCTCAAAAAAACAAAGCAACAGACAAGAAACTTTACACTCATCTTCAGGGTTTCCATAACAACACTTCTGTTACTTGACGTATTTCAAAAACTAAGAAACCCTGATTTATTTTTCTTTCTCAGGCCTTCTAAGACACTTTGTTAACTTCATCTCTCTTAAAACACTGAGATGTTTTCTGCTGAATACACTGAGAAAAGACATATTTTGTTCACCTGCCCTAAACAGCTGTTAGATTATGCTATCCAAATTTATTTTCTAGTTGCAATCCACCTCCCTTGCTCTTTAGAGCTCTGGCTTTCATTTCCTGGCTTTTCAAAATATTTTTGAAGTATTTCAAAATGTTAGGAAAAAAAAAAAAAAGTTGAAGTTATAAACATATAAAACAGTAGAAGTGACCAGTCAACTTTAATTTATTCTTTTAATTAAAATGAAAACCAGACTTGGTATGCGATGTGGTAAGTGGTATCGGGACATGCAGTCATTGCAATCTCTTATTAAACACAACAGAACAAAACCAGAGGTTGAGATCCCTTTGAACAGCAAAAACATCATTCCCTTCTCTCCCTTTTTACCCATGATAATCATGCGCTTGAAAGCTAATGATAAAAGAAGATACATTTTTAGAAAATTAAGACAGCTGCTTCATACAGAAGTTGCAAATCCAGAAAAATAAAGACTAAAATTGATAAAAATCTACACACTGATAGTATTTTACACTATTATACATGCATACACCCACATATAAATACACTCTTGAATACTGTTCAGAACATATAATTCAGTTTACTGCCAAACACCTGTAGCTCTGATTGGAAATCACACTTTGGAAAGAAAAAAATTGTTCAAGGGAAACCCTGAATAGCTCTTCCAGCCTCTGATACTGGCCACATCCTTGAAAGACACGTTGTGGGGCTAAAACATGCCCCATGGGGCAAGTGAAAAGGCCCACTGGGCTCAAATGTACTTTGACATCAGCCAGACAACACACATGCCCTGGTTAGAGTTAGGTAAACAAGAAGTGTCGCCAAATTGTAAGTTTTCTGGCCTAACAAAGAGGTAGCTGAAGGACGGGTAATGCCCAAATCCCCGAGCCCCATATAAAGACGCAGATTAGAGGACAGAGGTCTGTGCCAGACAGAGGAGGTATGTACTCTTCACCTACAGCTAGCAGAAGACTGAGTCCAAAAATACTCAAGACCTGAATCAAGTTTCAAGGTAGAGATCCTGCAATAACCAGTAAAGTCTTTACCTCTCTCAAGCAGTACCACAATAGCGTGGAGTTTTTTTAGCTGGATTTTAGCTGGATTCATTCAAGCGCTACGATGCTATAATGCTTTTAAAGTGCATTGCCCCATTAGCAATGTGGCATGTGCTGCTTCATTACGTCTCCCAACTCTTTACTATGAATGTTAAATAACACGAAGAGAAATGTATGGATAATCCACCTGGGGGACATCTGGAGATGACTTATTTGGTCCTTCCAGCCCATACTGCTCGGCCAAGGAGGGAGACTGGTGCCACCTTGGGCCATTTCCCTTCGCCTCTGCAGCTCTCTACCTGCTTGATGGCCACTGGTGGCAAGTAACGTGAACGACTCCAGCCTGAGCATGTGATGTTTGTGGAGGCTCCAACCCTGGAGGTTTTTAGCACCAGACTGGATAAAGCCCCAAGCTGACTGGTCTGACCCCAGAGCTTGCTTGAGCAGAAAGCTGTACTTGAGACCTCCCGAGGTCCCCTCTGACCTAAAGGATCCTACAATCCTATCTTCCTCCTCTATATATAAAAAAGAAGAGGAGCTAAAAGGGCTGTAAAATTATATTATTACTGTTACAAATTACAGATGCACATCTGAAGGAAAAAAAGTAAGTATTCTTGGTATTTCCATTGTTACTGTCTTTGGAAATGTGGCACCTTATCACACAGTGCTCCGGGTGTCAAGTAACAGTAAGTCTAGATGTATGACTACAGATCTCATGTTCACAAAGCACAACTCCTCTCTCCCCTATTTTCCATGTTTTACTGGTAAGTAAATACCTAGGATGAGATTGAACTATGGCCCCCTTCATGGGCCTGGCAGCTGGAAGGAAAGCACAGACCACAACCTGAGCCAACCAGCAAAGTTCTCAGTTGAGTGACTGGGATGAAGCAGGAAAAGGTCTTGAGTAAATCAACTTTTTCAGCTGACATGTGCAATGAGCCCAGGTTTCTGAGTTACACAGAACCAGTAGCATTTTGGTGTTTTCATTTCTTGTCCAGACACAAGAGTTTTTGAATAGTTGGTCAATAAAACTTAGTAACGTTTTTGACAGCAAAGTGTTACTGATAAAATAGGCACTTCAAAATTTTACTCTTTTTTTTTTCCACCTAAGGCAAAAAGTGAATGATTTCTTCTGAAAACAAATCCTTTTCCATTTCACAAGAATTATTCTCCACCAAGGGCACTGCTAGATTCCCAACCACCTTCAAAACAAACTGAAGAATTTTCATTAGTTACTTTAAGCTTCTAAACTAGGAAATCAGTTGACCAACACACTGGTGTCATTCCTCTTCTTAGCCGGTTGCCAGCCCTTCCTAATTATCAGATACATGCTCAGCCTTCCCCCAAGTCATGCTCTGCAGCAAGACCCTTGAGACGAGGAGATCGGGTCGTTAATGCCACAGACTCATCTGTTTTCATCTGTCAGGGCACACTGTGCTGGGGTCAGAGCAGGCTCCTATCAAGCAGATGAGATCCTTGCAAGTACAGCAGTGGGACTTCTCCTTTTGCCACATCAGCGTCAGCCTCCAGAAGAGGCACGTACAGCAGTAATGCTGTTCTCTTCAAGCTTTACGCATAAAGCTTCTCCACCAGGAGTATGAGTGAATACGGTAATGAATGGAGCTGTTTTACATCTTGGCAGGTGAGAATATCCTTGCTACACCTCCGGCTGGTATTCAATCACTTTACAGAAAGAGTGAAATGATCTAGAGACTCTCCACTGATCTGAGGCAGAAACATCTGCTGAAAACAAAACCATCTGATTCACTGAACAGAGCAAGGTTAGCAGGAGGAGAGAGCTGCAGTCAGGCACACATCCAAGAAAAAGGCTATCATTGGTAATGCAACGTAGGAAATATGCTATTGGAGCAAATCGAGATTGGCAGAGGGTTTTTTGCTACGAGCCTGAACACCTCTCAGCTCTGTAAACAGGGAAAGAAATGTGCAGCGAGGGGACTTGTGAGCTGCTCCCCTTCCAGTTTCTATACTGCAGCCTCACAGGGAGATGAATCCCTGTTATTTAATTATTTTAGCCTATTATTTAGTCTACTTTGCACTAAGAAGACTCCTAACTCTGATTTAAGACCTCAAAAGCACCCTGTCGGTAAAGGAAGGACAGTTTATGGCTTTTTTCTGCTAGGGAGAGAGGGGAAAATAGCACCACTGTCAGCACAAATTTTATAAAAAATGTCAAGTGTGTCATAAACCATCCAGAACAATCAAGACGTGCACCAGGAATACGAAAAAACTGTCAGTAGCAACCAAACCACTGACTCCTCAGAGACCCTCACGTGCCTGGAGGATTCAGGTTTCAAACTAAACTTGCAGAGGACACTTACCTAATAATGACTTCCATTTGTTTAATAGATTTTGCTCTTGTATTGCCCAGCACTGTTTCCCAAATTCACTCTCTGCAAATGAGCGTAAGCTCTCAAATCTCCATGGCTATCCAGAGCTTTTCAGCTGACACAGGCTGTTTTCTTCTACAGTATACAAGCACAGCTCTAAAAATCAAGAGTTCACTGAGCAACAGGGAAAGGATGCAAGACATGTAGGTTGGATTAAACAGTCATTATGCCTTGCCTGTGCCTGAAAAGACATGACAGCAAGCAAAGCAGGGATGCTTTGGGAAAGTGAGATGTTCTGGGCTATACTTTTCTTCGTTTCTCTCAGCTAAATTCAATCCTGTCCCTGCTTTCTCCAAGGGGATATAAAATCACTACAGAAAAATCAAAAGAGAGCACAACGAGGAGAAATGGTTTGCATACAACTTGAAGAAAAACGAAGGCTGAGCTGAACATATTCTCTGCCAGCCAGAAAGGACCATCTGCATTTCCTTGCTGCAGATCAGGCAGTCTCGCCGCCAGTAGAAGGATTACGAGGCTGAAAAAATCAGCTAAAATATGGAGCTGTGTTTCTCTGAAGGCCACGTATGGATGCCTCGCTCCAGATGGCAGCTGACACCTGAGAAAGGGAAGAGGGGAGCTGTTTTGGAGAACATTAAGGAGTTAATAATTTGGAAAAAATACATGCACTGTGAACTTCAGGAGGTCATTTGGTCCAAAGAATAAAATGCAGGAAGAAAGTGAGAGAAATTAAGTATGTAAATAGAGTCATTATTCCGAGACGGAGAAAAGGCAAATGTATCATACAGGAGCTACTTGTTTAGACGATCAAACATCATCACCTAAGAAACAAGGTGGCAGGCCTTAGGCAAGAAACCGGGACTTAATCTAAACTAAATGTTTCATTCTTCTACCCATCCTCTTGCAGACCTGGATATTCACATTATATAGCATTTTTTCCTACAGCAGTGGACAGGCACACTGCTAAAGGGTGTCATGAAAGTTGTTAAAATTGCAGAGTTATGTGTTTGGTAGGCTCAGGCGAGAGCAGCATGTGAGTCCAAAAGACACTTTCATATACAGAAACTAGAGCATAGGCACATCTAGCTCAGCTTTTGTAAAGTGTAGGCTCTTCTTTCTAAAATAAGCCTAGAACTAGCTCGGATTTACACTTTTCTTAAAAGAAGGGCCAGTCTCCTTGCCTGGTGTCTTGGGAAAGCCCAACAGAGTGGACCTTTTTTCAGCAGATGTACCAGGCCAGCTGTAAGCACTTAGAAATCCTTCTTTCAATCTCATTTTTACCAGACCTGCTTTTCACTTTTGTTTTTCTCTAGAAAATCCAACATTGTTGGTGTGATGTTCCACACCATTATGGAAAACATGCACCAGAAAAGCCTGCCCTGTAGAATGCACCTCTGCAGTTATCAGAGATGTATCAGCTCATACGGTGGCTGAGGATTTCCGAGCCACACCAAGGAATGGGAACAAATGGCCATATATAAAACCTACACTGTACTTTGGAAAAGAAAACTTAGGGTAGGGGGCAGCAGCATTTCTGGGAATAGATATCCTAGGGGCTGGAGATCAGACTGCTGCTCTGATCAGGGGCTGCTCATGTTGTATAAACATGACAATGTTCCCCCTCCTCCATAGACAAGACAACCTAAAAGGGCTGTGAGGATGTTTGGAGGCATTTTATACAACAGTGGGTACCATCCACTTGAAATATCAAGATAAGAGTAATTATTTATTCTTGTGAGGCTTGCTGGGTGATCACTGCTAGAGAAAGATTGCTTTGCAGTACGAGCTCTTGTTTAAAATCAAAGTTGACAAATGGGAAAATTACAAGATTGGAAACACCTTGTAATATAGAGGGATGTGATTTCTCAGTCAAATGTATTTGAAGTCTCTTCTGAAAACACGGGCAAATTGAGTTTTAATTAGTTTTGCATACATAAAGCACACGCTGAACTTTCAAGTAGCAAAGCTTCAGTTCACTCACTGCAGCTGCAATTTGCACTACTCCAGGTTAATCCAATGTCTACTCTTTAAAAATCTGAAATACATACTTTTTTTAGATGCTACTTCATGTTTGCAAACCAGCACATTGACTTGGCTCAGTCAAATGTGATTTATTACTGTCTGTAGACATCAGAGAGAAGCAAGAATCAGCGCACTGACATTAACTGATGGAGGTAATACAGACTGGCAAGTCCCATTTTACTTCTGCGTTATGTCGCCAGTCTCTTGACTGTGGAAGAGGGAAAAAAAATCTGATAATGCTCTCTCTGGGCATGCAATTTCAGAAAGCGAAGCAGATAGATCTGATGATCTGCCTACAAACAATTTTTCAGCTCACAGTCAGCAGCTTTGTGCTACATGGTGCAATGAAGCAAGTTTTCCTCAGCAAGCCAGAAGCAAGTTCTGGTATTCCTATTCAAATGAATAGTACACGAAAAGCATAAGGGCCAAACATTAAAGCCAAACTTCCCAAGTACTAGCGCATCAGTCAATAAAATCAGACTAGGAGTTCTGATTTTGGATGGGAAAAGGGCTTGGCGTGTTTGAAATTATTTTCACATGGCAAATGCTTGCTTTTATGTCCACATCCCACGACAACAGCCTGCAGATGCTAACAGGTATTTCAATATGCCGAAGCCCAAAGCATGAGCACCTAACGCTAAACATTGGCAATTCACTTCTCTTTCAGTACCACCACCAGGATGGCAATTATAATCCTTTTTCTCTGCTTGGCCTCACACTTCCTGCCTAGATCTTCCTAACTCCTATATATCCACATTTGATGCTTCCCTGCATCGCACAAAGAAGCTGTATGCTTGTTTGGAATACTGCAGCATTTACTGTAAGAACACATCCAAGGAGTTGTCCTGTATTTCACCAAGATGCAAATGACGCACCACTTATTTCCCCATGAAGCCTTCTGTGTGGAGAAAGCCCCTTCCACTGGGGCCATTCCTGGAGCGAAACCCAAGAGCTCTGCTGGGTAATCGCCAGCACCAAATATTTTTGTTCTCATTTGTGCAGGCTAAAAGGCTGCAGGCTTGTCTCCCCAGTGTGGATGTGAACACTCACACCTAGGCTTTTTTACCCATCCCCATTCAAAACTTCTTGCAAATCTCAGCTAAGTCAAGTGATGCATTTGTTAGAAGGCATTACATGAAATGGAGTCATCTTCCCATATAGCCATTTGAAACAGCACTTTAAAGCATCTATACTCAGACAGCAGTGGATGGGATGCCTTCTGCTTACTTCCAAAACTGCTTCTATCCTCCGCTGCAAGCAAAACAGTAGCTTTTATCAGCCCAGGTTTCAGCACAAGGCAGCACATTTGCTCATCTGCATCAGTTTGCCAAAGAGTTTTAAGTGTCTCTCAGCCCCTCGTGCTGCAAAGGCCATTTGTTGCCCGGACTTCTTCCTGGGGAAGAGGAAGGACATGATGAACAGAGCTCAGTGTCCTGGGTGTGAAATTCAGAAGACTTAGAAGAATCAAGGCCTAATATATAGCAGACACACCAGTGCCAAGAGCTCCGGGTGAGTACACACAACAGTATAAGTCAGAGAAAGTTCACGCTAGACTGAAGTCTGTGGATGAAGATTAAAATTGCAGAAGACAGCATTAGTTGAGGAAGAACATACACAAAAGAGCTGGAAAGGTTATGAACAAGAACTTCTGAAAAAAAAAAGCAAAAGAAACACAGAACCACCCACAAATCTCATTTGCTTTCTTTTACTTCTCTGTGAATACAGAGGGAGATGAGAGGAGGAGAAAAAGCCAAAGAGGGTCCCAACTCTGAACTTTTACATCGATTTTTCCTCTGAGAGAGGTTATTTACTCCTATTCATAGGAACATCATTGTATTTTCAAGAACTCCCATCTATTTCCCAAGAGGATATATTAATTTCTCTTCTATTGAGCACTTTGAATAAAGCTTCTTTCTTCTTCTCTGAGTGGCTGCCTTCCTCCTACAACCTATAATTGCCCTGACACTTCTTGAGGTTTTTAATAACAAGTATATAATGTTATATTGAACACCAGTGGATAGAAAACTGTATCTTGCACAACACTGCAGAGCCATAAATACAGATGATGATTATGGGCTTCTCTAGTGCATTGTCTTTGTCATCGAAGTGGTGCAACCTATCTTATAGAGAAACACAGTGAGGATACTCCAAACTCACCCAGGGGAGAAAGCCATGCTCCCTAAAAATCCATTTTTTAAGCTCTGGATGGGCAAGCCCTGTCCACCTGATGATGTCATGATTGAACACCGCCTCTGCTAACATGATTTACCCTTTGGAAATAGAAAACAATACCATTGTTGATAAATTGTTGATCCATCTTTCAGCTTCAGCCTTTGCAAATTTGATTGTATAAAATAAAGCATATAGAACTGCCTCAAAGCAACTACAGTTGAGAACAACTGCCGGGTAAAACAGGTTGTAACAAATAGTAAGTAGAAACCCTACTCACCTTCTGCAATATTAATTAGCAAAGGATTCATCTCTAATACAGTTGTCACTGCCTCCTAAAGCCAAGTGAGCCCTCCCTGCTCTACATCCTACGAGAAGGGTGTATCACTTGACACAGCAATATTCAGCCTCCACACCACCATATCACTGGAGGCTACCGAAGTCCAGAAAGGACAGGCTAAAGGGAGAAGAGGATACTGACATGGGCAGTGCAGTACCAAAGCCATTTGCTGCAAACTCTGGATGACACCTGGCATCCAGAAGACCCCATCAAATCACAATGGTTTATACTGATGTGCCTCTTCAGACAACATGGCTACAGAAAGTGGTACTCCAACCACAGGAGAAGCCCTCTACATGGGCACTGAGATGGAGAACTAAGACATGGACATCTTCAGCGAGCAAATGAAATTACACACAACTGATAAGGCAGCCCAGTGCCAAAAATCTGCAGACAAGGACACACCTCAGAGTACGAAAAGCAGAGCCAAACCAAATGGCAGGACCAAACTGAGGAAGTTGCTCACTGATGATCGTAAGACTGTGCACGAGCAGAGCACGTTGACATTTCTCTCCACTGCCAAAGCATCCTCAAGCCTGCTGCTGTGTCTGTGCAGGAGAGGTGAAGGGGTACATTAGATACCTTTCTGATGTTTTTCACAGTGAAACAACACAATGACTCTGCACCTGGTGCAGGATACCAGCCTAAATGGCTCCTACTCACACTTTCTGGATGTCAATAAGGACAGGATCACTGCCAACTGAATTGCAGGCAGGTAGTTCATTGTGCTGCCAGCTGAAACATGAGGTCTGAAACTGAATAAGTGATGTCATGCTGAGCCATTAATAAGGAGAGAGAGCTGGCTGACAAAAGCAAAACCACTTTTAGCTACTCTTAAAGACCCCCCTCTCCGTCCTCCTTCCTGCTTTCCCTACTGCCAACAACACGGCTGCGACCAAGAAAACACATGGCACAAGCAGTTCAGAGATTTAGGAGGGATTTACACCTTTTCAATAAACCATTTAATCCCACCTGCAAGACTGCCACTTTTCAGATGACCTAAGTGTGCTGGGAACTACCCGAAGGTCCTCCAGCTATCCGAGCCTAAACACCTCTTTGAAGGATGCTGGCTGCCTACCTCCTGCTGAAGAAGCTGTAATATTGCCTAGGCTGAAGACTGGTTAATTATTACTTAGCATGTAATCCATCTTAGTGATTAGGATTAATGAAAGGGTCACCTGGAGAATGCTCTCACAATGTGCAGATCCCACAGCCTGTTGATCCAAGCGCCCATGGTGTACGGCAGGAGAACGCATTAATTATGTTGTTCAATGGCCACTTTGGCAACAGTAGAAAGCAATAGGTTTCTCCTCCCTCGTCCCTTGCTGAAAGCCTGGGAACAGTTAACGATGGCTATGGCAACAGATATATAATGCCCCGTGAACGCACCAAAGGTCTGGGATTAAGCGTCAAAGATTCACGTCCAAATCTTGGCTTATCCAAAAGGTGAAGTATGTTCTTGCATTCCTGATCCCCTTCCCCGTTCTTTTTCCCTCCATATTCCTCAAGCCTTCCTCCTGGTGTTTTAAAAGCAAAAGATACCAAAGTACACTTAGTTTTTGCAACGCTATTGCAGAACATGGATTTAGCAGATACAACCTTGAGATCTGAAGCATTTTTGCTGCCGGCCCTGATCCTGTCTCCACAGAGCACAGGTGGGACAGGGTGCAGGCACAGGGCTGTTCACTTGCTACATGTCATAAATGCCAGGGCAGCAGTCATTTGCCTGGCTTTCATCAGGGTGGTGGGGGGGAAGTACCACCATCAGGAGGGATCCAGCTCAGGACCAAGTCTGGGATACATTTCCCATCCCTGTAACACTGTGTGCAGCTTCAGGATCTTGCCTTGCATGCTAGACCCCCTTTCAGGGGAGGGAGAGCTGATGTTATGGAGACAGCACTCATCCATCAGGCACTTTAAGGCACCTTTGGGAATTCAAAAGTTAGGCAGAGCCTAATATATTTGAGGGCTATGCATTTAAGAAAGGGAAGATACCTTCTCCTTTCTGCTGGCACTTTGCTTGCCAGCTTGCCATTTGGTTTCATATTTTTATGTGTTGTTGTTGATGCATTTTATTTTTTAATGAATCTCTGCAAACACAAGGAAATAAGGACTTCCCAAACAAACTAGAAACAAAGTTACTAGAGTAGGATTCACCATTTCCAGCACACTTTAAATCCCAAATTAACATTTTCAGCAGAACACTTTTCCACTTTTGTGACTGGATGATACTGAAGCAGGCTAGTATGAGAGGAAACATTACTTTGGATCCCTTGAGATGGCAGAGTTCAAAAAAGTAAATAAAAATGCCAGGAAAAAAAAAATATAGAAAATGTCTCAAGACATGCAAACCTCAATCATAGCCACAGAAATGCCAGTCCAAGTATTCTGGCATGTTAAATGCCAATTTACACAGACAACTTTAAAAGCACTTTTCCAGTGCTTACTGCCTTTTTCAGTGTCACAGACATGTTTTCTGTGTTTTATGAACAGGGTTTGTATGCCAGTTTAGGAGGAGAGGAAAAGCAGGGAGGAGAAGGTGGCACAGCATTGCTTTGTCATCACAACAACTTCTGGAATAGGCTGGACATAGAGAAGTGATGGAGGAAGAAATGCTCTTCTCAGACTAGAAAACAGAGCAAACATTAATAGTCAAAGTGACACTTCTGAATTTCACTGCCCAAGATCAAACCAGTGCAGTTATTAATTTTTAACATCAAACACAACCTAAGTGTTATACCATTCTGCTGTCTCCCGAGCCAGTCTAGCTCCAGAACCACACATAGCACCCTTTGAAATGATGTGCATCAAATACGTGTGGCAAAAAGTGACGCCTGGCAATACCATTGCTTCCGCATGTTGCCCCTGCAGCCAGAGCCCTCAGACCAGTAAATAATCCTTTCCAAGAAGAAAAGAAAGGAGTCTGATTCCCAAAAGCAGCAGACAGGCCTGGTCACATGCTTCTTATGGGAGGAAGGACTGGAGCACCCACACAGCTTCACATAGCTGCTCCTGCTGGCTGCTTTTCAGGTGTCTGCAGAGAAGGGAAGCTCTTTGCAGAGAAATACAGAGGATTTTGCTTCCCTGCACCCCTCTACTCAGAAAAGGGGCTTAAGATGTGAGCCCTCTCCTTCCATCTCTGCCTGTTCCCACAAAGGGGTTTATTTTGGAAACTTTAAGATGGGAGAAAGGGATTCATTAAATCCCGAGGGGTCCAGAAGGCGTTTCGTCAGAAAGACAAATGCCTTTAAGAGCTACTATATATGGAGAACACATTAATTTATTCCTGCTGTCATATGCACAGCCAGTCTAGCCAAGGCAGGATGTATTCAGGTCTCTCGCCCATGCAACCCTGCAGCTGTAAAAGCAAACCTTGGACTGCGGACAGTGGTGAGTTAGCATTGCCATCAATTAATTCATTAATTCCTGGCTCCTTTTGTCAAGCCAAATGACAGTATGTACCAGTGCACTCATGCTCAGATTCCAAGCTGGTGTCCAGCGAACCCCGGCTCCTGGCAAACTGTGCTGGATACATTGATCAACAGAAAGGAATATGCAAACGACTGCTCAAGTGTCCAATTAACACAAATAAGATGATAAATGAATCCCTGCAGTTCAGAGGGGGAAAAGAAGCAGAAAATTTTCCTTTATATCTTCCTTACTTGGTTAACTTCAGGCTGCAAAGAAATGCATCCTTCTGTCTCTATCCTTCTATTCCCTCTCCCTAGAGGCACAGTTGGGGAGGTAGAACTGATGGGAGAAATTTCACTGCGAGCTAAAGGATCCTACCCCACCTCAGGAGATCTGAGGCTCTAATTTGCTCTGTTCTCCATTTTGCATTTTAAGTGTTTCATGTGCATAAGCATTGGACAGATGAAACTGGAAAAAACAGGGATACACAGCAAAGTACAGCAGGTCTCAGGAAATACGGAAATTGAAATATGACTCTCAGTCTTTGGCATATTCTAACAATAAATGTCACTGGTTTGCAGATAAGTAACTTGGAACAACTACAGTTACTTCACACTGAAATAACTTCTTTTCACCTGAAATAATTTCCTCATTCTACATACCGAATTTCCGGTTTTCCTTTATAGGCTTAATGCATGGTAATGAAAGGCAAAACCTTTAAGCATTCATTACACACTTAATTTCATGCACCTGTTTCATACCTATTTCTCACAGAGCAGAGAGGAAGAAAGGCCTCCCCTTATTGCACCACTAAACAGATTTCAGTGGCACAGGCTCCATTGTTCCCACAATCTGTTGCTATTTACCCTGTGCAATTACATCCATTAATAGCCAGACATGTTTCTATCTAATTCCATTTAAAGGAAGAATAGACAAAAGCCAGAGCAAAAGGCAAAGCAAGAAGTTGTCTACAAGGTTTAATAATAAAAGTAAGTTTGCATCAAAATTTTAAACCTGTTGCATGACAAACACTGGAAGATTTTGTTACAAGTCCTCCTCTTTGCTCTTTCTCAGAGCAATTTGGTAGTGAAAGGAAGTCATGGAAGATTTACTGCTCTTACTTCATCCACTCTTATCTTCCCCACACACACTTACAGAAAAAGTGCTGTGCTGCAATTCGGAAGATAATTAAAACTGTATTACAAAACAAGAGCTACACACTCATGATCAGCATCAAGAACATGTACCCCATTGATGGTGAAAAATTGCAAATATTTTCAGACTAGTATGCATGGTTTGCAGTACGGTTTGTTTTACTTGTCTTGAAAGCTTAGCTCTTGATCATAGAGCTGCTCAGCCAATTTTTTTTTTAATATCAATGCATTTAAAGGAGCTCAATTTGATCACATAGCACTCTCATTTTTCTGCCTTTTACTGGTGTTGAACATGTAACTCCATGGACACGTACGGATTACAAAATCAAGATCTGTATCACCATTGCACTCCGAATTTATGACTTAAAATACTCAGCAAGTGAGGGCTGATGATTTCCTTACATTTAGGAACCAATTATGAGCAATTCATTACAAATAAATTCTGAGGATTGCCACAAAGCTGCTGACAGGGTAGCAAATTAACATAGGAGCCATATTTGCATACTATTTACAAACAATTTGTCCCTGTATAACCTCTCAAAAAGTAGCTGTTCAGTGCACCTGAATTTGTTGGAACAACGTACTGCACAATTTTAACCTACAATTGGTTCTTTTTACTTAACCCATTTCTTATTGGAATAGTTGTACTGGAAAGCATGCCTGCTTTTTCTCCTGAGACTCAGAACAGGTTTTTTCGTTCACTTCTCAGTAGCTAGGGGTTTCTGCGGTTCACCTAAGAGATATAACCCACAGATGTGTTCTCTCAATTTTGGGGTTATTGTAGCATTTGGGCACAACTCCTAGAAGAAAGGCCTAGGAGGACCAGAACAATGCAGTTCACAGAAGCTGGGGAATCACTGGAAACTGAGTCCCAAGTTCAGGAGGGCCAGATCCACGAGGAAAGGGGGTGATGGATCTGCTCAGGGACAGGTAGGAGTTAAGCACTGTTCAGCCCTGCTGAGGATACTTCCCCCTCCTGCCTCGAGAAAGGGTGGAAAGCTGCAGATATAAGCAACGAGCCCCAGTGGGCCGGGACTGGATAGACAGAGATCAACAGGGAGATTTGAGAAGATAAACCTGGGAGTTCAATAGACTTGCCAGATCTATTTCAGGCCACATCTCTCCCACCTTGGCTGGAGTTGTGGTGGGGAACTGTCCTGCTGGGAAGCCACGAGACTTGCATCCTAACCCATAACCCAACCTGAAACTCGGACCTTTTGGGTCAAACTCGGACACAGCAATCCTGGAAGTCGGCGTTGGCCAGAGGTAGCAACACAGTAGAGGACATTTGCACTGAAAGTGAGGATCCCCAGAACTAAGAGCCACTATATTTTTGTTTGACTTCACAACTTTAGTAGCGCTCCTTTAACAGTTTGCTATGCTAATTTAATTGAGCACAAGGACTTAATATTTACTTTTCACAGGCAATTGAGAAAGTAAAACTCAGTCCTATATTCACACAAACTCAGAACCAGCCAACCACAGTTTAATGGGAACAACTACAAATCAGACACTGCTATTCTACCATCCAGAAAGTACAAAAAGTTTCCTTGCTCAAAAGCATACAAGAGAACGCAGGACAGCCCCTCCCCCAGCATGTTACACAGCTATAATTTCTCATACAGTGCAATATTGTGGGCAAACCCTTTGGCTCATCCCAAAGTAGCATTTGTACTTCAAATCATCTCTGCACCAATCTTCAATAGCATGCTTAGAACATGCAACAGCAAAAACTGAGACCAGGTCCCCTCTCCTGGACCAACTCTGCCCAGTCACAAGGAACAGCTACGCCAGCCTTCTACTGAAGACAAAGTTTGGGAGAAATACAGCCAGCAGCACACATTTTGAGCTCTAGATCCCTTCTACAGTTTTGGGGTCAGCAGCAATGTTCTCTGTCCTAGGCCCAGGATGGAATCAGTCAGGCACACCAAATCCATGTGCTGCTATCACACTGCATTTTCATCCTTTCTGTGCCTTGACCAAATACCATACTGAGAATGATTTTATTTTTTTTCCTTTTGCATCTGTCTTGGTTTAACCCCAGCCAGCAACTAAGCACCACACAGCCACTCACTCACTCCCCACCCAACCCAGTGGGACAGGGGAGAGAATCAGAAAAAAAAGTAAAACATGTGGGTTGAGATAAGAACAGTTTAATAGAACAGAAAGAAGAAACTAATGGTGATAATAACAATAATAAAATGACAATAATAATAATAATAATAAAAGGATTGGAATATACAAAACAAGTGATACACAAAGCAATTGCTCACCACTCACCGACCAATGCCCAGGTAGTTCCTGAGCAGCGATCGCCCCAGGCCAACTCCCCCCAGTTTATATACTGGGCATGACGTCGCATGGTATGGAATGTGACTTTGGCCAGTTTGGGTCAGCTGTCCTGGCTGTGACCCTTCCCAACTTCTTGTGCCCCTCCAGCCTTCTTGCTGGCTGGGCATGAGAAGCTGAAAAATCCTTGACTTAGCATAAACACTACTGAGCAACAACTAAAAAACATCGGTGTGTTATCAACATTATTCTCTTACTGAACCCAAAACATAGCACTGTACCAGCTACTAGGAAGACAATTAACTCTATCCCAGCCGAAACCAGGACAGCATCTTACTGCAACTCTTCCTGAACCACCGTGCTCCAGTAATGAGACATCTGTTCAAGTACCCACTTCAAACTGATGGCGATTCCTGAGCCAGCATCACCCTTTTGCTTATTTAGCTTTTATTGCGTCTTAACTTGATGGGTCTAATCACATCAACTCTTCTTTTTTAAGGTTAATAGTGCCAAACTCTTAAAACTCCCATCCAAAGACAAGCTCTCTATTTCTTTGGTTATCCTGAGATCCGTTTCCAACTCCTAGAAACAATCTGAGGTAGAAGAGAATCAAGGAAATGAGAAAAGAGCATGTGGCTACATAGGTACCTGCTTTCACAGACCACTACAAATCACTTACAAGGCAGCAGGTTAATGTAGCACTTTATAAAAGCCTGCTCTGAGGTAGCCCCTTATTAGCATTGATATAATGTAGTCATTAGGGCACATATTCTAATGTGACATGACTTAGCTGACACTTACAAAGTAACTGATCCCCAATGCTAATGCAATACTATAGACCTGCAAGACGACTGGAGGAAAATGCTGCTTTTAGCCAGTTGTTAGTGCTGGGGCAAAAACCAAAGCGTAATTGTTAGATTCACGGATACTTTGGGGTTTTCCTGGTTAAAAGCTGTTCTTAAGAAAAGGATCCCTACAGGCTTTGCATTTCCTTATTCAGGGAACAACAGGGGAAAAAAAATGAAGTTTAGCTTGCAGATTGATCTCTTTGCAAATGTCCGCCCATCCAAAAGCATTTATAACAAACAGGCTGCTGAGACGGCAGCACCTGATGAGGCAGGATGAGCTGAGCTGTCAGGAGAAGAGCTGGGGGTGACAGCCCTGCAGAGGACCAACTCCCACCCAAGGATCTGGAGGAGCCACTATTCAGAGCCCAGGCAGCCCATAATCCTTCCAGATGACAGCTGAGCACTGTGAAACCTTATCCATTTGGACCTTCACACTTTACCACGTAAGACTTTTGAAAACAGACTACACATTGAAGGAGGCTGTCCCACCACCGTGGCTGACACCAGCAGAACTGGGAACCACAATTCCTCAATATAGCAGCTACGTTCACTGTAGCATTAAGGTATGGAAAGATTCAGACCCTTCTTCCACATTTGAATCCTGCCCAGAGACAACACTTAACCACTGACACAGTGCTACGACTGCATTTGAGCTCTTTTTTTCTTTACCTTCCACTGCTGCTCATATGTAGCTGCTAGTGGCAAATGCCAGCTCTTAATTTTCCAAGAGGAAAAAGGCATGAACAGCTGCTGGTCGACAAAGTGTTACAGCTGCACAGCTTTTCCTCTGCTTTAGGGTGAAAGAACCAAGTTTTTTGGATATGTAACTCTTCCTACTGAAATGCAAAGATGGAAATTGTCTGTCTGTAACAGACTTGAAACCTCTGTGAATGTAACGAACAGAAATAAGAGATGATGCATCAGGATGAGATTTTCTCCAATACCTGCTACAGATTTCAGCTCTGCCAAATTCAGACGACAGAGAGAAAAATCAGCCACAACGAACATTTTATGCAATTGTTTTGTTTACATGAGTCTGAAAGGCAGAAGTTACGCCTAGAAAGAAAGCCTGTAGGAATACGAGGAGCAATATGAGATAGAAGCAGTTGCTTCACACAGAACAATTTCCAAGTACCATGAGCTCTGCCCATTTCATCTGACAACAATTCATGCTGATGTTTTGCAGCTCTGATATATATAGAGAAGCAGGTAGTTACATTTTGACCAAGCACTAATTCTGTGTAACCGCTCTTGCTGATGGCAAAAAAAAAAAAAAGGGGGGGGGACGGGACGACACACAAATTGTGTGATCACTCAACATCTAAATGCCACATTAAGCAACCACAACTACTAGAGTTCATCTTTTCCACCTTGCCAATGCAGATGCTTAAAAATCACAGCTCAAGGTGCACGGCAACATGCTTTACAGAAGCAAAATGAAGAAGTACTGTTCATGGAGCCCCTAACTAGAGCGGGGGTTGGTTTTGCACCATTGTATACAAAATAAGAATTCTAAGCCCTCATTTTTTAGTTATTTTACTGTATTTTTCCATTGCCAAAATTCCTGTTGGGCATGCCAGTGTGAAGCAGAGTAATTACTGAACTGAGCAAGTTATTACTCTGCAGTGACCCTATATGGATCAGGACCCAGGGTTACCCTCTCCAGTTCACAGCCTACTCCAGTGAGAGGTTTCACCAACACTGTAACACTCCAAGTACATCACCAGATCTTTTGGCTACAAATCTCACAACGTTTTTCAGTGCAGTAGACCAAGTCACAAAGAATGAATATGAAGGGGATGAGCTGGTTAAGAGCCCAAGCTACTGCTGCAGTGGGTACACACACACTGAATTACTCTGGGTATACACCAGTGGCAGGTGTGACAAGGCAACAGGTCTCCCATCACTTGCTGAAATTAATTTAAAGTATTTCTGAAAGTTGAGAGATATTTTCCACCCGAGAAGTTTGTGTTGTTACTAAAATAAAATTGCATGCTTTACAAAACAAGCACTTACACTGGCAGAAAGCAATAAACTTTATAGATTCAGATGTTTTTCCCTGGCAAATACTACTTCTACTTGCCCATCAAGCATATTTTAGTCAACATGAAAGCTAAAAGGTACTTTTCATTTTTGTTGTTTTCTCATTTGGAGAATTTTCCAAAGACCAATTTGGAGAAACTGCCAGCTAGGTAAATATTTTGTGTTCAGAGCATATGTTATAATAGATACAAACAAAAATATACATTAAAGAAGAACTGACATTAATAGCTGGTTACTTATTTTGCTGCCTGAAGTGGTATTTCACCTACTGTAATGTCAAAATTTCTGCACACATCTCCAGTGGTGAAAGGTTTTGGGTGCCATCTTAGAGCTCAGAAGGGTGCAACAGATACCACTGCAGAGCACCACAGCCGGTTTCCTAACTAAGCATAGCTATTTTGCATAAGTTTCTTACAAAATACGATTACAAGAAAGAAGTTTTGATAAACAAACCTTACTATTCATATCTGTCCTTAATTTTGTAAAGTAGCCTATGTATTAATCATATTTTACACATCCCAACTCCCCAGTTAATTGCCCAATGTGACAAGACTGACTGTCCTCTGTAATTCACGGATATAACTGCAATTTTAAAAATTGTGTATTAAATACTCTGAAAATCCTCACACAGGTCTCCTGCCAAGGGCAGAAAGAAACTGAACACAGCAGCAGACCTAAAACTTGGCCAAACATCCCGAAGTGGCTAAGACAGAAGAACTTGTGATGTTTAAAAAGCTCACGTAAAAACCTGCATACTTGTAAAGTAGAAAACAGCATACATGTGCTCTCGTACTGACTTGTTTAACAATATTCCTTGCCTAGGCAAATTGTCCCTACCTTGGCTTCTCCTAAATGAAATCGTGATGGGTATTTGTGAGAAACAGAACAGAAGGATATCTGGTTTGAGCCCGCTTTGAATTTGAGCCTTACTTCCTTCTCTCCCTCTTTTTGTTGAGTCTTTGTCTTTATTCCTATCTGAACACCAACAACTCCCACTGCAGCAGCAATTGGAGCCCCACTTCTAAGGTGCTTCAAAAGCCGACTCCTCTGCCCACACAACAAGGAAGAGGAAGAATAGGTATGAACAAAACTCTGGCATCCTTGGCGTATTACTGACAGTTATGTTCTCAAGCGGAAAAAAAAAAAATCAAGATACTGGAACAATGTGGTCCTTGTTTTGGTATCTATGCTAGCAGAGAAAATCTCCACTGAACTGCTCTCCATTGCTTCTAATCCTGTTAGAAAAAGAGAGCTCAAAAATCCTCCCAAGCACCTCACTGTCCGCAACTAACATCATGGCAAAGACCTTCCAGTCTTCTTTTGAAGCCATGCTGACTGTGGGCAAAATAAAGCATGTTCATGATGAAACACAGTGCAAGGGAGAACTGATCTGAGGTCTCTAAATTCTTCTGCTCTCTCAGTTGCACCATCAGGATCAGTCTCGTGACTGCTTTGCTTTCACAAGGGAGTTCTCACTGGTCCTTTTAAAAAATACCATGACAAAACAAAGCAAGGTTACCTCCTAAAGGGCAGATGGTACTTTAGTCACATGCTAAAGGGAAACCCAGATTTCAGTAACAGACACACCAGGAATCAGAATTTCAGAGGATATGTAGGATCCCAGCAAAGCCATGCTTATGGTTTTCTCCAATTGAACCCCTTCAGTTCATCATTTTGTTTTTATCTTCAAAGGACTAAACCAGATTGGGCACGGATTGTGTTTGCTGTATTTTAACATCAATTCGCACAGCATACAGCTAAGAGACCAGCAGAAAATTTACACGTTTCTCAGACCCAAAATCAGGACTCTAGCCATGAGCACAAATTAAAGAAAACATCTTTCATCTTCCTGAAGAAATCTGTGAGCATTGTAACTGCCTGAGGCTTGCTAAGTTAGATGATCACTGCACCATGCAACAATATTTTCACATGCCTCCCCATTCTTGCTTTTCTGTGGTAATGAAACCAGTGGGAATTCAGGTAGGGATGCGCCCACAAATCAAGTCCTGACATTTCTTCTTCTGGCTGGTGACAAACAGTCCCACAAAAAGACGCAGTATCTGTCAAGAAAACCTAGCCAGCTTTTCCTTTTATAAGGTTATTTGTCACTCTTCAGTGCATTCAAGAAATTTATTAGTAAGCTCAAGTTATTTGATAAAAATTGCTAATTCAGTTGATCCGAGCGTATTCCACTACCAGCAGACAGCACTGGCAGATGCAAACCCAAAAGCCTGAGAAGTCTTTTTCCCCCTTCTCGAATAGAACCAATAGTTTTACTTTCAAAAGGAGGTATTTTAAATTGTGGTTCCTTATTCTTTTGATAGTTTCAGCAGATAGGAGCTGGTGGAGCAGGACCTTCTGCTGAAGACCAGTGCTCCCATGAGCCTGTCATGTACTGCCCTGCCGGGTGCTAAAAGCACAGTATGAGAAAGGCAAATTTACCACATAAGAAGTCTGGGAAATTTGTCCAAGGTTGGTGTTTCCTGCTCCTAATTTGCAGTTTTGCAGGGCTGGGAAGTCAGTGGGATAGAGCCTCTGCTCCAGCCAACAGGGAAGATGACAAGATCGCAGGTAGTAAAAGCTTTTTTCGTTGAAACAAGTTTTTCTACTAACCACCGCTGTCTTTGCTACACTAGGCTCTCTCTACATTAAGTTGTTTCCATACTGTCTCATACACAGTTTTTCACTGGTCTCAGTACAACTGCCCAGATTTAATGGCTATGGTGAAGGACCCTGTGGAAGCAGGTGCGAAACAAAGGTGGTTGCCTGTGTCAAAAACATACTGATGCCCAATATCTCTTCCAGGGAAATAAATAAATAAATAAATTTTAAAGAGAGATACCACGTCCTCTGAGAGAAAATGGATGATTGTACTTCCAGAGATTGATGAGACTTGTAAAAGAGAGAAAGCTCAGTGTATGAGGCAGGTGCCATAAATAAAGGGACAGATAAAAGTTTACTCTGACAGTAGAACAGCACAAAAATGAATACAATTTTGTAGCTCCACAGTCCACAGCTCCTTGGGGAATCACTCACTGGAAGGTGACCGAGAAAAGCAAGCCTGCTGTCAGCAGACTAAGGTCAGAATAAAAGCTCTCCACCTCTAATAGAAAACACTCAGGTGCCTGCAAATCAAAAAAAGTTGAAAGCGGTGACTGTCGATAGCCTAGCTCCAGGTCTGCTGTGCATGGGCCTGCCAAAATCAGCGAGATTTAGTGTCAATAAACTTGTATTTGCTGGTACCTTGCAAGGCATTTAGCAAAGGGAAGGGTAGACGGAGCCCGCAGGAGGTAGTCTGGAAAATCATAGCTCTGTCCGAGGGATGGAGGTGGTGTTGGTCAAATTCAATAGCACAGTCTCAACTTCAGCCACAATAACTTGCTTGATATTTGGACAAAACTCAGAAAATGAGATTGGTCATGAAGCTAGCAGGAAGGAGCCCATATAATACTTCTCCTGATGAGATGCACAAGGTCCTAGCAAGGCACTCTTACAGCACTACAGAGGACACACACAGGCTGAAGCCACGACTGCACATACAAAAGTACAGAATAAAATGCTAACCAACAGACTTCAGAGAGGGGAAGTGCAAAAAAATGTAGTCACCCCTGCCTTGCCTAGGCTTGCTGTCAGAAAAACCAGTCACACAGGACAAGGACTTTTTTCATGGAGTAAGGAAGAGCAGGTGATTGTAGACTGGAGGAGCCCAGAATAGGAAGGATTCATTTTCGGTCAGTGTCACCCTCCTCCCTCTAGACTAAATGACATAAAAGATGGAGAGCCCAGCTTAAAGTAAGAGACAGAAGCTAACCCAGATGCTGAAAAGAGTAACAAAGGGTTTTATTTCTAAGAAAATAATGCATTTCTCAAGCTTATCTTTTTGCACTGCAGTTGCATTGTTACAATTCTATTTTTTAAGCACCCATATTCTTTCTTTATAAAAATGAGCAATAAAGCCAACCTGGAGCAACCTGATATACAGCAAGGGCTTTGTTCAGAGCAACCGTACCTTCTTTCCTTGTTCTTTGAAGAGAAGTGGAAAATAAAAATGCTAAACTTTCAAATGGATTTCATTTGATAGATATATTGACGTGTTGATCAAACAGGGTAAGTTGGGGTTTTTTTTAATAAAAGCTGCTTTAACTCAGCACATCATTAGCAATTCCTTGATTTATTTTCTTCATCTTAAACAAATATTCCTACTGCTGGTGGTGACTGATACCTTTCCAAAACACTCAAAAAGAAGACATAAGGAAGCAATTTTCAAAGTAAAATCAAAGCAATCTAAACAGATGAATAAATGTATCTGACAATAATGCCCTCAATAAAGACATCTGAAATGTGGTATGCAAACTGCAGTTGCTCCCTGCTAGGGATGGCATGAACTTCTCTGCACTGAGAAATTACGTGCACTGTGTACACAGAAACGCATTAGGTTTTCACAGACACATCCTCTGATGTCACACTGCTCCAACTTTCTTCATGCAATCCTTCACTTGTGCATTTCTGCAGACTATCAAGGCTACGAAGACACTGCCACCACAATGCACTTCAAACAAAGCTAAAAGGGAATTCCACAATAATAAGCTCATACAACCACCTTGTGCTTTATGACACTGTAACATACTGTTCCAGTGACAAGATGATGCTTTGATGGGTCTTTAGATTTCAAATATTCGTCTCTGAAGACTTTTAAGTACCAATCTGCCATGGTGTGCTTGAAACCAGTGTTAACACTGCAGTGCCCATGAATACATGTGCCTTAGAAAGCAACAGGTAGACACAATAAGCTAAAAGCAACTTTTTTTTTTTTTTTTTGGTACTGATAAATTAGCCCACCACTGTGTCACTCCTGTGTTTTAGAGGGGACCGCAGCAGCCTGACACTTCACACAAAAGCTGTGTCAGTGATGCCTAGCGCTCTGAACAGGAATGGGTACTCCAACCTCAAAACGCATAATAAAGTAAAGGGAAAAGAAAATTAAAGAAGTCTTCAAATTACCTGAAAATAACTCATTCTTTCTCTGACTGGAGTAATTCCTCACCAGCTTCTTTTATTACTGTAGAGCAAACACTGGCTTTTTGAGATGTTCCCATTACACAGCAATACGTACAACCCAGTATAACCACAATGTTTTAAAACCAACAGATTCAGCCAAAGCTGAAAGGAGCAACACCTTTAAGCTTTTTTTTCCTACACAACTAAAGCTGGTGATATATCAAACATTTTAACCTGACTACATCAACCAAAATGTTTTAAGTTATGCTCAGTATATCTTAATGATCTTTTGATTTCAAGCAGGCCACATTAGAAAGACTAGATTTACTCAAAATACAGATGGGCTTCACACACCGAACAAGGTCATGGACTAAAGAGAGACTACAAAATTATGTTTTCTCTACTAGAGCTTAGGGAAATGGAGCCAGAAAATAAACTCTTCACTTCAAAACTGAATTTTACTGTCACTGGTACAGTAAAAACACCTATTACACCACATACCACTGCCACATGACTCTACAAATAAAGACAACAGAATAATATATCCACTTTTCAGCAGCCATGTTAACCACTTTACAAAAAAGCTGATGCTAGCTCCCTTCCCAAAATGTGTTCATTGGTTTAATGTTTTGAAAATGCAAAACACCATATAAAAATTAGCCCCTTATTTATGACTCAGCCTCCTGCTTAGTGTTGCTGCTATCTGTTGAACTGAGAGTTTTACTTCTGTTCTGAAAGTCCTCTTCTAGTAAGCAATAACACTACCAGTCATTGTAAGCCTGTATATAGAAACCATTGTGCTTCTGCGTATCATTCAAATATTGATCATAAACAATCAAGTCTTCTTTTGATTATCCTGCTTGTTCGCAAAGAATAAACCACTGTTCCCAGGGATAAAGGTAGAACAGCATGGGAGTGATGCCTGTTCCCCTGCACTACGAGTTTGCTTTGCTCGTATTTCTAAGAGCCCTTTCCGCCCCAATTTTAACTAAAAGCTCTTGCTGCCTTTTCCTTGGGCAGGCTCAGTACTTTTCCATTTTTATCTTGGGTCATCATATTTCTTCGCTGCCTTTCACAGCTCCCAGCTCTAATTTAATATCTCACCCCTTGCATTTTGATCCAGACCCCAGCAAAACCCCCTCAGCCATGGCTCCCAATAAATCTGGCTTGGACACTATTGTTCCTCGAGGTAACTCGCTGCAGACAACCACCAACCACCAGCCCATCCCAATGCTATTTGGTGTTACCACTGCCAACTTCAACAAAGTCTCATCCAAACTTAAGCCTAGCAGTAGACAGGCAGCTTCTCACATGTCTTGGGCTTCATCAGTTCATTAATCTGGTGCCAACCACTTTTGAACCTCCAAGGTAGCTGGACAAACCCCTTTCATTTCAGTGCACAGCTCTTCCATTATTGATGTCACGACTTATTCATCACCTGTTTAATACCTCTTCCAGATAATACTGCATTTAGATCAACAAGAACTGAAGACTTTAACACCGTCCTGCAGAGACCCCTAATGAAAACAAACCCAGAGCACTCCAGCATGACACACATACTCTGCAGCTAGATCTAACGCTGGCTTTTAATGGACACAGAGTATACTCAGAGTTACACAGGGCCACGGGCCAGCAGTAGCAGACAGGCTAAACTAGTGAAAAAAAAGCAAGAGCAATGGAAATGCAATTTATTGACCATCTTATCTTCCATATCCCAAGCTTCACCCACGACCATGTTAGAAAGTTACTTGCCATTTTGACAAGGGCCCTCAAGTCACCATTTCAGTAAGTCACTTGCATCTTTAATATCTGTCTAGTCTGGCATTACTGTCATCTATACTACAGATGTTGCACTCAGTAGACTTACAACTTAGGCAAAAAAGGTTACTGAGAAATAGCTGACATTCCTTTAGGACATATGGAATAAGTTGTCAAAGCATTCCTCATTAAATGTATGCATCCTATATTCACAGGACTTTATAGTATGCACAACTCCCACTCATTGCTTTGAACTTAAATTGGGCTTGAACCAGACTCTGTCGTCTAAAAATCTTTTATTTTTGCAAGGCTCAGAATGAAAGCATTCAGATTCAAACCCAAATCTCTAAGGTTAACTTGACTCTCCAATTTTTGACTGGATGCAAGAACAAGATTAGACGTTTTCCAGTCCCAGATCTGCCTACCTTGTCAGCTTCTCAACTTAAAAACAACAAAAAACAACAACACCACAACACCCCACCACAATACATAATCAAGGCCGCAGCAACTGAAGATGCTATGGGCATGTGGTGCACACAAATCCCTCTCTGCTAATCCCATTCCTTTACAAGGATGCTATAAAGCAAAGAGAAAACTCAAAACTTGAAACAACTAGACAAAAATGAAGAGATCAGATCTACAACGTACTACCCAGCTCCTGTCCTGATCCCTGATAGAGCAACAAACAGAGCATGTTCCACATATAAAGCCCATGCTCTTTCCTAGCAGTGTTTTACATGAATGATTCATCCGTACAAATGATAATGGAGCTAATTGCTCCAAAAGTATTCTAAAGCATATAATAACAGTAGGTAAGTATGCAAAAAATTACCCGCTGTTTCAAACCCACCATTTCACACTCTTATATTGGAAGAAATCCAAAATCCCTGGGTGTTACTTGCAGCAGGAAGGTCTCTTCAGCCAAGCCGTGACAGCTGGCACATTACATGCTTTGATATGGCACGGGATCCTCTTTGCGTGAATGTGTGGGTCTTAAAAGGAGGAGGCAGATACCTCAAAGGCTTTTTGGAGGGGGTGGGGGGGTGTCAAGTGTCCC
Organism: Haliaeetus leucocephalus; assembly: GCF_000737465.1. Lineage (NCBI taxonomy): Eukaryota > Metazoa > Chordata > Aves > Accipitriformes > Accipitridae > Haliaeetus > Haliaeetus leucocephalus. The sequence continues at coordinate 741,253 of NW_010972634.1, read as the reverse complement.
CTTTCCTGGCTGCTATATGACAACAGCTGAGGAGCCACTGCAGAAGAGGTTAACAGGGAAGGTGCAGATGATGTTGATTTGAAAAGCAATTTAAAAATCTTTACAATTTTCAATTCTCACCCACTATGCCAGTTATCTCACATATTCTATTGTAAGGTTAATTGCTTGCCAAATGGCCACTGTGAAGACGTAGGGAGCAGAAATAATTTACCTAGAAACTGATGTTTGTGTTCTTCAGCTGGCACCATGGTCCTTTGCATTTATAAAAAGCACTCTTAAAACACAGTAACTGTCCTTTAGCTTCAAGAAAATAAAAGTGCCAATCCTTGCCATTAAGCAAAACCAAGCTTTCAAAGATGCAAGCAAGCAAAGACCTCATGCTCTGAGGTAGGCACGGGGTTTGGCAGGACACTGACTTAAGCTTTCCAAAGGAAAGCCCGTCCCACTGCCTGCCAGGTAGTGCAGGGAAGGATGGCAAGAGCCAGCCAGAGATTTGTGCAACTGAATCCAAAGGCCAGTGAAGCTTGAGAAAAATGTCAACAAATCCTTGAAGTGAAATTGGAAATGAAAAAGTTACACTAAGGAAACAAAAATGCCGGTGCCTGCATTCCCCTCCTTACTTCACTGGAATACCACTTTAATTTTGGTTCTCGAGTTCCTCCAGTCATTTTTCCTCCTGCATCTGTCCCCCAAATCACATACCTGCTAACCTAAATTTGTCCTAAGGCTAATTTACCACTGGGTGAGGCTGAATGAAATGGCAAATCTCTATAGGAGAGAGTCCCTGCATGACTAATCTTTCCCCATATCCCTGGCCTGCTTTTTGCCAGGGAGGATGCAAACACAGCCCTCCCACTGCCAAAAGGCTGCAGGGTCCTCCTGTATTTGGGGAAACCAAAGGGATGGGCACACCAGAAGATCAAGGGGCTCAGCCTCAGAATATCATCACTCTAAGATGGTATCTTCCTTGCTGGGGACAAGAAACACAAGACTACAGATCTGACCTAATGCAGACATTCACACTTGGGGAGAACGACAGCCTCAGAAGTTTTACATTAATATCTACAGCAAATAGGTACACATTACTCCCTATTCTTATCTGGAAAGAGAAAAAAAAGTCAAAATTTAGTTTTGCCCTCCAATCTGCATCCTTGTCTGAAAATAAAACAAATTCTTCCACTCTTGACAGGACACGGTCTGAAGGAAACCAGCTCTGATGTCCACAGCCCTTCCACTGCGTTTATCCCTGCCCTCTTCACAGCTGGACAGCACCTCACAGGCAGGAATCTCCATCCATCCATCACAAGTTGACAAACTCGTGAGTACATAGCTATAGCGAAGAACTTTATGACCCTCTTATGTGGGCTAATAGGAAATCTGTGGAAAACCAATGGAAAGAGAATACACATCCATTAACGTAGGATAGCAGGCTAATAAATATCAGAGGCACTAATACAGGTATTAGACCACCATCAACAACAAACCATAGAAATTATTATTTGCTGTTTAAAGCAGAAAACATACAAGAAATTCTTGAAAATAGGAGCTGTGAGTAAAGGTTTTTCCAAAACCACTTGCTACTCTTCTTTTTAATAACAGAATATGATTTGACTGACAAAAAGAATGAAGGTACTGTCAAGGAGGCTACTTAAGTTGACTGATCATCTGTTTAAAGGCAATCCACCCCCTGCTGCCAAGCAGAAAGCTCAGACATACAAAAAGTAGCAGTTACAAAGCCCAAAGTCTCACTGATTGTCTTCATTAATGCTTTGAGGAAGCATTATCCTCAGCAGATTTTGTTGGACCTCTCAATGAGAAAATCCAGATAAAAACCTTTCTTGCTACAAGCCCTCATAGGATCCACCTCCTCTGGGACCTCTTCTAGAGTGTTTCTCCTCCCAGGTGGATCTGAGCAAGCCTTTTCTCCAGGGAACCAGCAAAGCTGGCAATGAGAAAATCCAATGGTCCTGAGAGGACTTTACCAGGTGCCCATCACCCCAAACTCTTCTCCCAGCAGTGCCTTCTCCCAAGCCACAGCACGAGGAGAAACACTGTTTTTCATCTGCCATATTCGCAAGTCTGGCACATACAAACTCCCCGTGCTGTAATCAATCTGACCTGCAGTACATTTTCTGCTACCGCCACGTCATCCTCCTTCTTTGTCACTTCATTAGCTGCATGGTGGCCTGCAAAAACCACGCAGGAGTAGGGGGCACACAGGTTGCCAGCTGTCAGCGGCCATGGATAAATGACTGTTATATCCACTACGGCTGAAGCAGAAGGGTTCAGCAGACTTACAGTAACATCCTTTAGATGCTGCTCGAACTGAAATGATTCATCAGCCTTACTGGGCAGGTCATCAAGACAGGACCTTGCCCTGTGACAAAGATAAAGAGCCCTTGAAATGAGGCTATATTTGCTCATGGAAGAGATGTTACCTTCAAAACAAGGGAGTTATTTCCAACACCCACTGCCACCACAGAAATAAAATCCAAACACGAGCATGAAAACAACAGCTGGCTCTTTCCTACCCATAAGGGTAAGGCAGTAAGACCGTGATGGACCAAACTAGAGATGCCACAATTGGGCCCACACTTGACGTCCCAAACTCATGCAGCCAGCTTGGCAATGAGTGCCAGAGGAAGGAGGCTAAGGAGAAATGTGTCCTTCCAAGTTGTGGGCATATCAGCAACACTCCTACATGAAAATGCCCTCAGCATAAGCTGCTGACAAGGGTTTGTATTAGCCATTTTGCAAGAGCCATAAAATAAGACCCAAAAAAGCTATTGCCATCTGTTGTACCTCCAACTTCTACACTGTTTAAGATTATTTTTTCTTTACCTTAAATATATATGAATATACACAAACACTCTCTCCTTACCTAGTGAAAACAACTCAGCAAAACACAACATGCCCACGACGACAGAGATTAGTACACTCTCGCTCACAAGGCTGACATCCCGACCCTTGTACAAATGGCAAAGGGACATCGGCTGCACAAGCACCGCACCTCCTCCCCGCCGGATGAGTCAGAGGAGCCCATCTGCTTAATAAACTATTTATGCTATAGCATTTCTCACATATGTTTGTGTCTTATTTTGTATTTTTAGCATTTCAAGGAGGGACAGGGTGCAGGTATTTTGCCATTTATTGCTGTAGCCATGTGCCAGATGCCTGAGGGAAACAGCCGGAGGGGGGGAATTACATAGGCTACATTGGCCAGAGTTTGCAACAGAAAAAAAAAAATCCTATCCTCACTCTACTTAATATGCCAGAATATTAAGAGACCACTGTATGCATGCACACATGTGAGATGATATGATATACGCCACGTTGCCTGTTGCTGTTACGAGTTGGGTTGACTCCATAAGTTGCCCCCGTTGGCACTATTCTCCCCCCGACAGAGTAGGTCTGGCCAACAATAATAAAATCTGTAGCCTTTACATAGCATTTTATGCCAAAACTTACAGAGCAAACAAGTCCTACAGTTACTCTCACCTGACTGCTGTCTTGCTGCAAGGTGCTCGGTGTTGGGCTCCTGCAGGTAAACAAGAGGGCATCTCCTCTCTTCTGTTTGACTTAATATATGTGATTAATAACAATAAAAGCCACTGATCTTTTTGGCTATTGCCTTTTTCTTTTTTAAGAGGAATCAGAGCAAAATGTAGCAACAGATGGCAGATATTAAAACCCAGAGGTGAGGAACACATTGCTTCAGCAATGAAATTCATGAGACTCATTTGTTAGAGCCGTTACACTCCGGAGAGTAGACAAGTTTGAGATGTTTCATGAGGACCAAGGAATCCTGTTTTATACTAAAATCGAAACAGGTGAGGAAGAACTCCAAACAGGCTCTTTATCTAAGAACTATGCCTTCCCTTGCGCCATTTTACCAAAAGATTTTCCATACAATTTTACTCTATTAAAGCAAACAAAAACATTATTCACTGAAGCTCAGCGATCTTTTTTCCCCAGATATCTGTAAGTTTACAGTGCAACCCAAAGTATACCTCTCAACATCTGGCTTACCTAGTTCCTCAAAATGCTATGATTCAATAAAGTCCAAAACTGGATTATAGTAATTTAGCGAGGGATGGTGGAGAAAAGGAGAAAAATAAGAAAAGAAAAGTGTATCAGTCACGTTTGAGCAGAAAATGGGAGAAGATACTAAAACTGGGCAGGTTCTTCCTTATTTATCACATGCTGGTAACAAACTGTTTTTAAAAGGAAACATAGCAGTTGAAATCTGAACAAAAAGTAGCATCTCAGCAGGTCATGGCAAAAAGTGCTCAACTGCTAAAACCAGAGCAATCAAAACACCCCCTGTATGTTAATGTTATACATGCAAGAAAAACAACAGGAAACAACAAAATTACAAGCACACTTATTTTCACATTTTAAAGTATACCAAAAGCATATCTAGACCTCATGAAGGAGCCCATCTCTACCAACCAACCAGTAGTGTAGCAGCAGGAATTTAAGGCAAATTTAATGCAGAAGAGATGTTTCTCTTTAGCAGATGTTATTAATGGTTTAAAATGTAATTAACTTCTGTCAACAGGCTACTATTAATTTAAGCATGGACTACACAGAAAGTCAGAACAGAACTGTCATTCTGCTGTAGATAACCTCCATGGAAAAGCTTTTGGAAGTTATATGAAAGGAAAAACTGTCATCAAGCGTGTTGAAAAAAACAGCTCTTCATGTGATTATTTCAGTACTACAAATCTACTCTTCCAATGGTCTAGATACTCACATAGAAGCTCAGCATCACCCAAGCCACCTGTCTCCTTTTCAGATATCTTCTAGAATCTTCCCTTTAATTTAGTCCATCAGATCATTAGACAGAGAGCTTTACCTGTCCTCCCCGTGGATGCATACAGCCTTCACAAGCTTTATGTAGATTATCCAGTACTTAGAACAAACACTTTTCTTATTCCTTGAATTTTATGCAATAACTTCTACAACACTCAGTAAGTTATTTCGCTCAGTGCTTTTTCCAGGGGCTCATGAAGAAGTATTCAACTATCCCTTCTTTTTGAGGTGGTGCCAGGCAATTATCCTTATGTATTTGATATATTTTAAGGGTAAAACATTCCCATAAATTATCAGACATTACTCCTGGAGTGGTATTCTTCAAAGGAACCTTCAGCCTTGTTTTGCATTTTGGTGCTCACGCCACAGGCAGCTCTCCCCCTCCCTCCTTTCCTTCCTCGCTCACCTCGTGTAGGACAAGCCCTCCTTTTCGCCCTCCCTAAAACCTGACAACCTAGGCACAACCATTTACACCAGACAAAACCCCACTGCCTCTTCAGAAAGTCTCATGTTCAGGTGATCAAAATGATGTTTCCTTCATGCTTCCTGCTCCTTCACTTTTTGCAAGAACATCTATCAGGGGGTTTTGATTCAATGAAGAAACAAACTAGAGACGGGTTCATGCCAAGCATACAATAATCCTGGGCAGTTCACTAAATTTAAAGGCTCGAGATTTCATCAAAATGAATCCTGTGAGAACAATACTGCAGGAATACATAAGTTTTCTTTGAAATACTTGTAATTTGCCAGGTTTCTTCCAAAATTTCCGTATCGTTGTTGGAAGGGATTGTAAACACAAAGGACTTTGCCTTGCAACACATGTATGCTAGAGAAGGTGAACGCAAAAGACCATGCATCATGTTTTTTTCTATTGCAGCTGGGAGTTTTTACCTGTTTTCAGCCACTATTTTATTATTATGCCTAACTCTTAGCCAGCCAGAAGAAGCAAACACTCCAGGCTTCATCAGAAGGCTTTATATTATTCTACTTCAATTGTGATCTAAAATGAAATTGTGACA
>NW_010972634.1:620593-735409 GCF_000737465.1 Haliaeetus leucocephalus | reverse complement strand
GGGGGGCAGGGAGGAAGAATCACATTGAGGGGAAAAACCTGTCTACGATACTGTCGGTTTTGGTTATCAAGTGTCTGTCCCAGACTTTGATGTGCCCTGCATTCAGTGACAAGATACCTTAGCAAAGAAACAAAGAGATCAACTGATAAATGTCACACAAACAACAGAAGTTTATTATCTTTTATATTCTCATTCTCTTAGAAGTTGTGCTGTTAAATCCTGGATTTCCTCCATGATACTTTGATCCTGCAGCATGTGCCAAGCACACCAAAGATTGCACTTGGTCTGTGACAAACTCCTCCTCAGCTGTACAGGTCAGAGGGAGAATATCTATTCTGCCCCATCCACCAACAAAGAAAATTATTATGAAGGCAAAGAGTGACAGAAAAGGAGAAAAGAACGATGGCACCTGCAACGTATCTCCCAGAGCATAAGTACCATTAAAAATTCATTTTTCCCTTATATCTCTCCTGACATCCTACAGCAGTGCTGGAAAGGCATTAAATCAGCCATGCCGGAGGCTTGGAAACTAAAGATAACTGAACCCACTCCCGTGAGTAAGAAATGGGCAGTCTCTCTCTTGTGCTTTTATATCAGATTTTAGATAAATGGACAGCGGGAAGCCTGGACATTACGATGAAAACCTTCAGCTAATGCTGATGCCTGCAAGAACAAGCAAGGCTCCCTAACCTCCACATCAAGCGCTGCTTGAAAGAACAACGATGTTGCTGCTAAGCTGAATGTAACTTAAAGCCTCACCTGAAACCCACCAGGTTCAAACAGCACAGCTTTTTATGCTGAAATCAGTTACCTACAAAACATTTTGGTAACATAACAAATAACCCAGGTAGTGCAATATTACGCTTTTTGCAGAGGGAGTATTGGTATTTCCCACTGCCAATTTATCTTCTACATATACTAGCCACTGCAAACCAAAGATTTGACAAGTACAATTCACCACACAAGCTAAGGAGATGGAGCCTTCCAAACCTCTCATGTTTTGCAGGGCATGGTATTTGTAAATCAGCAAATTGGATTTGTCGCTTTGAATTTGCCCCAGCAGCAGCTGGGAACCAGCAGCACTGCTGGGAAGAGCTTTTTGCAGGATGAGAGAAGAGTTTAATGTCTCATTAAAGGTCCCTTGGTATTTTTTGAAATATAGATCGTGTTAACTCTCATTTCTTGGCCAATTCGGAACTGGTAATTGCTAAAGCTGTTCAGCATTTCCTACTCCATTTCTGCTAGTGGCTGTTAGGGCCTAATACTGTCCCCAGCGGCAGATACTGTCTGTAGAAATGTCCTCCTCAGCCACAGGTGCCCAAAAAAGTGAGAGAAAGTTTTGCGTAGAAATTAAAACTTCCTCAGTTTCCTTTAGAAGATCTAGGTAGGAAAAAAAGCCCTCCCAGAGTAGCACTGCTAATTAAAGCCACTGTAATAGAAGTTGCAGACTGCAGACAGCTATTCACCTCGACTCCTAGACATCCACACACAGGAACAACACACTTCTCCATAGCCAGGAAGGCCGAACAACTGAATTGCCCCAAAACAAAGGCTCGTAAAGAAGAGCTAAGCTTATTTTACAGACCTAATTACTGTCATTTTAGTGATGGACCTGCCAGAGCACGCTGCACCAAAACCGCTTCGACACTGTGAAGAAGTCAACCATCACAACCATGGGCAAACTGCATCTGCTGCCACACAGTTTTGTTACAAGCCTAACCAGCAACATGCCACGTATGTTCAAACCAGCAAAAGTGTTCTTGCTCTTGTAGGGGTCCTAACAAGGTAAAAGAGTAGGCGAAGGAAATCTTTCAAAAGGGAAGCTTCGCTGCCTAATGGGTTTTAGAACAAAGAAAACAAAATAGTTTAAAATGTTTATCCTGCCTATTGTTTTTATGGAGTATTCTGCTGTGCTTCAAGCTGAAATTTCCCATCAAATGCTTTTCACGTGCTACAATTATCTCTCCTCAAAGACAAAAATATACTGGCATCTTTCTGATACCGAACATTTGGAAAACTGATACAAAGTGCTACTTTGCCTTGCCAGGATATCATATTTCAGACTGTGAAGTGACTTAAAGACATTGCCTTGAGATGTCCTTATGTGTCTTAACGTTAATTCTCCTCTGTGCTTACTACAGCTTACAAGGAACCCAAACTAACAAACTCACAGCTCTATAGTGTCTATAGCACTACAGAGTCCAAACTGAGGTCAAACCCTGCAAATTCTTGGGTTTCTGTCTGTGCCACCTCATGGACTTTACAGCCAGCCCTGTTCAGCTCATGAATCTCAAATATGTTTACTCTATTACGGTGACCTGGCTCACACCCAAGTGCTTGGGAGCAGATTCCTAAATTTAATCTTTGGGGGATGGTCTTCTGTAAGATAAGGGAGGTCTACAGGAAGCAGGGAGCAGCGCAAGCTTCAGACGAATTTAAGTGACAGTTGTGAAGCCCACGGTTTAGAAGTGCACCTGCAAAACAGAGGTAGAGCACAAGCTGTGGAGGTGGCATCACTCTGCAACGATTGCTTTCTGCCAGTACGAACAGGGAGAGGGGAAAGGAAGATCAAAATGAGACACTTTTCTTGCTATTATGTTACCGCCTTTTTATTTCTGGAACAGAAAAGAAAAAAGGTCTCTGTGCAGCTGAGAGACAGAATAGTTTTTTATTTTTCCTCCTTTCAAAGAGCTGTGTTTGATTTACCTCCACAGCTCCCAGGAGCATCAATAGCACCCACACCGCTTAATCCCAGGAGACACCCGAGAACACAGGCCGTACAGCCGAATATTGCAAGTAAACCAGCTAGTGCCTTCAGAAGAGAAGGAAAGGGATATCGTGCTCTCAAAATTGTTCACCCTATCATCCTGATTAGTAAGTCCAAACTGCTTGTATTTTAATCAGGTGTGGTCTGCAAACAATTCACTGCAGACTTGTCAGCCACATGGAAATGGAGTCTTTAAGAGTATGCACAGATACAAAACACTTACACACACAGAAGAGCAAAGACACTGTATAATACCTCTGAGAGATTATATTACATTACATAGTGATCATTTCCAGTATCAACTATGACAGAAAGAAAATGGGGGGGGGGCGGCCAGGAAGAGCACTTTAAGCAAATTAAGTTCACACTTTTGGGAAATAGATGCTTAAATCAATTTTACCAGCAGCATGGCTTCCAAGCCTTACTTGGTGAGACCTACACGCATTTAGAAACCATTACTTTTCTTCACAGCAAATGCAAAGTTGTCTTCAAGAATCATGCAGCCTTTCGCAGAAGGGGAAATAAAGAAACGAAGCGTCTACGTAACATCCCCATTTTATACAAGATATTTATGCTGTAGTAAACCCAGGGAAAATGCTAAGATGCAGCAGTGGCTGTTACAAACCAACCCCAATGCTAACATTGAAATGTCTGCCTCAGACCATACCTGCTCTCTTTGAAAGAGCAGCTGGAAGAAAACCCAAACACTTCCAACAAAACTCATCATTGCATTTCCTCCAAAGCAACTAAAAATAGCATCATCATTTTCTCAAAAGACAGATACCTTGAAATAACAAGCCTGTTGTATACCTCTTGCCAGAAATAATAATTCATTCTTCAACTAATTACATATTTAAGTCCAGACTTTTTTCCACCTACACTAAGACAGCCACACAATCGTGAAAGCTTTCCAAGAGGTTTGTGTTGTGGGGGTTTTTTGGCAAACGAATTGTATAAGCTCTGCTATGTATATACCTAAATAAGCTTTATAATAAAAACAAATAGGACTGAAGGGCATTTCTGGAATTTGCTTTGTTTATTTTACAGTAAATCAATAAGGTTTTTATTTAGGTTCTCCAGGAGACTGCTGCAACCTTTTCTGAGCAAGGGTTGGGGCCAGCCAACTCTGCAGCCAGAAACATATTTTAACTCTGCAGCTATTGTAGGACTTTGCAACCAAAACCCCTTTCACGTCCCTGGATGCTGTAGCTATTGCATAGAGTGAAAATGAGCAGGACCTCCTGCAGATGGATGTCCATATGGCATGAGCCCAAAACACACTAGTCATCTTTGGGAAAAATAAGTATTCCCACGGCAAAGGAAGCAAAAAGTTGCTCCAGCAATTCCTGACTGCAGAAGGGGTACACGGTTTGCATCAACAGTCGCCAAAGATGCAAGAAGAGAAAACTATCTGATTTCTTTTTCTTACGTGTGTCGATAAAGAAATACATTAGCAGGAACTGGCAGTAAAAGTTTTCAGTGCTTTTGTACAAACAAGGCAAAGCTGTGGCCAACCAGCAGGACTAAGCACACTAGTACTCATTAGAGGATTTAAGACTTGGATATTAATGAAATGGTCACCTTAGAGTTGAATTTATCTGGTTTTAAAAGGAAGAATGTGTCTTAATCTATGCTCAATTTCTGCAAAGCAAACTGCAACAAAATTTCAAGCTCACCAAGGCATCTGGACTGACATTTAGTTGTAATGAGAGTAGCTTGTCACAGTGCAAAGCTCCGAGGTCTTATGTAAACCTTTACATCAGTTTTATTTGCTGGAACATCACAGTAGTTCATGTGTAAGTGAAATTTTAAAGGTAAAAACTAGACAAATTCTTATGTGCTCAGGCGCTCTTGTGAAGAGGTAGCCCAAAAACGTGGGTATTTTAGTGTATTTTCAGTACTCCGCAGAATTAAAAACTTCTCTCTGCATTTGACCAACTTTAAAAATGCCACAGTAGCAGCAGACATCTCATTTTCAGTTCCACTCCCTGAACTTAAAAACAATGTTTGATCCTAATTTCAATCACAGCAGTGTAAATCAGAATAACTCCCACTATGTAAACCCAGCATGTGATTTTGTTCCATAGCTTTACCTTGAGAAATAATTTTAAATTCTTATTTTGCAATAAACTAACAATTTATGTGCTCCTTAGCGGAAGAAAGGAGGTGTTTAACAAGGAACATACTTGGACTAAAATTAACAGCAGTGCTTTGGCGGTATCAAACAATCTGGAAACAGTTGCTATGTGTTACTACCTACAAAGCTGTAGTCCTTTCTCTTATGTCAAGTGCTAGCATGAAGACTTCCCAAAGAAAATCAGAAGGAATAAGGGAGGAAGCAGAATATCTAAGCATAAGTGAAAGGTTTTGGAAAGCCCAGTGAAACACAAAATGCTTCAAAATGATGGTTAAGAATCGGATCTTGGGATGAGCACACTACTGGCTTGGCTTTTGCCAAGGGCAGTAAAGGCTGGATATCCATTTTCACCAGGTTGTGAAAATGAATTACAGAAGCAGCAGAATATTTGAGCTATTTTGCCCCCACTAATGTACCACCCCACCTCATCTGCAATTCTTGCTTCACTGTATTAGCCCACTCCTGCTAATATGCTCAGTGCAAAAAGAACAAATCCAAGTTGTCAGACACTTTACTCTTGCAGGGCTACGATAAACAAAAAAAGCAGAGACAAAAGGCAAGACCATAGTTTCCACCTTGATGACACCAGCCAGCTGAAAGAATTATTTCACTGGATATCAAACTTCCAATGCAGATCTGCCCCCTGCTCTCCGCACAACCCTCAAATGATTTAAGAAAATGAATAGAGGAGAATATTTGTATTTTATGCCTGTTTTCCATCACACAACCACAACAGAATACCCAGCAAGAGTGATGTTAGAAAAACACAGTGGTAATCCAATTCATGCCCACAAAATTACAGGCTGTTAAAAATAAATCACAGATACCTTACGAGTCAAGCAAAATGATCTCTGTTAATGAAGGCGGAAAAGACGCCTTTCAAAATCACTTAACAGTAATGGGTAAAAGCAGTGAGGGCCATTAAATAGCAAAATGAAGGAGGGGGGGAATCATAATTAAGAATCCAATCAGGTTTTAGCTCTCAGCAAAAATTTTGACTTCCAATTAATTCCTAAATGTCCTCTTTGAGCAAAGGAAAAAAAAATAAAAAGAACAAGTGAAACTCTGCAGAATCTGTTGCTTGCATAAGATTTCACCTCTCATGCAGAGAGGCAAATTTGGGTTTTCTTTTTGTGTTTGTGCAGATGGCAAATGATAAACTGTCAACAGACGACTTTCCCGTAACGCTCCATCAAATGCCAGCTTTGAAGAACATGGAGATAAAGAATAGTTTTGTTTAAAAAGAAATATTGTGCTCCTTGCTCTGCTGCTATGTTTTATTAAGAAATGATGTTGTTGTGATAACTTGGCACACTTGGACTCACCGCTGCAGGTCTGACACACTTTGGATTCAGCACTACCTGAAATTATGCTCTGCTTAACCACAGGAGGAGGTAGGAAAACATTTACTATTTGTTTTGGGGTTGTTTGGTTTGGTTTGGTTTTTTTTTAAGAGGAGATGCCAATCCCCTCCTGACAGGTTACAGCACCCTTCTCTTCTACCATCTCGATTACCCGCTAAATACAAACAGCAATTCAAGTATAGGGCTCTACACTGAAATAAAACATCTAATTGCAATAGATCACCCAGAAGAATACAAACCACTTTCAAGGGTGATGAAAGTTTTAGTAATGGTTACAAAGCACCATTGAAAATTCACGTTATTTCTCTCTCAGTTCACAGAATATTCAGATATGCTGATCCTCATATGGTCCAGCCAAAAAGCATCTAGAGTATTGATCACCAAGATACAGCCATGAAAAAACTAAGGAAACTCAAGTTTCACTACCCGTTATTTACACAACTGGAAAGAAAAATACTTTCTTCCATGGTCACGTGTATCAAATGTTCCAAAATAATGCTCTCATTTTCTCCTTGAAAAACTGGTTATTCACACTGTCAGGGTTGATCTGGAAGTTATGGTTAGTTTCCTTCAGAAACTTTTACATTAAATTCTAAAATATATAGCAAAAACTCTACCAAACATATTATTCCCTATTGAATTCTAGCTTCTGTGCTTCCACAAGCCTTTAGCTACAGGCACCGTTTCATACATGCATTTAGATCATTCAATTTGTATCACTAAGCCACTTTTAAAAAATGACAGTTTAATGAATGCTGTTAACAAATAAACAATGAAAAAAAGCAGCCGATAAGAAAAATAGGCTCCTCAGGATCTGAGTAAGGTGTAGACTTCTTCTACTGAGACATATTACTGCTATTATCTATTTAACTCCTAGCGAACCCCTGAAGAGCTGTTCAAAATACAGCACCCGCTCCCTGAAACTTGCGGAATATACAGAATTCAACCAAAAAAAGCCTGCATGCAGCCAGCTCACCTATATCATCAGTTCGTTTTGTTAAACCAAAATCTTCTTGCAGTGACACTGACACCTCCCTGACCCGAAAGATGGCTGTTGCTGGAAACATCTAAGCAAGACCCTTCTTGGGGCCCTCTGCCTCCATCCCTCCCCACAGTCCCTAGAAGATTACATCTTTCCCAGATAAGATACACTATGCCCTTACAAATGGAAAGCTTATTTCCAAAATTCAACATTTCTCCCCCAGGACAGCAAGGCAGACCCAGGTTTTTCATGAACAGTGGTGTGGGGAGAAAGAAAGGTAATTAACTGAAAAAATTCTCAGAGAAAATGAACTTCAGATCAAAAGAAAAAAGTGAAAGCTTCAAATTTTCTGTCAAGAAAATAAATTAGAAGCTTTTATTTTAACAATACGGTCAGTATGCTTCTTTTCAAGGAAGAAAAGTGCTTTAATCTGATAATTTCAATTCATGTTTAATAGCATACTAGAATTATATGATAGAAGTTTGAGGCTTGCTTTTGAATATGCGATACTACTGAAGCAAAGTGAGTCAAAACAAAGAATCCAAATTTTGATGCTCTTTACCTCCCATAAACAGAGTATTTCAACAATAGCAAGTCAATACAAGCCGTTATTTTAGATCACTTGCACTCTTTCTGTTCCAAAAATCATTAAAACAAGTATGCAACCCTACTATCTTCTTCCAGTGAAAACTGTATTGATTACTCCAAACTATTTATTATATCCAAGGTTGATGGTCTTGAAACGAATGCAGCAACAACCATACTACAAAAAGTTTCCATCTGTGTCTAGCAAGTCTCACGGGGGAAAAAATTAAGATTCTTACAGTTCACAAATGTTCAGTGTCCCAACAGGGCAGCACCACCCTACCTGGCCTGGGACTTGGTCAAACCAAGATCTACGACTCAGCACAGTAGTGATTTCCCTCGCCCACTGCCATATGTGAAACCCATCAGATACAGACAGGAGATGCTCTTGCTAGCAGGAGCAGTTTCAACTGATTTACCAAAACACTGCATGAAATACTACACCCTATAAAAGAGAGGAAAAGAAAAGCTGTCCGAGGAAAGACACTGCAAGCACAGCTAAAAATAAAGCTCCCTAATTCCCTGCCACAGCAGGAAGGAAACTTTGGGGATGTATGTACTCAGTACCCTCTCAGAGAGAGTTTGGAAAACGAGATTTCACCAAAATCAATCCTTTCCATTAGAAACATATTGACCTTGTTGACATGTTTGGATTTTATATTTCTTTTTTAACTCATAAAGCACCATTAATTTAAGAACAAATCACTGGAGAATTTTCCAAGGGTGGCAGCAATCCAGTATAGACTTCTTCTCCACTTTAATCACAAGTGCCAATGCACTTTTTAGTGATGTTTTCATATTATTCTGGGTGAAAACAGAAGGGGGATAAAGCAAACAAAACAAGACACACAAAAAAACACAAAAACTGTCCCAAAACCATGCAGAGGCTGCATTTCCTGATCACTGGATACACCAAGTAGCTGCTTACATCAGAGGACAGAAACACCTCAACAGCAACTTTAAACGTTAGAGGTGCTAAAAGTGACACACATGTATGCATGCCTTTATATCAAGACACTTTAAAAAGGATTTAAAAAAAAAATCAAATGAACTATTAAAAGATTTATGGTGCTTTTAAAACAATTAAATGCATTTTGGGGGCTTGACTCATGGTATGCAAACCATTAATGATGGGAACACCACAGCCACACGTGGGAAGGATAGGCTTGAGGTCTCTGCAAGAATGAAGGCACTTGCCAAATATCCTTGTGCCTTGACTGGGAAATTGTGTAGTTTGTTTTATTAAGACCAAATTAACATTAATCTATTAAACAGCATCAGAGTTTAAGACAATGAATTAATCTGACAAAAACCAAAATACTGAAAGCTGGTTGCTGTGGGCAGCAAATTCAGTCCAATGACTCTTTCTCTCCAACATCACCAAAGGGTAAATGGGACCTACACGATCTGGACACAGCTACAGCAGTACATATCTGGTTTATACAGGGAACATTCAGCAAAAGCTATTTTTTGCATTAATTTGACATTTACCTAGCAGTTTCTTGGTACTGAATAAAAAAAAAACAAAAACAATCAAACCTATCAAAAACCAGTAAAGTAATACTGTAGGGCTTATCGTTTTCAAGGCAAGTGCATCACTCAATCATCACAGCATCTCTGGGAGAGCAAAAGGTTTAAAATCCTGCACTGATCTGCTTCGAGCACCCTCAGCACATACCAACCCACTCCTGCACCAGGGCTATAAGGATTTGAATGCCTTGGCAGAAAAACTGGACAGTCACCACTTATTTGAACCCATACAAGCCAGACGTGGTTTCAAGGTACAAGAAGTATTTATCTGCACACCCACTCCTCCGCAGAACATCGAGCACCTTTGGAATAAGGGCACATAATTTATTAGGATGAAAATATTACATGGTGAAAATGTTCACCTGGAGAACATCTGGGAAGTGTGACAAAAGCAGCCACGTGAGCAGCATCTCTAGCTATCGATAGCCAACTACAACCTTTCTAGATGTCTTCTTTCCTCTGGATACAAACTGGATCAGCTTCCTCCACATGGCATCTCAATAATATTTCTGGCCTTCTGATTGCTACTATTTCATCCAGCTCATGTTCATGGAAGAGAGAGATGTTTCACTCTTAATTTGAGAGCCAACACTTAAAAACACCTCAAATTTCTCAACTTTGCCTAGTTATGTTACAATTATACAGTTTAAAGTGAGACAGGTATTTGTGCATTTTTTGCAAGATATATATTAGAAAAGCTTTAACAGCCTTCATTGTACATTAATTGAATCAAAAACGTGAGTTACCTTGGAAGTCTCTACCAGAAATATAGGTTCAATGGAATTTGTGGCTTCACATCATATGAATTAAGAATCTACAACAAACTGAAAGCTGTTAGCGTGTTTCTCTTCACATTTTTGTACAATTTTGGCACTAAATTTGCTAATACACAAGTAAAATGTACTTCTTTATCTAAAGCTAGGAAAAAAGATGCATTATATTAGAAAACTTGCCAAGAACTTTCCTAAATATACTTAAGGATCCTATAGAAACACCTCTTTCTTTCCTGGTTGTTTATTATTTATAGATACGGAGAGGTTTTGATCTTGGAACAATTCATGCATTGTAGCTATTTTTCGGATTGAATTCTCGCCAAGATCTGGCCTTTTCTTGGTTCTTTGTCTACAAGTGCAGGGAAAGAAATTCACATGGTTTCAAAAAAACAGCGTTACTCTCATTTGCAGACAAACAGAAAAGACGACAAGGGTTTAGCTACCACAGATTTTCAAGAGAACAGATGAAAAGAAGAAAAAAAATCTTTGCACTGACACTTCCGAAAATCAGCTCTGTAAAATGAAAGGATCTGAGCTGACTGGGTTTGTTTTTTTCCAGGCTACACAGCGCCTATGACAAAAGCTCATGTAGAAATAAGAGGATGATCCATTTACCTCAAATGAATAGAAAATGCCATATGTTTCCATCTCCAGATGATTTCACAAAGAATATTTTCCTTTGTCAAAAGGATCAAATATCTATATGGTTGCATTAGGTACTTAATGTATAACTAACTACAGTAATTTCACATTGCAGGTGCTTTTCCTGGGTATATTATAGAAGTATATATGGTTTTACACAAATCTATAGTCCAAATACTATTTAATAGTATATTGCATACAGACACTGCTGATTCAACTCATTAATAAATTATACATTCTGATTCATTTTTAAACCAGCCTGTCATTTCTTTTTATGCATATCATAACTGAATTCACCTATAGCCTCCTTCTTGTAAAAAACACATGCCGATGCCTGTCTGGCACATATATTTGAAGTTTAAAACAGGACTACTATTTTAAATAAAGAAATCTGAACATCCAGTACAGAAATAATCCAAACAACTAAACGTGAATAGACGTAGCAAGAAAAACAGCACGCAAACCTTAACTTCAAGACTACTTTCTTCAAGTGCTCAGCTCTCCTACTTTTCACTTGATTTTGTTTGCTTTGAAAAACACCAATCTTAGGCATGTGAAAAAGCAACACTGGAAAAGCAGGCAGTCTTTCCGCTAGCTCGCAGCGATGTTGGCATGGTCTTTGCCTGATATAAATGGGGACAATTCCTTAGATTTCAGGGGATTTGTGGCAAATAACTGCTCTCAAACTGGCCCATCACCTCACACACCTTCAGTGGATGCTTGGCTCCTGCATCCCCTGGACAAAAGCAATGATTTCTCCTGCTTCAGCTGCAGGCTTTGTCTGAATTGGCATTATCAGGCCCAGTACATGTCACCTATTCAGTTTTCAAAAAGGGAACGGCAGAGCTACAAGAATATTTTACAGCAAAAAAAAACATATTCTCCTCATGTTCCTCTTCAGATTTATTTTTCTTACCTTCAGACAGAAGCTAAGCATGTAACATTCCTGTCTAAAATATTTAAAAACAAAAGCAAAAAAGAAGAAATAGAAAAATATTTTTCTCTCCTGGATCTACGTGATCAGAAAGAGTGATGCAACAACAGATTTCTGCCACTCTTGCTACCCATGTGCTCAGGACTACTTGAAAAAGGAGAGCAGTTACGAGTAAAAGCTGTCATTTTTGTTACAGAAACTGCACTTTCTACAACTATACAACAGAAATTTGTCCTTTTTATAGCTTGTTTTATGCTGAATTCATGTACTCTCTCAGTATGTCCCTGTAAGCACAGGTGATAGAGAGAGATGAGTGGAGAACACTGGACATTTTGGTCATCCTCTTTCAACAACACTCAAACTTTTTAAGGAAGGGGTAGATGTATGTCATGAGAGGTAGATACATACAGAGAAGCCAGGAGGACATCCTTAGTCCTGAGTAATGTACTGGGACATCTTAACAAGTAAAGATGAAGTCCAAATCATCTGGAGGACTCTTACACATCCAATGCAAACCCTGCCTCAGGTTGACAGTACATCTTCTCAGGGGATTCACAGTGGCCAAAAATGAGCCACATTCTGCTTTAAAAGTGATTTTCCAAAACCTGCACACTTGCCCAACTAATTAAACAGAACAGAGACAACCCAGTGGGAACGAGCAAAGTAAAAGATTTTTCTCCCTGTACTTTTTTGCTGACAAAAACAAAACAGTGAAAAAACACTTTAGAGAATGGTTTAAGAGGGATCAACAAATACCAGCTGCTAATGAAGTGTGTCGCTTTAGCTATCTCATTGCCTTATGTTCAAGGACCAGGATGACTGCAAATATCTCCTGCATGCAGATTGAGAGGAACATTATTGACAGTGGTAGGACAGACATGCTGAGATGACAGCAGCTTCCTTGAGCGTAGGCACAACAGCATAAAGATATTACGAAAAACAAAACAGAGATAAATTAAGTCTAAGTACATTTATGCAGATTAAACATCACAAGGAAATATCTGCGATAGCATCTCTTTTTGACAGTAAGGATGGAGTAAAGCTTGCTGCCTTTGATTCCCTTGAATTTAAAGGATCAAATTGACAGGTCTGAAATGGGATGGCAAGTCCAGGGGGGATATCAGAGGGCAGTCCGTAAATAATGCAAAAAACAGAAGGGAGAAGATAAAGTCAGATGTAGATATTATGAGGAGTACAAGAAAACTATTTTTTATTTTCTCTGAAACATCAGCTTCTCCACTCCCCCCTCTCTGCTAGCCTGGACCACCTTTGGAGGAGGAATATGAAGAATGAGCAAGCATGGAGTATAGGGACACATCAGATGGCCCCAACAGCAGGAGACCACAGTCCCCCTACAGCCTCAACCCAACAGTTCAGAGACAAAAAAACACTCTCCCTTCACTGGGACCCTTCTCTCCTTTGAACAACAGAGAAAAGCAACTGGCTCCTGCATGATGCAATTTGCTTTCCAGTCTCCTCCAGGAAGAAAAGGGAAGCAAATGATTTTTTTTCTCCAGAACCTGGGGAAAATTAATATGTATTTGACCTTCACGTCTAAGCCCTTGTAGGCTCACCTTCCTCAAGTATACTAGAAGCTGAGATGCCTTGAGCCACAAAACAATCCTGAACTAGAAATTCAGATGGTTTAAAAAAACCCAGTGGGAAAAAGGCTCCTAGGTCCTCTGAGATGTGTAACTAGAAGGCATCTACAACCATAAACCACTTAACACCTCTGAAAATGCGATGTCAGGAAAGCCTGAAGGCATGGTGCTCACTCTGCAGACACAGCGATGCTCGCCAGTGGCAAATACAGCACCTAAACTCCTGTCTCAACCACTGCTTAAGCAAACTAGTTTTGCTAGCTCCTGTTTCAACACCTTTTTCAAAAAGTCATGCTTCTCATGTTATGTCATTTAATCAGTCATTTAAATGGACAAAAGTAGTATTATAACAAGGAACACAAACTTTTCCTTTCCACACAGAGCTGGTGTGAATACAAGTGCAGCTAATCATACATGAGCCATAGAAGGGTCTTTGCCTGGGAGGCCAACAAAACCATGAAGACATTGCCTTATTTTTTGTTTTAAAAAAAAAAAAAAAAAAAAAAGGCATCACATGATGGTGTGTGCAAAGCTGCAGAAATGATTACTATTTTCTATTATTAAAAAAAAAAAAAAAATCAACTTTTTACTGAAGGGCTTTGTTTTGTTTTCCTAAGTAACAAAAAAGCTATTGTTTCTATTCAAAACCGGAAAATTTGGTGTCAAAGTAAGATCAACATTTCTGAAGGCTTTCTCTGGATTTCTGTGGAATAAACACTTCACCTAGTTCATACAAAGAGCTTAATTTTTTTCTTTTTTAATCTGCCTCAAACATACATTACTATGCTACTGCTTGGCACAACACAGACAAACAGACTTGCTAAAGTGATATATTTCAGTGCGAACACTTGATTATTGTACAGGCAGGAGATTTGATTACTTTTTCCCTGGTGATGCATTGTATGTTTGATACCTTTCTATGACTAAGGATTGGCTTATTTAATTTCCTTGGTGAATAAATGTATTTAATACAGGTGGAAGTAAACATCCCAAAACCAGAGCCCTGCTGTTGTCTGCCCAATGTGGATAGGGGTACTCTCCCACAGACTTCCCTTGGGAAACAGGGAAAGGGATTGGGAAGGACTATACAAATCTCTGCTGGAAAATGAATGGGAAAGCATCAGCAAAGATGAACTTTGCAAACTCATGTTTGCTTATTCAAAAATTAAGCAGGCAGTCTCCAAAACTGAGAACATTTCATGTAAACCACACTATTCAGACCACAGGATTCAGAATGTGTTTTACGCAGCTTCTTCATTTCTCTGAAGGTTTTCAAGCAACTCCAAAGCAGCAGAACTAATCAAAATGCATTACAATATTAATATTTCATGACAGAGTCCACCCAACAGGTGCTTCCAGCAGAGAAGGCTGGAGAGAGGCAGTTGCATGTATAAGGAGGAGCTTGGCAGTGGCACCTGACATGTCACTGGATGGGGACATTGCTAGGAGGCTTAAGTCCTAGAGGGAGCAGAGAAACCCCCTAACATCAACAATTGCATTAAACATACCCCTCACTAGAGCAAAGTGCAGGCAAGTGAACCTACTCGTCCTTCCCAGGGCCTCCCTGAGCAAGTAGAGGCCAAGAGCTATAGCAGCCTGCACTGGGTTTCTGTAGGAACAGTTGTATGTCAATGCACATACACATCTAAACTTACACGTATAGACCTCAGCCAAATACCAAACTAGGACTGTCCTCACTACCAAACCTATTGGTATAGTCCAATTTAATGATAAGACTTCCCCAGTAAAGGTCTGCCCCAGGACACATTCACAAAGCACAGCAACATTGCTTTAGGGTGGACAAGCAGCCCACAGCAAAATAAAGAAGATTCTGCTTGTCTGTGAATTTGCAGCACTAAAATGGCAGATTAAAGCATGTTTTCCTTGAAACACCTCTGAATTTTTGCATGGCAATGTCATATGGTATTTGTCACCTGCAGTGTTATATGCAAACTGGAAAAGAACAGATGTTCTCCACGAAAGACAATACTTTCAGCAGAAATCCTAGGTTCAGCGTGATGTAAGGATTGTAGGGGGGCTAACACCCACCTCCCACATATCACACCCCCATGAGCTACACCAAATTATATCAGTGAACAAGATTTATAAACAACACAAGAATTTCTGCAAGAAAGGAACAGACAAGGAGAGTTTAAGCTAAGTTAGTGTAGGCATGCACACAAACACTGTAGTATATAGCTTGTGTATGTACGTAAATCAGCCACTGGCAACAATGCAACTCTGCCCAATACAGAGGCCAAAGCAAGTGAATACTTTTGCAAGAAGCAAGAGAGACTCTAGACAAGAGTCCTGACATCCCTCATCTTCTCTGTGTTGAAGCAGGTGGGTAGGTACAAAGTTACACAAGATGACAAGTTATGTTCCCTCCATATATCCACAAAATGCTTAGTGCTTCACTGGCACAAGTGAAACCTCTTTTCTGCTTGCAATTATTGTACAAGTACCTAGCATCCGACAGCTAGTTTGGATCCCTGTAAGTCTTCCCAATATTTAAGTGTCTGAACTAATACATTCAATATTTGAAGAGCAGGTGGGCAGCAGAGCAGTCTGAAAGAGTGAGAAAGCCATACCATAACACAATGACAAAGGGACAAGAGGAATAACACCAGCTCGTTTCTCTTCAAAGATGAGGCTACATGAAGCAAAAGATTAAAATAAACATTTTATAACAGCAGTCACTATCATTACTACCCAATGAATTTTTATTTTGCAAGCCCATGCAAAAAAATAAGATCCCCAGACAATAGAAAACGCATCTTTTAGATGAGCTTTTCCTTCCTCCCATTGCTGAACATGGATTTCCCATGATATAGGAAAGCTGCTTCCTCCACCCAGCAAAGCAACACGAGTGACAGAGTAGCTGGCATGATGACAGATGGTAACATCTTCATCCTGCCACGGAGAGGCCAAGAACATGCAGGGAAAAGGGTGCTGAAGAGCATATTAACAGATGGTGTCTTAACAGTTGGAGCAAGAGGCATGTAAATCAGACCCAGACTGGAATCAAAACATGTCAGGTTACCAACAGTAGCAGCACCAGGGAAAAATACTTCTGTTACGATTTCCAGTGAAAGAAGCATGCTCCCACCTGCAAGTGCCACCCAAAAACGATGGCACAGCTTCAAGCAGTGCCATCAGCCCTTCCACCTGACAGAGCAGCCAAAACACACCCCCTGAGCAGGGAGCCGAAAATAGAGCAAACTCATTTCTGCTCAGATTAGAGCACTGAAGAATTTGTTTGGGGGGGTGTATATATTTGTGTGTGTGTGCGCACATATATATATGCTAAGCATTCAGAAGGTTTGAGGCTAAGGTGTCATAAAACTTTTTTTTCACTGGTTCCTCTCTATATACCATACAGAAGGTTTTGGCACAACTCCCGATTAAACAACGCAATATCGCTAAAATTCATGTAAACATCTGTGCCAGAAGGCTGCTATGGAGGACTAACACAAAACAGCACGGCCTAGAAGCAAAAAAACAACTGCCTGCTTTTGAAGGACCATGGTCAACACACACACACCCCTCACATCGCATGCTATCAAAATACAACCTGTAGCATACTATAAAGCCTGCTGATACTAATCCATAGCTGAAGTCAGATGAGCTCAGGAGCCACAGCCTCCCTAGGAATATAAAAGCTCCTCCACTCATCTCAACTGCCCTGACTCCAGAAAAAAATCTCCCCACCCTCTGATCCCTACACAGCAATTACGGTTTGAAATACGTAGCTCAATAAATTAAAGCGAGGTCTGGCTGAATGAGACACACAAGTTAAAGGGCAAAAAAAGGCCTATCAGTGACGCAGCAAAGTGGGGGGTTTTTTTCCAGTATACTCTGCTCTCAGTAATCACGCTGCAGAAGTACATAGACTTCAGGGATTTAAACCCTTTGGCCCAAACCCCAGCTATGGTTTCCTACAGGGAAATATTTGGAAAAATTAATCCAGATTAATATTGAGTAGTTATTTCTCCTAGAGCCTCTGCACAGGCTCTTCTTCAGAACAGCACAGCTTTCATGCTGTTTGCTTCATTGGCATTACAGGTGAGTCACGCTAAACTGAGCCAGCAAGACCTTAAATCCAGACAAGAATATCCCTGCAGGGGTGTAACTCATCCTTCACCCCCTTTTTGCAGGGATTAGCTCTCCTGGACACTCCCACACAGCACATGCATGGCTTGGGACTCTGTGCCTGATGTTGCAAAACACTTAGCATGTCAGTTGATCACATCATCTGAAACAATGCTGCTGAAATTTAAAATTACATCAGCCTCCGTATTTTGTCCTCATCAAGTGCCTTGTCTTAGCTCAGCTAAAACTTTTGCACTGTGGACTTAAAATCATCCTGTCGGCTCTGTCCCAGCAAAGGGGTAAGGGCAGAAATGTTACTGTGGATGGAAGGTGAGGAAAAAGGGGTTATTTTGCCCCAGTCACTACAGTTTTAGTAGGGTCAAGTCAGCACTGTCTTCCCCTTCCATTTGGGAAAAGAGAGGGTAAGGAGTGAAAGCACCAGGCACCTCCTCCTTCACCAAAGAGAGGGCAGAAGAGAGAAACAAGGCTAGAGGAAGGACTTTGTCTTTAGACAATACAAATTAAACAAATACAAAGAAGGGGATAAGCATACCACCACTGATTTGTTTAGTCTTTAATTAAGTAAACTTGAAATAAGCGTTCCAAGCCATAGGTAGCCCTACCTATAAAATATTGTCCAAATCCATTGCTCTTGCTGGCCAACTGGGAGACCTGGATATTGCCACTGTAAAAAGGAATCCATTCTCCTCCACATCTCTGTGGTTTTCTGTTTGCCCTTTCTTGCATGATCTTATTTCAGAATTATTATTATTATTATTTTCCTTAGCATTATGAAAATGTTTAGGTCCTTCTGTAAAACAAAACAGCAAGGAGAAATGCCCTGTAATGGTTATTTCCAAAGTGAGGTTTCTATTTACATCAAAATGGAGGCTAAAGGCATGTAACACCCCTAAAATAAGCATTCAGCATGTGTTAAACACAGTGTGAAGAATTCTCAACACATGCAACCTTCACTGCCAAAAGCCAGTGTGCAATTTTCTATGCTGCTGTTTTTCTTCTTCCCTAAAGCAAATTACTGTTACCTGGCAGTAACATTATCTTTTAGCATCTTGCCATTTACTGTTTCCTTATTAGCATTCAACTCCATATGAGCATGATGGATTTTTAACAGTGCAATGTTCCTTGGTCAAACTTTCGCATGGTTAAGGCCAAAATACCAATAGACCTCAAATTTCTCCCCCCGTGCTCTAGGTCTCAGACTAGCAGAACTGCTCCATTATTTTCATTATGAAAAAAATTAAAATAGTCTACAGAGATACTGTTCACTAAGTGCTTTAACTACACTGCAGAACCAATATACCACTATAACTCACTCAGATGTCAAAGTATCCTCATAATGCATTCAAATACAAAAATGCAGGCCATCACAGCCTAGTGACTTTTAACCAATCAAGCCAGCGCCTAAAGGCAAAGTGTTCAACATTAAAAATAAAACATAGTAAAGAACACCAAACTTTCAGTATATCAAAAACACATGCAACCAAAGGCATTTGGAAGTGAAATTATATGGTAGATTCCTATGCAACAGCAGAGAAATTATAAATATTGCTTCAGTAAGGTAAATGTTACAATTCACACACAGGTCAATTAAGTATGGCAAGTGAAGAAAAGACCATGCAACTCTGGATGGGAGTGCAAGATGCACCTACACACATTTTCTTTCAAACAGCAACACATTAACTGCGATCATGTACACCAAGTAAAAGGGCAGCATATTGCACCACAACTTTATGATGTACCCAGAAACAGTGGGGTTGAAAACAAACAGACCAGTCTTATGACACAGAGAAGATGGACAACTTGCATGGCCATGGTGCAAAAATCTGTTTACTATCCCAAAATATTCCAGTACTGGTCCAAGAGTTGCTGGCCACCAACAAGCACAAATGGGAGAAGTACTAACAGGAAAGAAAAGCAAATGTCAAGGACAAACAGAAAAGAACCAAGGGAAGCAGTAGTTTACCTGAGAACAAAGGAAAAACAGGAAAAATAATAAAAAAACAAGCTGAAAGAGGAGATGATGTTGTTGCTTTTAAGCAAAGACAGTGATTAAGTAAAGGAGAGACATGACTGTTCTGCAGGACATCACAAAAGGGAGAAAGAGATTACACAGTGGAAGAAGAATTGAAACTAAGAGAGAAATATTCATCAAGTGAAAATACCAGGTCCTTGAAAGATACCATCACAACTTCAGCAACAGGGAGTAAATGTTACTGGGAATACAAATATTTTCTTCTTCATTTCACAGGGACAAGGAGAGAAACATATCAGGAAGTGACTGATGCTTCTATTACTCCAACATATTCAAGAGCACATAAAACACAAACATACCAAAGCTATATGAGAGGGTAAAAGCATAAGGCACAAGAGGACAACAATTTCAAGTGTAGGTATTATGGGATCTCCTCACAACAAAACAGTGTTTCATCATGATGGTATGAAACAGAGCTGATTCTCTTCACTGCTGTTTAGCTTTGCTGAGGTCTGAAGAAGTTTACAGGTAGCATAAATCTTGTCCTAGCATAAACAGATGGCAAAGCCACAACGGCTTCATTTGGGCTGATGATACCATGCCAAAGAGAGGGAAGATGAACTTCATAGCTGAGCTGAACCCACCTCCATGGTTAGGAGATGGAGGTCCCACTCCCCATCTCCTCTGCCAGAATTTGTCCCCAAAATAAAAAAGTTCAATAGCCCTCCAAGTCCACTATAGCAAAATGACTGTCTTTGAAACCTGGCTGTCAAGTGGTATCACCAAAGCAGACCATCAGTAAGGCAGAGGGGCTCCTGTCCCAAGCCATGCAACCCAGAAGCAGCAGCAAGATGGAAAGTCACAGCAAGGAGAGAAGGGGCAGCCTCTGCATTTCCTAAACTCAAGAGTATCCAAATTTAAGGTGGAAAAAAGAAACGATTTTCAATACAAATGCAACTTTGCTGCCAGCCACTTGGCTCCAGAGAGCTCTGCCATGGCATTAGGTAGGTTGACTGCACATCTGCAAAAGATGCAGGATGTCAAATGGAGAGACTCCATCACCAACTGAGATTTTCAAGAATCTGCCCATCGTCAGTACCTGCAGGAAGCACGGGACACGGTCAGAGTGCACACACTCTTCATGTCAACACATACGACCCTCTGTCAGGCAACCAGGAAGAGGGGATACCCAAGAAAAACCTTCAGAAAGGCGTAGAGAGCCATCGGTCTCCAACACGGCAGGGCATGCAGAAGTGGCAGTGCATGACAGCAGGAACAGCAGTGCCTTCTGTGAGTAGCATCGACAGCTCGGGGTCAACATAAAGCAACACGATTAGGGGCTTTTTGGAAAGCTCTGCAAAATACTTCAAGGGAGTGAAGGAAGCGTCAACTGTCCTCCGAAACCCATAATCCTGGAAAATAAAATTGTCCAACTATTTGACAATCCCAGAGGATATGATGCTTCAGACAACACCATGAAAGGGACTGTTTCCTATGCTCTACTCTTCCGTTTTGGTTACTGTAAAGTATTTCTCTGCTCTCCTACATGAAAAGTAGCTCTGCTGTTTAACAGCTGCTCCTCATCTGCACAGGCAGCACCTGCAAAACCTTGCAAAAGCCAGAGCTCAGAACAGACAACGAGAAAGCTGATGATCAACAGCAGCTCCTGCCACTGGCACGAACCAACATAGCTGGACCAGCCCACAAGCCCTGCACAGCACTCCTTTCCCACCCGCATGTTTTCTTTTTACACGACATAACTCTAATAATGAAAAAAAAACCAAACTAAACCCATACACAAAACATCAAACCAAACCCCAAAAAAACCAACAAACCACCATGATATTGAACCATGTCATAACACATCATGGGTTTTGGTAAAATAAAACATTTGTGCATGTGAAAACCATGAGAAGCAGCTACAACTTTGCTTGACCTGAAACATGTCGTTGTTCTCAGCCTGGGGTAATTTCTGGTTTTGTCAAGATACACCGTGTTTTGGTTGTTCGGGGTTGGTTTTTTTTCCTGTTATGTCTCAGTCTTCTTAAGGTCCTAAAAAGGATCTCAGGAGAGGAAGCAGTGGCATAAAGAGGAGAGCAGGACCACACATGGGCAAGCAAGGAGGGTGGTGGTACAGCAGCCAGCAGACCAGCTTCTGCAGCTAGGGAACTGCAGCCTGAGACTGCAGATCGGAAAGATATGCAGCATGTGCCCTTTTTACTCATTCCCCTCACTGTATTTAAGCAGCATAGATCATTAGTGAAACAAAGAGATAGGGTTGGCTTCCTTAAAAAAAATTGCTATTATTAGCTGTACCAGCTGGATCTTATCTACTTTTACTGCAACTAAAAAGCTGTCAAGCTGCTCTCCTTGAACAGCACACAAATCACCATCTCCATTGTTTAAGCTGGAAATATCTCAGTCTTTCTTACATTCCCCACCAAAGAAAGTTTTCTGAATATAAGAGCTCTTACAAGCTGAATAAAATTTTACACTAAATTAAATTAATTCAACAAATCACAGAAATCAGACCTTCCTCTAGCTAAATGGTTAGCTTTAATTCATGGGCTTGTTACAATTTTTTGCTCTACTATAATACAATTATGTATGGCAATGAACCTGACATTTTCTTCACAGTATCCTTTCTTTTAAACCACCTGAATGAAAAAAGACTTATACATGTCTCTGTAGTACATTCGTGATTGTTCTACCCCACATCTTATTTAAGATACAACAAGAAACGATATTCAAACCATATGTTTACGTATGGCTTGAAACAATATGGAAAAAGACTGAGAGCACTACAGATTGTGGTAGACTTTTCTACTGTACCGCTTTCAATATTATAAGCATATTAAATACTAGCAAGTACGTCTTACTGCTTTAGGACTTGTGCATCAGTGCTAATACCACTCAAGCAAAGGAGACTCAGGCAGTGTTATATCGTAGCCACAACAGCAGCTTTTCAGAAGGAAGTTTTCCATGCAACATTTGAAAGAGTAGAATTTGCATCCTTCTGTCTGTCAGAGTATTTGACCATGAACTCCCATGAAAATTACTAAACAACATTAAAACGTCTAATTCAACTTGTAAGTTTTGTGAATTTGGAAGATTTTAAATTTTGTTATCTAATGGATATAACTGCTGTTATCCTTTTAATATTATTTTGCTTTTACTGAACATAGTCGCACAAAATGGTTGCCCAGCTGACAAGCCTACTTTGCAGTTTGGCAGCAGCTACAGTTGTGCTTTAAGATCTTTCACCAGCTCTCAAGAGGATACTCACAGAAACATTTAAAATATGCTTGTATACCTAACATACAGATGAGCCTCTCATCACTACTTCTGCTGTTAGTGACAAGAAAGGTCTGCCAAGGGATGTCCACAGATCCCAATTACTCCTCCTGAAAAAGAAATCAAAACCTGGGGATCTTTGCTCCTCAACTCTGCTGTGCTGGAAACTCGGTCAGGATGCTGTTGCACTGAGCCTATGCCTAATAATCCCAGTCAAACACATCTTGATTCTGCAAACACTGAGTCAAGTAAAGTAAAAATGAAACCGTTAGCCTTCATAGTAAAAAAATTACAGGGCAAAATCCTGTGGTAGGGGGTTTCATGTGCGCTTGTTTTTTTAAAGTGAGCCTTCACAGGAAGGCAAAGAACATAGAGGCTAGAGCTGCTGCTGGGGAAGGTGAAGGGGAAATGGAGCCTGCAGACAGAAGGCAAAACAGGAGTATATGAAACAGGTGAACTGTTCTTCATTTTAATGAGCTGTTAACATCAAAACCTGTTGCACTTCTGCTTGCTGGCTTTTAAATAGCCATGTGCAGTATCTGTTTGCAGGGTACAGGAGACAGCAACAAGAATGCAAGTTGCAAATAACCAAGCCAAATGTTTTTTAGCATATTCATATAATTACTGTGCTTTCTGCTGTCCCCCTTAATTGGTGTTTGCAGAGCTGGATTCCTGCAGTGCAGTGTGTGGAAATACAGGACCTGAGCCAGCAGCAGCAAAATGAATTTAATTTAATACACTAAAACACTACTGCAGCTGCCTTGATTGGCAAACTTGGGAACCGAGCTCAGGTACCTTCACAGGGAGAAAAACGTGCTCTCAGAAATCACTAACTATTCCCATATAGGTAGAAGACCAGCAGGCACAACCTGCGTTATGAAGCCTGGCCCCTCAAAACTGCAAGTCCAAAAAAACCAAATTGTACTCCCATCCATCCTACATGCATTTTAGAGCTTCACTACGAAAGACAGCCTACAGAACTACAGCAGGGCAGATAAAAGGACATACTGATGCTTTAGGTCCCACAAAGTGTGTGTTTTTACAAAATGAAATTCTAAAACAGCTAATTTGGTTAACAGGGTACAGCTTTTCAGACTCAAAAGGCTATTTCACTTTCATACCACATAAATTCATGCAATGCACTCATTTTAAGACAAAACAACTAGTTTTGCCTTCGTCCTCAAGAGATGTTTAAAAAATGGTCTTACAGGTGCTGTTATAAAATAGGTTTCAGTCAAACAGAAAACAATAAGGAAATCCATTGGAAAAGCTTCAGTAAGCACGTATAAAATTTGCCGCTTGTTAGTAAATACAAAACGTCAAAGACAGAGCACAGTGCCTGCGAAAAGCCATCCCTTTGAATGCTTAATGTCCGTAGGGACCTGCAATTGCAATTGCTAGGCTGTTGCAAACATTCATGCGGTTTCAGGTTTGGTATTCAAAGCCCCAGGTGCTTCGGCAACACTGTCATAAATCACATTTACGTGGCTTCAGCTGTGCCACAGAGTTCTCGGCATGCCCTGACCCAATGCTTTCCAGCTCAGGACATGCCATCTCCTCCCCCTCAGCGCCTTGGCCTTTCGGGGTCTATGTGAAGCCCAAATGCTGCAGCAGCAGCACATCCCGCAAGCAGGCAAGGCAAGCATCCTGCAGCATCCTCTCCTCTATCATAAAATGTGTCCAGCTTTGATACAGATGGAAGAAGACATCAAATTGATGGGTTTCTGCAAAATTATCCGCAGTGATGCCAAAACCTCTCTTTGTGGCAAAGCTGCTTTAGAGGCTACTGTTGTACATATAGTTAGGTTTGTTTGCTCCATGTATGCTATTTTGTGCTGACTGACATCAAACTTCAGTTGCCAGGTATCCTACCATGACTCTTGCAGACCTTCATTTTTACTACACCATCTGACCAAACTTCACCTCCTGCCCACCCCTTTTTCCAGATCATTTATGAACACACTGAAGAGCGTAAGGTTAAGCAGAGATCTCATGAAGGGCATCACTGACCACCCAGAGAGAGTAGGGAAGGTCCATCCTTCAGGGAACCTGCCAGCAATCCCTTTCCTTGGAGATACTCAAAATTCAACAGAGCTGGGAGTAACCTGACTTCATGTGGATGTCATCCCTGTTTTGAGCAGCAGTCTCCAGGAGCCTAGAGAGCTCCAGAGGTCCCTTTCCAACCTGTATTATTCTATTATACTATGATTAGTCCCTAATGCAACATTTACCCAGAGTACACAGAGGGTAATTAAAACCTCCCACTACTATTTTGTTCTCTGTCTCTAAAACTGCTCCTATCTCACTGAGCATATCACAGCCACTGTAACATGCAATGGTTGAATGGTTCACCAGAGAGTCCTGATTTTTTTTTTTTTTTTAAATCTAGAAGTCAGTGAGACTTGCTGATACAGATAACTCACATACTTTTTTACTGTGCCACTCTGCCCCCAACGCAATTAACTCTATCAGTCCTGTGTAACACCAGCTCTCCTGTTAGCCCATGACCTGTCACTGAGCTTGGAGGGGCCTTTTATACATCAAGGTCCTCACTGAAAACCAGGCAGGCCCGTTCAACTGCCCTATTCTTTGGGTTTCTGGCACATGTGCAGGGACACATAGCTTTGATTCTCCCTTAGCTGCCCAGCTGCCTTGCTTAAATGAGATTGCACTTGTTGAAATTGCTCTTTGCATTTTCTTATTTGAAATTTATTAACTTCTGCCCTATCACCTCCTTTTTTTTTCTGAATAAAGAATTCTTAGTGACTTCAATAATCTAAAGAGTATGTATTAACAGTTTATCTGCCCCTTTCCTACTCTGAAACCCCCCTATAAATTCAAACTGCTGGGAGTACTTTGTAAGGGAAGGAGAGGTGAAAAGATTATCTCTTGGCTTGTTACCTCTAATTTTAATCAGTGGAGGATCCTCCTTCCACAGCCTGACCAAAACTCTGCCTAAAATCCCGATTCTCCTGTTGCTGGTAGTCCTCCTGCACTGACATGTTCCAACTTATTTACCCACAGCTTTAATTTACATTTCATAAACCTTAAATGTATCACTGCTTCACTAGCAGAGCACCCTGGCCCTCCCAGGCACCTGCTCCACCCTCACTACCATTTCAGCAGCCCTATCTGTTCTGTCTTCCCTGTTTCATGTGCAGTTTATCCCCCCGAGCTTTTCCAGAGAAACAGCTCCATCCTCCCTGTCCTCCTGCCCAAAGCTCCCACTGCTGCTCAATCCACTCCTCAGCCAGGCACTGGCTACTTTCAACCTGCAGATTTATATCTGAACATTACTAAAATCTACTAAATTAGCCCCAAACTCAAGCTCTAAATATTTCTTTTTACAATTCTACCGCTTAACAATTCTAAGTTCACATGAACTTTGCATTTATCTCCTCTCTTAAATTTCCTCGGGACTGGATGCTTAACTCTCTTAAAACATCTTTAAAAAACAGCTTTAGTCCAAAAAACACAGAGCAAACCATCCCAAGCAGAACTTTAAAATTGACCATTACCAAGAAAACTCTCTGAATTCAGAGCTGTACTGAAGAACACAGAAAAAAATCTCAACTAAAAGAAAAGAAGAGAAAAGGAGGACAATATATCCCTAGAAATGCTTCTTGTGGTCATTCTTAAGTGCCACTATGCTGCAATATTTTATGTGACCGAAATTCTTCAGTCCCGTATGTGAAAATCTACCAATTCAATCAACACATAATGCAAGCAGAACAGCGCCCAAGTATATATGTCTGTGCTTTGTAACACAAATACATTTCCACACAAAATTTCTACACACCAACACTTTAAAGAAAGGAAGTATTTCAGAAAAGGCTGTTTTTACTCCAGTGCACAGTTCCACAGTCCCACATCATGCTCGTGAGGTGCCTCGCTGATACAGTGAACCACATACAGTCTTGCCAATGGCCAAAAAATATTGGTAAGCCTCATTCAGGTGGATGAGTTTTGGCAGGTCTGACACTAGGAACACATCTGGGGAGCTCACTTAGTTAAATATTAGCTCTGTTTCAGCAATTACATCCAATACTCCTTACAACTGACAGCACCCTTCTATGTAGTGCCTCAAAAATCAAGGCATCTTCACAAATTCTGTTGGGAAGGAAAATGCATGCTAAGGAAAGGTTCCACAGTATCTTGAATTACCGTGGTTTTATCAGCCTGCAGAGAGAGAGATGCCCTGTTCCATGTACCAAAGCAGTTTTGGCTTTGCTTATTCCTGCCCTCATCAGCAGAAAGAAATTAAAGATGGGGTTTGGTACATCCTACACTTGGAAGTCAAGCCTCTTGACAGGGTATCTGAGTTGGAAATAAAAGGTAAAACATACAATTCCTCATATTCAGGCAGGCTATGTGGGGGAGGAGGGTTGTGTTCAGTTTGGGGTTTGGGTTTTTTTTTCCCTAAATAAATCCTTTTTCTGGAACTCCAGACACTCACTCTCTGGAAAAAATATTGTTTTAATCGCTAGAAAATGCTTGGGGTTTTTTTTTCTAAATGAATACTTTAATACATCTTAAAGCTGGATTACATGCTAATTATAACAATGTCATACATTGTAAACCTTGAATCCTCAGTGATGCAGTTCCATAAACCAAAAAAGATGCTACTATATTGTCTGACACACAATCAAAACCTTACTAATTAGCTTTTCTTAACAATTAAAACACATTAATAGAAAATTGATTTAATGACAACCTGATCTACTGGAAATCACAAATGCACATAAAAAACT
Source organism: Haliaeetus leucocephalus (assembly GCF_000737465.1). Classification (NCBI taxonomy): domain Eukaryota; kingdom Metazoa; phylum Chordata; class Aves; order Accipitriformes; family Accipitridae; genus Haliaeetus; species Haliaeetus leucocephalus. The sequence goes on along the minus strand of NW_010972634.1, from coordinate 707,964 downwards.
CCTTAATCAAAGGCATTAGGACTTGAGCTTTTAATGCACAGTAAGAAGGTCCATATCTTGGTAATGGAGCTCTGGTCTCAGTTTTGCTAGGCTTTTCTCAAGTTCTTAACCTTTAATACTGGATATGTATTAGAGACTGTTAGAATAACAAAATTCCCTTCAGAAATTGATTTGGCTGAGAATCAACTGAAAGGCAATTTGCATTGCAATAAACTATTTCCTGCAGAGAAATACTTTGAGAAATAGGAAACACAATTCCCTGCTATCACTATTATAGAGCCTATGTGTCCATATACATGCATTTCCACATAGATGCTAACAGAGGCACAATTAAATATTCATGTTGTCATCTCCTACACATAGCACAGGTTGTATTGCAGGAGTACGTTGCTCTCACCAACAGCAATACAAGTCAGTTGATATCATGCTTAGAGAGCATTGCTGGTGACCTGGCTTCTTCAGAGACACGTAACAGCTACAGACATAATTATTATTCTACTTTGCTGAACTGAGAAATAACACATCTGCATGCAAAGACCTGGAAACTACACCCACACAGATAGTTCTTTTACATACAATTAGCAGGCACAGTCTCAGCAGCCACTGAATTTCTGTATGGTCATACATCAGAGAAAGAAAACTGCTCTGCCTTGTTACAGTTATTCCAAGTATTTACATGTCAAGAGACATTTGGCTCTACCTTTTATAATAAAAAAGAAGCACATGAAACAAAAAAGTCAGTACACCTTTCCAGGAAACCTGTAACCTGGCAATGATGAGACACTGTCTGGTGCTGAGCTGGAGTAGCACTGGAGCTGCCATCACCATGCTGCTGCCAGCCGCACCTGCACAGGCTGTTATTGCAGTTACCAGTCGCTAGCTCAGCTGACATGCTTTTCTTCTACAGTGCTGGTAAGGTTTCCAAGTGTAGAAACAAAGCCTTCTGGCACGATATATTTGGGTAGATTTCAAGCTAAGTTAAGAGAATTGCTTTAATGAGCTTGGGAAGTGATGACATGTGCCAAATTGGGAAGCTGTTACACAATTTGTGGCGCACATCTTCACTTATATATTGGACAGCTGAACTGAATCCAGGCAGTAACAGCACAGCAAACTTTGGCTTCAACCAGCCATGTAGCTCCTGATGTGCAAAGGAATACTACATCTAGATTCCACCCCTACAGATTAGCACAGTGGCAACACCACAGGAAAGTCATGGCAAAAATGGACAACAAAAGCACAACAGCACAAAAAAACTCTTTACTCTTTCAGCAGCTACCTGCTCCACTTTCCTTCCTGTGCCAAGATCTTAGCAAGGGAGCACTCCTGTACTCAGCAACTCCACAGAGCACAGACAGAAAGGCATAATTCAAGCAGACTGCTATCTCTGGGGAGCTGCCTACAGGTGGACCTCACGACAGAGCTGACTTCATGATGATACATATTCATGGTAACTGAAAGCTGAATCCACATAAACAGGCTCCTCCTGGGCCACTCTTACCCAGTGTGCATTAATAAGCCTTCAAAGGTTTATCATAAGAAAGCCAGATCTGTTCCAAGGGATGGCCCCCATGTAGCTTTCAAATATTCAATTATACATGCTTCTGTTTGAGCTGTTTGCCATTAGTTTTATGTTAAGCTTATTCAAAAGAAAGGTTGCTTCAACACTCTTTGCTCACTTCATGATCTACCATTCTTGCAGCACTTCCAGGTATATCTTATACATGCTTATTTGAGAACCTCTCTGTTTTTCCTCTACAAGCAAATAAGGGATGGACCTGTCTAGGTCGACCTGAAGTATCCTTCTTTAAGAAACACCATGCATATTCATGCAAGTAAACTTGATATAAATCCTATTGCTCTACTAAAATACCTACACTAGTTCTCAGCTTGGCGTTGCCTCATACAGCTTTTGAGGAGCAAAAAGACCAATTAAGCATAAAACATATTAAGCTCCATCACCAAAATTTCAGACAGACCTACCGCTCACACCAATAGTGAGGCTCGTCCAGCAAGTGGTTTGAGCCTGAACAAGCTTTACCAATAACTCAGAGTACTTAGTCCTGCTAACTGTATCTTGAAAGATAAATCCCACCTAATCGTACACATTACATGAGAGTACTGAAAGCCCCCAAGACTTGAGTCATCCCAGGGTTGTAATCCAAGATCTTGCAAGGTCAGAAGGCAGCCAACTTCAAACATTTCAAAACAACTCAGCTTGCACTTTGCTGACCACTGAGAAGTCTTCATCACACAAAAAAACCCAGTGAGCCAGCACTAATAGCAAAAGCAAACCACTGTCCTCTAGCAAGAAAGGATTCGCATGTTTTCTGGGCATTAGCAGCTGAGACAAACCCCATGAGGGGCTGCCGCTTACCAACCTAAACACCCTTGAAGATGATTGGCACACATAATCACTTTTTAAAAAGTCCTCCACACTCCCAAACCATTTGTACATTTTTAAAACATTGACCTCAAGTCTTCACCTCCAATATACATAAATACAAACATGTTTCTAGGGAGTCATTTTAAACACAAAGCAGAGTTCACCAAACAGAGGAGCTGAGCTACAGCATTTAATACTCCCGTTTCACTTTCTACCAGCTTCCAGCAAAGCCTGTGTGAAATTCATATCCTGTTTAATATCTTCAAATCCCTAAGTAGTCCGAGGCCTGGTCTTTGCTTCTGGTTCTTGTTTTTTGGGGAGTAGAAGGGAAATTAAGAATTTCACACGCGCAGTTCCCGCCAACAGCTTGGATCAAATGCACTAGCTGGGGAGCAAATGCTCTGCTCTGCAGATCTGCATGCAGAGGGAGCTGCTTCTCTTGAAGGATGCCACATAAAGGCTGCCAGGTTTGCCACAGGGGCAGAGAATTCATCAGGGGAAATCTAAATCAGATCTAAACACCTTTAAGTTTCCTGCCTCTACAAGTTTATAACTTAATCAGTGTTTCAGACCACAGCTGAGTAGAGCGATCATATTGCAGCTCCCCCATCAACATGCCAAAGTCCATGAATTTGCACTATTATCCTGGGACTACAGAGCAAAGGACATCCGTATCAGCTGAGAGCTGTAGTGCATCTATTCTGCTATGCCAGTTAATGTCTAGAATTCATCATGCTTCCAAGAGCCATTCACAAACTACAGCACAGAAATATGCTGTGCCCCCTAACCCTAAAGTCAGCCAATGCACAGTGATATCTATGACCATCATGTACTTATGGGGAATACAGCAGGGCAAAAGTCAACTTGCTATTCGCTGCTCTCAGTGCATTTTCAAAGGTAACAAGCAGAAGCGGCCACATTTTCACAATCAGTAGTCAACTCCAGTGTGCAATTCTCTTACCAAGCTCTACATTATTCCGGGTTTTAACAAAGCTTTTAAAGGAAGGAAAAATATGCATGTAATTGGCTTATAAGGTCTCTGTGGGGTTAAAAAAAAGATGGGAGAAACTAAGGAATTAATTTGTTACTGCGGAAGTCATTTTTGTGCCCCACTTCTTCAGCTGTGGAACAATTCTTTTGGAAAATAGTCACTTACAAGTGAACTCCAGGGGATTTCCCCCCCACACACACCCCTTACAACAATAAATATCTGCTATGAACTAGTGTTTCAGAAATCTCAACAGGTTTAGAGGCTCAGTTTTGTACAGATAAGCCTCCAAGAGTGCAAGTGTGTATTGAGGCTCTTTTGATCTACACACCAGACTGGAAATCCTATGAGAAAAAGCTCTCTTGCAAGATTTCCTATATTCCTAAATTTTTGCTAAGGTGCAAATAGCTTATTCCTTTTTCACAGCCGTTCACTGTTTTTACTTCCAGCTTAGCTGCAAACAAGAAACACGAACAATTTAAAGGAAGCAATCCAACCAAGGGATTGTCTTGCACACACACGAGTACACAGGACAATCTCTTGGGAGGAATGAGGCTTACCAGAGTTTCTCAGAGTTAAAACCAGGTGTTGACCGATTAAAAATTTGAGGTGGTGGGCACTGAACTATGTGTCCATTGTTTGCATTGGACTGCTCTATCTTACAGAAAAAGCTGGCAAAAAAAAGGCTTTAGCTTCCCAAGTTAGAGGATCCAACAGCACAGAGATTTTCTCAGCCTAAACACAGGACCGTGACCTTGCAGAAGCCCACATCTGCAGATCAAACAGGAGTGATAACTAAACATTTGATATCAAGCCCAAAGCACCCTCAGGTCCTTCAACATTGGATGCTAACCGAGAGCCTGCTGCTGCATTTCACTGCCACAATGGGTTAAACCACGATTTGTGTGTCGGTCTCTTTTCCTATACCTTGCAAAAAAGGACTGAAAATTAGAGATCTCTGATGCTCACTTTGAAGCACAAGTTCTGCTCCCAGGCTTCTATCACCCTGTCCCAATGTGCGCTATCTTAACGATGCGCTCCCAGTAATGAGCAAAAGCACAAAAGGACCTGCTGATTCTCCAGTGAGACACTGCAGCAACCAACCCTCTGAAACTACTAAAAGGGGAAAGTGGGGACCCAAATGCCAAGCCATGTTTTATTAATGTCACCCACGGTCTCGGAAGGCCAGAAACATGCTTTGAGTTGCAGGGCTGTCTGCAAAATTGCACCGATACTTCTGCAGGTTTTTTTTTAATAATGGAAAAGCTCCAAGCTGTTTCAAAGCACGGAGGCAATTCATATCACAAGTCCTGTTCTCTGGGAAGGGAGAGGGAAGGCAATCCAATTATCTCCCCAGACAGGAGAATGAGCTTTGTATGAGCAATCAGCATATCTGTATGGCTGAGGATATCAGACACCAGCCAAACCTGGGCCCTGCTTCATTTACGTGCTCTGGCATGCCCCACACAGCTCAAATAATGTACTTCACTGAAGTTATTCGCAACAGAGAAGGGCAGGTGTGGGACTTTGGCTCTGCTTTTGACTTTCATTTGCACACAGAAGACTCAATAATCATCAGGTGTATCCTGAATGAGGAAACCCAAACCTGACCCTGCCAGAAAATAACCCTCTCAGGCTAAGTATGACAACACAGAGGAAAGGGCTAATTTCAGGTATATATAAACCACACTTTTTATCATTTTCTACCTTTCTTTTATAACACTTATATACTCACTGTGGGTTCATGCATGGGAAATGGGAGAAGTCTCAGCTGGTGAGTGTTTCTGGGTGCCCTCCAGCAAAGGGCACACCAGGGTGAGACAGCCTAGGGAAACCACTTCCTCAGAAACAGCCATCAGGTACCCAAACCTCTTATGTTTGTCGATAAAGTATTATGCCTGTTGCTTTTCTATCGTGAAAGAGCACTGCCCTTCTTTTAGGCCTCCCAGGACTATGGTTTAATTAGGAAGGTGTTTATAGCAAGGACGCTTAGATGAATTTCAAATACTGACTTTTTAATCGTGCACTGCAGTGCCACCCAGAAAAGTTCACTCTTGATTTAAAACAACAGTAGAAAGGCACAGTTCAAGGAAACATTGAACCAAAGTATGGTGGTGAGAAAAAATGGTGATCTTAGCAGCGACCTCCAAAACGCTCATTTTGGTGTCTCTCATTGAGCAGGCCTTTCACTTTAACGCACTGTACCTCAAGCTCAACGTGCACACACAAAACTCACCCAGCCCTCAAAGAAAGCACAAGGCGGTGACCGGAGCCCTCCAGCAACGACAACTCCACCTCAAGTGCCAGGTGGGACTCGCAGCCTCAGGCTTTTATACGCTGTGGCCAGGGGCTCTGACATGTCACTGTTCTGCATTGTGTGTCATTGTGATTGTCTCGGGTGGCCAGGGCCCCTTTAAAGGAGAGGCAGGTACGTGACCAGCTCGCCAGTGGCTAATGGCCACCTGCCCCGCCAAGATGGCACCCAGGGGGTTGCAAGCAGGGGACCCGCCGCTCCCAGCCCTCCGGGCGCCATCTTGCGGGCAGCCAGCACAAAGCCCCACAATGAGCATTTTAGAGGCCTTCCGGAGAAGTCCAAAGGCTCCTTTTTTTTTTTTTTTTAAGACAAAATCATTTCAGAGGGGATGTATAAACACTGTTCCTTCAAAACATCAGTGATTTAATAAACCCCTTGTTGCTTTGAAATGTCCTTCTCACTCCACTGAGAAGACTGGATTTTACCTCATCTTTGGTGAACTCTCTGACTGAACTGTGTCCCAGGTTCGGGTTGGAAAATGGGGAGAAAAAAAAAAATCACCTTATTTTCTCTCAGTATTGGTGTGTCTGAGGCTGCTTGCTGGCATTGGTACTCGTAACACAGAGCAGAGAGAGAGCACCATTTCCCTACCTAAATTTCAAGCTCTTATTTCAAACCTTCTTATTCACAGATGAAAGCTCCTGTTGTCCCAAGTTCCCTTAGGCTTGAAGCACTTCAGCGAGTCTAGAAATGTTTTTGGCCAGCCAGAATGTTTAATTAGAAAGGAGCAGAAAGCTATGGTAATAACCTCCAGAAGCCCACAAAACCGTGACACTGACCAGGATGGACTTTCTCCCACCTGAGGGTTTGTGTCCTCTGCTGCAATCAATGAGACACATGAGCAAAACAAACACTTCTGCAACTGTATTTAATGTCTTGAGATTTAATGCCCATGTCCAGTCATTAAATAATGCAGTTTGGGATTGAGATCCTGAGGCAAAGAGGGACACTGCAAAATCCAGTCCTTGGAGGAACATCCAATCTCTTGAGGGTACAACCCAGAAACTTGGGTGGAGAAGAGAAGGAGGGCTGCTTTGCCTCGGGCAAGGCTCAATGCCTCTGTATTAAATATGGGCCCTTGGCTGACAAAATGCACTTGTGGGAATAATTCAGTTTTCTTTAAACTTCAAAAGGAAGTGTTTTTTCCAAGTCCGGTGATTTCTGAATTCCTGGTGATTTTTCTAAGTTCACAAGAAAAATATGGAAATGCTTTAGGTTTACAAGTGAAAATACTGAAAACAACTGCAAAGAAGCTACTAGGGGAATAAATATGCCCACCTAGTTCATTTATTTAAATGATGTTTATATAACTGAAATATATTGGGAAATTTTGAGTAAGTGTAGTAAGTTGAGAAGGAGGCTTAGTGCTTGCGCTTTCTTTGGTGGCATTTGTTCTACATCTCTTTATCAAAACTTGCAAGGTTACAGCAGTCAAGAGGTACAGATGCCTTTTGTTTCATAAGCTTGAAAATGGATATTTGACATATCAGTATAATATTTCAGTTAAGAAGGCTATTGGGTTATTAGCATAAGAATAAAAATCCAGAAATTATGTGAGATTCCTGCCTCTTTATGGCCCTTATACCTAATGTTCGCAGGATAGTGTTAATCCTCCTGAAGCAATTTTTTAAAAGTAAACTGAATCTGAATGTAGCATTTAACTGGCACCTCTTTGTGGGTGTTTTAGATTTGGTATTTATTTCGAGTCATGACCAATTGCTAAGATGTTCTGCCAGCGCATCCAATCTGTGCGTACAGTGAGGAGGAAAACTCACTTACCTGGTCACTCCATGGCACCATGTTGCAGGAGCTGAGTGCAGCTTATTAGCTATTCAAGTTGATAAATAACAAAAATCAAACAAACGTCTGTGGACACAACAACTATTAGTAGAGAAGAGCCTGTGGGAAAATGCAGAAATGGAAACTCCCTACGCAAAAGTAATATATTTACCCACCCGTGTCTGACATCACTCTCCAGGACTATCCATAGAGACATGTCCCAAGAGCAGCATCCACCTCGCACTGACACGCACATCCCAAAAAGGTGAAGGAGAAAAACATGGAAAGACTAAAGCTTTACAGCATTAGGCAAGCACAGTATTCTTTGTCCCTCAATAACAGGGATGTATTTTCAACTCTTCTTGGAACTGTAGCTCTTCTTGCCCAGACTGTAATTTGCAGTCCAGGAATGCAGCAAAATGCTCAAAGCAAAACAAAGAAATGTCACCTTCTCAGCTAATCACCTGAAATAATCCCAGCAACATGTAAACTGGAGAACTGATCTATTGTTTTCTTGCTTATAAGCCTCACTGGCATTCAGGAAGTTGAAAATTCAAGGCGAAGCTGAATTTGATTTTCATTAAGAGTTAGCAGCACTCTCCACACATCTATTGTTTATACCAGAAGTGAAGTCCGTAGTAACTTAAGGGCTCCTTACTACTGCCAGCAGAATGGGAATGTCTGATCTGACACTTAACCAATACTTACATTTCTCTGTGTACAGTGGGAAAAGTCTTTGGACTGCAGTTTTGTTCTCTGGGATACCAAATACCACCATAAGACCTTCTATTGCGGTTAGGGCGCCTTATTGTTTTTAACTTTAATTCAGTACAGCTACTGCAGCTCTGGACCACAACCAAAACCTCATCTAATCTGCACTTTTAGACTTATTAACCTATTAAACTGCTTATTCATATATTTTAAGTACGACTTCTACTGGTATTGAATGGCATGTTTTGAATGGAAAAGTTCTATGCTTGACAAAAATTCCCTTCTCCATTACAGATAGGATTAACTTCTCCTGTCTCAGCAAGCATGTGGTGAGAGCAGAAGACCGCGGCAGCAGCACTGGCTTATCCAACTCAGAGCATGGATGCCCAGATCTCAGTTTTCTCCATCTGTAGTTTCATTAATCAAATGGTAGATCAGCACCAAGTAGAAGGTCCAAAGCAAGAACAGCCCTTTTGTCCCAAATCTAACAGCCTTCACACATCTCCAGACGAGATTACCAAATCCCTCCTGCCCCTAAAGCCTCCATCCTAAAAGCAGCAATGGAAATGTTTTGGGTCTTGAGGAGCAGGAAAGGCAGCATGGGGAGCAGCCTCCTTCGAAGTCCCCGGTCCTCACCCTGCTGTGGGCTTTCATAAGTGCAGCCGTGCTGGGGAGGCATTGCTGCAGGAGGGGGTGGCAGAACTGTGCAAAAATCCTTTGAAGTCTCTTGGATTTGGAGCCTGTCAGACAGGAGCGCTGCTGGAAGAAAACAGAAGTCTAATAAACCATTTGAAAAGCTGGCTTTAATAGGTTAAATAGATGCCAGCCTTGCCTAAAAATGCAAATGAAACATGTCTCCAGATTTCACAGAGAGCTGCCTCGGCTCTATTGAAACAGTTAGATGTCAAGTCAACTTTCTTTATTAGCTACCGCTACGAGTCTGCTCCCCAAACGGGGCTGGAGCATGGCTGATACTGCAGAAACAATGGGAGAACAAAACACCAGTATTTATAAATTGAAAAATATGCCTGGCCCACAATGAAGGCATTGCTGTGTTAAATATTGCACCCTAGCTGGATTTCACAATCCAGCAGGGTCACACTGTCTGGAATACTACAAAACCATATTTAATCTTCTGGGAGCTGATGAACATGGAATATAAAGTGCCTCTGTAGATTTTCAATTCAAAAATAACCAGAGTTGGAACCTTTTAAATCACTCTGGCCGCAGCATTCACGGCTTAAATCTTTCTAAGCTAGAAGCTGATCTGTAGGTCTCACAAAACAGAAAGGATTTTGTCTTGCATAACACCATCTTGGGCCAAATCCCACCTCGGTTGTGGTGATGCAGTCTCACTGACACATCAGGTTAACTAGTGTTGCAGTGTGGCAAGAGCGCACGAGTATGCCCCCAGACCTCACAAATTTAAAAGGTCCTCAACAGATCCCAGGCATGTTATTAGGAAGCTCACAGAAAAGTTTGGGAACACTCCTGAAAGGATTATCTCGAAGAATAAAATGCAATGCAAAGTGTTTCCCATCGTGCACATTGTACCACAGCAAGCATGCAAAAAGAAAGGGGAATCTCCACTTCTAAAAGCTCCAATCCGCAGCAAAGTAAATGACCGACACCAGCCACATTTCTAACAGAAAGCTACAATTCCATGAAAAATAAACTTTGGTAAGCAGTCCTTGCTATGAGAGCTATGCAGACCTTGACATTACAAACTTCAGACTTCCTACAATGTGTAGTATGGATCAGTCCCACCTGAACAAGCCTTACCAGAGGGACAGACCCCAAGCACGAACGATAGGATCCCTTCATGCCTCCAGCTCTCAGACCCATTCATCAGTCCAGATCAAACAGATCAGCCCAGCCATTTTCTGCAATCTGCCTGGCTGAATTTCATCTCCTGAAATCTCATTAATGACCCTCAAATGCTTTGTCATAAGAGACAGATAAAAAGAAAAGCAATATATATACCATCTCCTACAAGTCATGCTCCTGACAAATCTAACCATATGCTAAATGCAAACACAGTGAGCATCACAACAAATAAATGATGTACTAATTAAAGCTAGTCTTACAGAAAGACTGAGTAATCACAACCAGTCCTCCCACCTCCAGAAGAAGCAGTAGGAAACCAGCAGGAGAATCTCATCCAGAGAAACAGGAGACTTGGACAGAAAACTGAACTATGACTGTGGCCAGCAAGAGAACAGGAGTCTCAAGAAGTCCTCACTAGTTAGGAGAAAGCCTCAGGTGATGAAGCAACCAAAATTATATCCAAAAAGAGGTCGGAAAGACCAGACAGAGCTGCCTGTTGCCAGAGCTGCCAAAGGGAGAACTCTTTTTCAGATTGACAGGCCCGGCATCAGGAAGGAACCAGCAATGGACTGTATCCCAGAGAAATCCTCATTATACATTGAAGGCATCATGCACATTCATGCCCCAGTCAGCTCAAGACTGATGGCTGCAGGCAGCCAGGAACTTTAGAGACTACAAATCCCATACGAAAATTCAATTGCTGGTTTTAAGAAAAGGATTTTTTTTTAATTAAAAAAAAGTGTCTTTTCTCCATTGAGAACGCAGAAAGTATCTGGATAAAACCACAAAAATTCCAAGACAGTCTTCTTACATACCCCAAGCTCTATCGAAAAGGTATACCTTCTGTTTAATCAAACATAGTATTTTAAATATGAACTTTGTTTACCTGGTTTAAAAACAAAATTTGAAGTTAATTGCTATGGGCAACTAACATCTGCCATCTTAAAAAGTAAGAAATTGACCTATTATACCTCCAGAAAAGCAGTTAATTGCTTAAAATACATAAGACTGCTGTTCAGGAACAGCTTGAATTTCTTCCATTCTCCAGTGAAAACCATCTGTTCTGCATGGTAGATTTCATGACTTTTCAGGTCCATTTCTAAATTGAAATGGATGTTTTAATGATGAAAAATGGGGAGAAGTGATGAATACCTCATTAAAGCACATTATTTCCCTGTCAAACTTCTATTCTCCTGACTGTAAGCAAAAACAATGTCTGAGCAGAGTTAACATCTTGGGTTACGAGGAATGCCAATGCCTCTTGGTATTTGGTTGAACAAATAAGCTATTTCATAACCTGCAAACAAAAATGATTCAATAAATTGGAATTTGTTTTCCTTCTAATGAAAGACAGAGTTTTCAAACTCTTTAAATTACCTACATGTAATGCAAAAGACACTAAAGAGACAATATTTCTACTTGTTTACTTTCAGTGCACAATTCTTATGACCAGCAAGGCACATTAAAAACATCAATAGGTGCACAGTATAGACTCAACTAGCAGTTCCTTTTGCCAACTGTATTTAATTATTTTAATAAGATGAGGGGATATAATTTCCTACCAACACAAGCACATGATGAGGAACCAGCAAACCGCAAAACACATTCGTATCTATCACACAAATAAACACACACGTTTTTTCTATAACATTTCTCAGTATATTTGCCAATTACCACATATTTTTGGACTGAAGCAAGTGTTTGCTCAAGCATAGAGAAATTATAACATAAATACCCAAACAGGGCTTTCTTCTGCGCTTAGTCAATTTATTAAACCAACAAGACATTTCAGCATGGCATGAAATTGAAAAAAAATAAGCTAGAAGAGAGTGATTGCATTAGAATTCAGAATAAAATACCAAAAGCCTTCAAAACCATCAAGCATCAGAAAAAACCATGCAAGTCCCAAGGTACTCTGCTATCCCACTGGACTGGGTTAACCATGTTCCGCTTCTGCCAGGACCTTGCCAAGACTTTCCAAATTAACATCTGACTTTCAACGTATCACCTTCTGAAAATGCCCAGGAGAAGACTTCTTAAAAACATCTAGTATTCGAAGGATCGCTACGGCGCCTTTGATAATCAATTCCCTTTTCAGATATCTAAAAGATCAACAGACATTTATGAAAACCTGAGCCTAACACTGTGTTACATAGCTTTAAGTTTCTTAGTAAAATCAGTTTTTATTAGTGAGTCCCATTAAAGTAAGAGCCAAATCCAAAATGCAAGCAGGAGATCTCAAAGCTAATCTCCGAACATAACGTGTCAAAACACTTCTCCTTTACTTTAAGACTTCCAGGCAACAGGTGAAGTCTATACAACTTCCTACCTGAATTGTATTGATTCCTCTATCCTCAGATAGCTTGATAGAAATACAGTTATACTTGCTTAAATCTTCCTCTCACTGTCAGAAAAACATTAGAGTCATGGGGACATTCAGGAAGAATAAAGCTAGTTAACATAAGACATGCAGACATGGGGCACAAATTAAAACTCTTCTGTTGAGCCCTCCTTCCCTCAGGTTTAGGGGAACAGCAATTTAAGCTCCTTAGTAGCTCAAGAGGCATCATCAAACTGGCCTTGGTCTTCTCCTTAAAATTTGTGCCACAATGGCCCCAGCCACACCATCACCATCGGTATAAACAGGTGGTCGCACTTTCTGCATCGCGGGTCATGAAGAGGAGCCGCTGGCTGTGCCGAGAGAGGATAACGTAATATACTGCCCAGCTCCTCCGCAGCCCAAAATTCAGTATCATTTGCAAATGAGATAATTGTTTGCCTGACAACATACAAAGAGCTACATAAAGGTGTAACGGTTCTTTGGTTATTTAACCAAATGAGGGGAAATACTACAATATACAACAGTACTCAATTGAAAATTATGTACTTTAATTACACTGTAGTACTAAATACGATACTTGATCTAATCTAGCAAATTTCAGCTCGTCGACAGGAACAGAGTGATTAGGCAGAGGGAACCTTCCTGGATTTCTCCATATTCATCTGAACAGGGTATCAGGAAGAAAATGATGACAGTAGAGACTTTGCACGATCAATACATAATGAAATAGCTTTAAAGTAATAATGTTTTGCTTGCTCAGTGCCTGTTTCTTTTCTTCTTCATAACTGATTTTGCACTGAAGTTTTAAGATTGCATTAGCAGCCTCAAAAACATCACTACAGCTAGTTTATACCTCTTGTATCTTCTCCCAGCAAGTTAATCCCAGGTGGAAGACTTCCACTGATGGTGCTGCTTAGGTGCTGAATTGGGATTTTAATTAGTCATTACATTTTTTCTCTGTTCATTTCTACAGCACAAGACTCAGGAACTTTACAAACAATCAAGTTCTCTCTATTCATATCCTTAGCTCAAGTTTGAGAAAGCCTGACAACGTCATCTGTACTGCTGGTGAACAAAAAAAACCCCACAGCACATTTATTTAAAAAATATCATTTCATACACCCATAAAAGGGAGGTTATGAGTGGATTATATAAAAAATACTGAAAATCCTTTCATCACAATCAAAAATATTATGGCAAGTCTATAGGTCATTGCCAAAGGCAATGAACAATATGTGATCTGATCTCTGTGAGTTGAGCTGACTGGCGCCTTTGAAACCAGTTTTGGCACCAATATGAAACACGTTTCTGTTGGTTCAAGGAACTAGAAGCAACAATGTAAAATTAGCTTTTGAACCAGATACAAAAGTACTTTGGGTAAAACATCTGTCTGTCATTAATTTTCCTCCACAGCAGCAAACCAAAGGATAGTCCTCCAGGTGACCCCAGGATGTGTATATTATTCACAGTACAGCAGTCATTTCATAGAGTTACTGCTGTGTTTAACTTGGATCCAGACCTTAAAATTTTCTAACATAGTTTGAAAGTATGCTTTGGAGCCAAACAGGATACAAGGATTTTCAGTTTGGGTTTATTTTCCTTTTGGTAAGTATATCCCATATACAGTCCTCCTTCTAAACAGAGAATTCTTGCATATGTAATACAAGAAGGAAGGCAAGCTTTAGAAATACATGGCCTACCAAATAGCTTTAAGAACTAAGAACAAAAGAATTCAACAAGATAAATGTGAAGGCACAGGTACAATAAATTCTACCCTTTCTTCCAAAAAAAAAAAAAAAAACCTGAAGAGTGAAATCAAGAATAAAATATTGTCTACAAAACAGTTAGCAAAAGCTGTATATTTTTTAAGCCAAGAAATTTGCAAGTAGAAATTTTTATTCAGCCTATTCTATGACTTTAAATAGCTGCACGCTTAAAGACTTCCAGTGGATCATATTTTAAAATGCCCGTTTCATAGAGATGTCTTCCCAAATTTTTCTCAGTTCATGCTGCAGAACTATTCTCCCCCTGGACAAGCCAGAAGAAAAATTCTATATAAAATCAGAGGAGGGGAGGATACCCGACACATCCATCTTGAAATCCTGTTTAAATAGCTCTATTATTAGAGTTTAACCTAGAAACAAGAGGTATTTAAATTCTAGCAATCAGATCAGTCATATTTCCTATGGTGAAAGGACAGCCTAAGGTAACCAAGCTCCATTCAGAAGTTGTAAAACAAGCCCGATATCCTGAATGGAAAATTTATGGGTGCTTCCAGAAATCACTGGCTCAAAGTAATTTGCTCCCTTAACAGGAGATTCTCTTTAATTCATAATTACACTAAATCTGGGTGTAAGCTTTTGGTGTGGATCTTTTCCATTGCTGTCACTTCTGGAATATGCAGACATGCCTTTATTATCAGTGAAAAGGCCATGGCGATTTTTCTCTCTACTAGGAATAACAAGTAATGGAAGAATATAGCAAATGGAGAGAGATGACAGGGGAGAAGCAATGCTCACTCTCAGTCAGCTCCCACTGGAGAAAAGTCTTGAATCATCAAAAAAGGAGAGAATGAACCATTGCTTCCCAACTGCAACGTCAAAGACACACTTTTCAGATACACATGGAGAAAAGCAACACCAGAAGTGCCTAAATATATTACAATCCATGGGGATTGTAACCCGGCTCTACAGCCATTCCTTTTTCGCATAAGCAAGAAACCTGAGAAGTTCAGTTCCAATTCAGCACGTATTTCTGCTAGTGATACCTTTCTGGAAAGGAGGGATTTGATTTTCTTTGTGTGATTTCTATTATTTTCAGTGTTGGCTGGTAGCAATGCTATGCAATTTTGTTCCGCTTTTTTCTTTCTCTAAAATTGCATTTCTATTATTTTCTAGAGGGGATTTCGTGGCGATTGATTTGTCTCAGGATGAGGCTTTTTGGCTACAAAACAAGCGGAAGAAAGGGGATCTTTTCTATTAGCAATTACGTTCTACCTGCATCTCTCTGAGAATTTTTTTCCTAACGAATTTTTAACAAAAATATTGCAGGCAGTGTTCAGCAAAGCAATTTATTAAGTAATCATATTTAAATCCTAGTCTCCGAGGTTTGCACAAAAGCACACATTCTTCTGTGAAATTAATGCTTACAGGAAGATCAACAAGAAACATTCATAAATGCCTTTCTCCAAGACCAACACAAAATTAGCATCAAAATTCGTAACCTTTGGATAAATAGCGACATGCCATACACAAAACTCTACTTGGTTCTCTAGGGGCACTGGATGTATCTGTTCAGGTTTTTGAGACCCTAAATCTCTGTAGACTTCCATAGTGAGATGATTTTAGTCCAAGACACAGCAGGCCAGGCATGCTTTCCAAAAATACCCAATTGAGATTACATAAAATGAGTGGGAAGACTGAAAAAGAAGAAAGGTTTTGATCAAACAATTTATGGCATTTCTGACTGTGAATGCAAATGAAATAATATCAGTGACCTTAAAAATGAGCTGAAGCAAGGGGTCCTTGGAGGCACAGAGTCAGAATAGAAGGCTTTTTTTCTCAAAGGGTGAGATAATGCTTGGACTAGAGCTTTTTAATACATTGTGCTCAGTAAATCCAGTTCAGGGACAAAACTCCTGTAGAATATTTGATTTCTGGCATGAAAACTACTATGTTGAATTAGTAAATCATCCTGCAGTTAAGTTACGTTTTCAAGACTTCAGAGTGCTTACTTTCTGGAGCTTTGTACTTGCTTACTAATCATTTTCACAGACATTAAGTAAAAAATAAAGGAGGGTGCTTTATTTTTCTTTCTTATGCAATAGGCATGTTTTGTTTCAATTTTTTCCCATAGGAAACAGCTGATATTAACAGTACCCAAACTTTGGAAGAAATGTCAACAGATGAGACATGGAAAAAAATTCCACCCTGCTAAACCTAATTTTTTCCTGTATCACATGAGTATGTTCCCAAGAAACCTTGAAATACAATACATCCACATTTACTTTTCATACTGTTATCCAGTATCCATAGTGTTCCCCAGTGTGGGACCTTACCAGTGATGGGTACCAAGCTTTCACCCAGCCCTCGCTTGGATCACTGTGCCTGGCTTGTAAAGGAGACCAGACCTGCAATATTTTGGGCAGAAAGCAGAAAATGCAGACCTTCATCTGCCAGGTGTTTCCCAAGACAGCAGTCCAGGGCTTTGCCTACCTCCCTCCACATCAGCCAATGTGGAAAAATTGTTCACTTCTACAAAACTCTCCTTTTTGCACAAGGTGATGCTTGACAAGGGCTTGCTTTTCTCAAGGATGAATATCTTCTTCTCTTGGGAACAGCTTTGCAAAGTATACTGCTGATTCTATAAAAATAGTGGGTTTGGAAGCCAGACATTACCCTGTCCCTCTCAGACCAAGACAGCCTGGAACTTGATTACAAACACGTCACTCTTTGCAGGAGGAACACCAACCATGTTCCAAATCTGAACTGACATTAACAGAAAAATGGAGATGGCTGGTTGGTGGGTCTCTTGGGAAAAGCGTCTCAGAGTGTCTCCCAGGATAATTTAGTAAAAACAATTTCTCTGCAAGACCATTTCTGTTCCTAAGAACTACCCAAATAAGACAGCGCTCTCATAGTCTCCTCCACTCTAAGGAGAAGTATAAAATAACACATAATAGTTTTTAAAGCTTTTGAGAATGAAAAGCTAAAAAGAAGCTATAGACATGGGTTTCTAAATGGTCCATACACACAAAAATCCATGAAGTCTCACTGGAAGGCTTTTTAGAGTTGCCCTCTCCACAGGGCACTGATACCAGATGCACTACAGAAATGACCACCACCACAGTATCATCAGCATGTTCATGGACCTCGACTGGTCCCTGGCCCCACCTCTCTTTGGTTGGCTTTGAGCAGCCACAACCTGGAAAACTCCTAGGATGGAGAGTCCACAGCCTCTTCAATCATCAGTGCTTTGGTTGTGCCTGGAGCAAGAGCCCAGGGAGCAGGGGCTGGAAGTGCATTGCAGCAGCTTACCTTGCTTCTACTTGGCTAAGCCTCCTTTTGCTTTCAACTAATTAGTACACTCATGGTGACTGGATAAGTGCTAGGGATAGAGGAATAAAGGAGAAGACATTTTTCTTTTTCCCTTGTCCAAAATGAGTAGATGACGGACACGGGACATGTTAGAAGTCATAGCCTTTTCTCAGTCTATCCCAGTAGTCTTGCATAACTGACACCTCATAGCTAGCATGGGGGTGGGGGGGGAAGCAGGGAATCCATCATTGTTTATTGTCTATCTGTCTAAAGCTCAATTCAGTCTAAACTCACCAGTTACTCTGAATCACTCTTAATTCTGTCAAGTGACATGAAAAAAGAAAACTTAGAACAGGAAATACTTACGCAAAATCTAAAATTAAAAAAAGGAAGACCTCTAAATTACTGCGGATTTTCTTCTGTGAGCAGAGCTCAACAGGCACTTTATCATTACCCCAAACCGCTGTTTATTTCCTCTCCTATACCCTGTAGTACAGCAGCATTCGCACCCAAGACAGGGATGGCTCTAAGATTCCCATGGGTTGTCTCTAGCGCTTCTCCAGCGCTAATGAACATCATTATGAAAGAGGAAACCATGTGTCATATTCCTTATATCCAACACACCTCCCACATTCATCCTGCAGTATTTCAGACAGTGATATTAGACATGTAGTATATAGCTGTCTCATACACAATTATTTCTTTTTCTCTCTTAAAACAGGAGGCTTCTCACAACAGTTACTCTGCTCTGTTATCTATGAATATGCAACTATGACGACTTATGGAAGTGTGCATTGAGTTTTGCTCGTAAAACAGTTTAAAGACTCATCCAAAAATTTTTTTTTATAGTGTAAACCCTATTGTTTTACCTTCTGAAAACTGCTCGCTGGACAAAGCTTTTCCTTTCACCCATCTGGCTGCTACGTACACCTCTCCTTGGAAATTGTTCCCGTGCTTTTGAGGCTTCAGTCACTGCCCTATTTCTGTATCAATTCGTATGCCAAGTAAATAGTATTCAATCAAAATTACTAGTCAGCGTTTGGCAGCTGGCACAGCAGTTCACAAAAACACATAGGAGTATAACTAGATGACAGCTACACAGTTGCTTTCCAGCACAGAAGCAGCAAAAATAATATGCATGCAGTGGGTAACCAAGTCAGGCAGGCTTTCAATGCCAGCTACAAACCTCCGCCGGTTAAGGTAAACAATCATTTAATTTCTTGCAGAGAGGGAGATAATTGACTTTTCATTCAAAGAGGCCCTGAGAAGGTCAGCAGAAAAAAAGAAATATTGAAAAATAATGTAAATATCCAAGCCGGGCTTCAATGTGCCGGATGGCCCATATTCACAAGCACAAGCAGGGGCTAAGCAGATTAACATCACCAAAATCTAAATAAAGTGCCCTTCTCCAGGCACCACAGAGCAGCTTCACGGAAATGATAATAAACTCCACCATGAACACTTGGACGCAGATGATGCCCGAGAAGTCCTGTTCCCAAATTAACAGTTTATTCCTCTATTTATGTTTTAAAACTGAATTCCTTACACAAAAGGACTCCGTGACCCCACTGTTAAGCACACTGAAAGATTAAATTCCAACAGCTTCCCCTTAACCACCTTCCCAATTTCTAATGACAAGGGATTTTGGACAACTTTTGCTGAAATTATGGTCATATAAAATTTGCACATGAGCTCAGGCAATGTCAGCAATTACCAGAATGACCTCAAGGCTTAGAGAGGAATCAAGATTAGAGAAAGGCTTGTTTTTCTGCAGTAATTTAGTAGCAGATGGTGACTTTGTTTAGACCTTCTGAAGAAAAGTAGCCTTGAAACAGGCACTTTACCAGTTTCACTACCATCAAATTCAGAGAAATGTTAAATGTCTAAAGCAGACACAATTCCCAGAGCCTCACACAATCTTTAACAAATCAAAACTCTAGTGCTGAAATTGGTGCCTTTTTGGGGACATGAATCTCAAACTTCTGTTGCTTCATCCTCTGTGCTTTCCATTTTCATTATGCAGTGAAACTAGATCAGCTCAGCTTCTCGATTAAGGTCTTTGCTTGTAAACCATTGAATGTTTTACAGCTCTCAGCAGAGGTTGAGACCACTCAGCATTTCACCTGCACTTTGTTTGTCTATAGGTAAAACAAATACCCAGAAGCTCTTCCCTTCATAATGTGAGTATCTTCATAAACCACCGAGAGCAGCATCATTTAACACATTGGCATACTCTGAGCTTGCAACCCAACCGAAGTAGCCCAGCGATTTCGAAAGTTTAAAATAGGAGAAAGGAAAGAAGTAAAACGGGCCAAGATTTAAGAAGCCAACAAAAGAAGTAATCGAATATTGAGTGCTTAGTGATGGGTCAGAAGTCAATAGAATCACGTTCAGAAGGACACGCAGGTCAGTTTGCGGCCGACTAGTCAAGATAAACCAGACCTGTCTACAAATCAGAGAAAATACTGCCGTATGTTTTGGACTCCTCTGGATTTAAAACACTGTTCTCCCTGAGTAATTTTGACTATTAGAAGTATACGACAGCCTCCCCTTGCCTACAGAAAACATGTATGTCGGCTGTTCTTCTGCGTAAGGACCAGAACAATGTGTTTACACTAGGGTGACATTTCACTAGCTGTGTCTCCATTACCCTCCCACTTACTGCTTGACAAAGACAGCATCAAGCCTGGACTGATGCATGCTAACAGGAATAAAAATGCTCTTATTTTAGCTAGTAAATGCAGATAGAGCAAGAGGAATTCAATTACCAACAGAAAATATACATTTCTAACCTGTACATTCAAGGTAACTTTAAATGATTCCTTTATATGGGCTGAGATATAGCTGAGATTTCCTCAAAGCTTTTTATACTGCTAAAAAAAGTACACTTATTGTTGACTTCCATCAGCACATATGGTATGCCAGAAAGCACATGAAATAATCATATGAACAAACAACTACTGGTACATAAATGAAGGCGAAATCAATTCTCTCTCTACTTACTATTGAATTAAAACCATCCAGAAACATTAAACATTACAGGGAAAAAAATGGCCCTAAAAAAAGGAAAGGAAATTGAAGAATTTAATTTGCGTGTTTAACTCAAATTATGTATTTCTTTTACTGTAATGTTTTTGAGTTCAATGATATTCACATTCTCTTCTCATATACTCTTTTACATGGAGATACCAACAACATATTTGGTTCAAAGACTTTCAAACTCAGGGCAATGCATCTTCTGGAAGACTTAGCACAACAGCACCACTGTTAAATTGTTCAGCATGGCGTTTATTTAAAACTGAATGTTTTAAAAGGGCACCTAGATCTGCACTATGTACTTCTGCAAACGCTGCCACAACATTGCCGGTTATTCGTATTCACAGTGCTCCCTCACTGATTCTGTAGGTCCACTGCTTTTTAAATATATTACCTTGGTTTTATTTATTCTGCAGTGCTATAAATAAAAATGCTCAAGTTATATCTCCCTGTTCATAAATTCAAAGAGGAAATCTACAATTGAAGGAATTAGTTACTCTAAGTGTTTTCAGCTACTGAAATGTGCATATAAAATATCTCAGCAAAACTTAAACTGTATCAGATCTGTAACAAAAAAATACTGATTCCTATCAAAAACTGCCAACCCTCATTAATCATGTCCTGATGAATGAAACCCTTTTCATTGCCATGAACATATATTTGCTCTGAAACGGTAGAAATGTTTCAGGATAATCTTTTTGACAAAGTAGTCAATTCAGAGAAATAATTTGCTCCATATAGCCTGGATCCTCAATTGGTATAAATTTGGGAGGCTCGGCTGGAGCCAATGAAGTTATGCTGATTTATATCAGCTGTGGCCCCAGCCAAAAATTTCTCTCTGTTTCAGTGAAAATGCATTAGTCAAAATCCTCAGGGAACCTTGGGACATATTTTCACATGTTAAGCAGATGATCTGCTTGGAGAGGCTTCCAAATTTATTTTAGAAGACAAGCTGAAAAATGCATAGTCATGTTATCCTTTAAAATGGTGCTGTGAGGGGCTAAACTGATCTTTGCTTAAGTGTATTTTAAGAACAAGAGTCACTTGGGAAATACTTAATGTCTTGGAATAAACATATTTAGCTGGAAGTGAGACCTACCCAAGAATAACATACAAAAAACTGGCTGTGTGTTTTAGCATACTGTACTTCCAGTATCTTTTCTTTAGAAAAGAGGGCATCAGGCATAAAAATGAGAATTTTGGTCTTGAAGTTTTCTTTGACTCTCTTATAACCGAGCACGTGAAGTACAGCATCACAGCACCAGAGCTCATCGTGTTTCATGAGCACAGTTGTCTGACCCAATACGAAACCCTACTCCTTATTTCAGTGTTTTCCAAAAGTCATTTTTAACATCACTTAGTGCTAAAACTGTTAACTGCACAAAGAAAAACATACGTGCATAGATCCTGAGGTAAGCTTTTGCCACCATTTTCAAAATATTTCACAATAATGATTAAGGTTTAGGGTTTTTCTTAACAAGCAGTTTATCACTGAAAGCATGATGTTTAGCAAAACACAACTGAGAAAAGTTTCTTTGCAATCCTTTAAACAAGCCTGAGACAACCCGAAGCAGATGCACTGTGAATATACCACTCACACGAGGAATGCAAAGCAGCAGGTTCATATACATTTCCCTCCAAAAGTGAGGGCCAGAGCAGAGGCCATATATTTTATTGGCTTTCAGATTTAAAGGTAATTCTCTGCTGTTAAAAAACCTGATCATCTAATTTTCGGAATTGTAATTTGCAGGGTTCTTCCTGAAAGGGATCACTTGAAAAAGAAAATTCAAATTACGGACTTATTTTCAATGCAAGTAGAAAGCAAAGTATAAGCAAAGTCATACATCAGTGATGCTGAGCATGCAGGGGCAGGATTGGGCCATGCCGTGCTGCTGGCTGAAGGTCACTCTGCCCAGGCTTAGCTTTTAAATATCAGAAAAACCAACAGGGATCAACAGCAACAGTAATGAGTCGAAGGTGACACATATTAGCGAGATAGAGGATTTTAGTGGGTGGAAGGGGAGGTCTGTCTCCCTCCTCCGCAGCAATAACAAATATTTATACAAACTGGAACAGATTTAGGACAGGCTGAGCCATACCATCCAAACAGGAGGCAAAGACAGGCTCGCTCCTGAACGACCCCGAGTTTGATATTTAATGTATCCTCTGTGGATTCAGGCCTGGCTTAGACTAAGTCAGGTCAATAAAAATGAAGTCAGGCTCCCGAAGTCTAGTAATAAATCAGCAATTTAAACAATTAGAAAGACAAGGTTAATAATGGGGCTAAAACAAGAGGTAGGGTGCCTGTGCCAAGCCCAACCCAGAAAAAGCCCAAACCAGACAACATTACCACTTCCACTTCAAATGAGCTGAGAAGCAAAGGGGCTGCGCCGATTCATGCATGGGACGCGAGATGAATTACTTGTGCCTAGGAAAGCCCAAACTTGCCCTCACTGATGCCCAGACACATGCCATACGCTTAAAGTGAGGTACAACACTTACCCTGGAGCCACTACCACGTCCACTGCAACACCATTACGGCATAAAAATCAAACCACTTGAAGCCTCCCCTCTACAGACAACTCGAACACTGCTGAACAGCTGAGTCTGTCCCGCCTTATCTTGGAAGAAGAGATCTTGCAGATGGTCTTCTGCCTCTTGCATATCCCCGAGTCCCTCAAGGTCTACAGACCTCCAGACTACCTGAACTCACCAGTTTGTTGTGACTGCTATTTTACAGACCTTGACATGACAAAACCTCGCTTTGTGGATGGAGGAAGAGAGCGAGGAAGAGCAAAATATTCTACTGCTTTCAAGACTATTAAACATTTCCTATCCTGTCTCGAGCGCTTTGTGTAACCCCCCAGCTCACCACAAACAGGCAAGTTCTCCAGGTCAAGCAGTAATCAAGGCTAAAATTTATCATAACAGCAATATACACTTACTGAATGAACTAGCCAGGCTTTGATGCAAATCCCTTCATACAGGGCCTGGAGGGAGAGGAAGGGAACAGAACTACTCTGTTCTTTTACACTTTGTTTTCTTAACCTCTGTGCTCACAGCCCAAGCATCTTTCATCTAGAGGTGTCACATCTATCCCCCACAGTTTGGGAACTGTACATCGTGGTGACATGGTAAAGTGGATTCTACAACTGCAAAATACGCTGTTGAGAGAGAGGTCCCATGGCTTAATTTGCAAGACGATCATCTCTCAAAACATCAGTGTTATTCTCACAGTGCAATTTAGAGCAAATAAAAATACTGTGATGGTTTCTTCATTTATACTATTAGCAGCACCCACCCCCCCTTTTTTTGTAATACAAAATCCATTTTTATTTTCAAGTTCATTACAAACAGACATAGACTCATTAAGTGCCCTTTGTAATCACTCTGAGGCTAACACAGGCTGCACACGTATGCAGCCTCAAAAAGAAGCCACCGTCGCACAGGAAGATAAAAGCATAAAGCCCAGGGTAGGATCCATTTTTCCCCTGAAACCAACATCTTAGCAGTCTTGTATTATCTTATAAATACAGAGTAGTTTTCTCCAGAAGATGACACTCAGAAACATGCGTTTCATGGATTTCCTACTACACAGCAGTAGAGGGAAAAAAATGAAAATTTTAATAGTTATTCCTAGAAGTACTGTACGAACCAGGAGTAAACAACTCCACCAACTACAAAGGCGATCTTTTATTCCGACAGCACAACATAATGCTCCTTACACAGAAGGAGGGGCAAAAAAAAAAAAAAGGCACTGTACAATGCTGACATCCTCTTCTCTAGGGCTGCCTTGCTCCCAGGATAGAAAGCACACACAATTTCCAGGCCCTGCATTCAAAGCTTTGCCCACCCAATGAGGAAAAAAAAAAAAAAGAAAAAAAAAAGGGAAAAAAAAAGATTAACAGACCTCCAAGAGAGGAGAAAAACATGAAGGAAATTCCAAAGTAAAACACCACTTGCAAAACTCATAATTCTCTGCACAATTTAATACTCAGAGGTAAGTATAAATGAAATAAAATTAAAACCTCCATTTGGTGCAATCCAGCCACAATCATAACCTCAACTGCCACAATTATTTAGTTGATTCAAATTCCTCTAACATTTCTTCAAGCAGTAAGTAGATCAAATCATGTGATTTTTTTAATAGAAGAGCTGACTCATTTTTCCCAGTATTATTTTACCTGTTAGCAATTTATTATTCTGGTTAATAGGAGGGTAATAAGAAGCCATGCTACAAAAATTAAGCCTGAGCTGTGGAGTAGAGTTCCAATGTGCAGAAGGAGAAGGGGAGCAGCCTGCTTCTCACCAGGTCCTCCTCCTCATTTTTCCCATATACACTAATAGATGGATTGCAAATCCGCAACCAGTGCAGACCCTTTCCTGCCTGAGCACTGCCAGATCAATCCCATAATAAATACTTCTTGCCTGTTCAAACAAGTTTCAAAGCACTGAGAAATATCCATTTGGCAGGCGCTTGGGCTGCTTAGTCCAGGAGGTCACAGGAATTACAGAGCAGCCATCCAAGTTAGGCATTGCCTGCCCAAAAGACATCTCCCCATCGCTGCCCTCTCCTTTGTGGGCAGCATTAACCTTTCCAGTGCAGCCTTTTCTCAAGTTTTCTTTGACCCCCCAACCCAATCCTGCCTTTTGCTTGTTTTTCTGCAGTCCACATCACAACCCTTCCATAATTTTTGAAGAAAGTGGCTCTATAAAGATTTGCTTTTTTATTATCTTTTCTTTTTTATCACCTGCAATTTGAGACTCTAACCACGCAGGCTTCATTCGGATGTTCCCTTAGCAAAGGCAACACCCCAGCATTCCCAGGTTACTGCTGAATGAAGAACAGGCACGAGTAACAGCCCTGACCCCTAAAAAAAACAACAAAACCCAAACAAACAATAAAAAGCCATAGCATATAAAAAAAACTATTTCAACTGCCACCCTTGGTGCCATGGGGCTGATGGCAAGTTTAGGTTTTGATATATGCTCTTCTCACATCTTAAGTGCCTTCTGCAAGACAGCTGCTAACAAAAAGGGGCTTTCCTAGCAGCCATCTATCGAGAGAGGCCAAGGCAAGGAAAACACGATGGCAAACAGACAGACGACAAAAATGGACTTGCTGGCTGCAAGTCCATAGATCTGTTGCCATAAACAGGCTCTTCTGTCAGCTAAGACAACTTGATACCTGCAACCCAAGTGCTGTGTCATCTTTTTTCAGTGGTCAGTGTTTGCATCCTGAGAGTGATCATGCCAGTGCATGTAACCCCAAAGTTATATATTATAACCTATATATATATATATATATAAAAAACTTCTGGGTTATATGCCCCTGCATAAATATATATAAAATATATAACCCTTATAACCCCAAAATTTAACGGCATTTTCTTCCCTTTCTCCCCAGTTTTGCTTCTGAAAAGGATGAGCTGAAGTCACATTTGACTATCTCTCACACTTCGGATGCCTCTCCATATCAGGGATGCCAGCACTTTCTAGATGGCAACACCACCATTACAGGACTAATGATTCCTTACTCCTACATTACTTCCACACATATTGTAGTATTAGAATAAACAAAGCCATGCCACTTGTAAATCTGAAGTAGTTATTTTAATAAAGAAGCAGAACCGTACCGTCAGTGGTTGGTAGACCTTTCACAAGGACATCAAAAACCAGGCACCTCCCTGCTACATCTGCACATCCCACCCATGCCAACAGGATTTGAGGTCTCTGGTTGCTGTCTGCATATTGCAGTAAACTATACTCACTCGCCTGCAATTTATCTTGCTCAGCAGTCAGAAGGCATGGCATGAGGCATCCTGAGGAGAAGCGAATTAGTCCAGTCAAAATTTAGGCAAGGAAATCTTTTTTTAAAAGACTTGTCTCAATGAGGTGACATGAAGAGGAGAGACTGATGACCTGAGGCACTGGCACATATAACCCTGGGTGAGCAAGAGAAGAAAACAACTTTTCCTTTAGTTCTTGGAAACAAAGGACTTTTATATAAAGCAACAAATAAATTCAGAAAGTGCCCCCACAGGAAGGATGCTGAAAAATTTGGTTTCAGGATTATTCAATAACACTTTTCTTCCCTGTTGTTCTGATTAATGAGAATTTCAGTTAATTTGCTGGAGTTAATTATTTATTGTTATGAAACATTACGTCTTCTGGATGGTCACTGTTATTGTAATAATTGCTGGGGAACCTGCAGCATCTTGCAGGGGCCTCTTCTGGTTTATTCAGTCGAAGAAGAAAATAGAATATCTGCCAATTCCCAAAAAAGTTCACCCTCTTCATATTATCGCTGCAACCATACCCTCTTCCCACTACTCGCTGCTCTCCTTTTTCCAATAAAAGGCATCAAGTGCAGACTGATTTCAAAGAGAGAGAATTAAGCAGCTCCTTTCATGCAGATTACCATGAAAATGAACTCTCAGCAAGAAAACCCTGGTGTAACCAATATCGCTCAAGTAGTTCAAGTACTGGCAAGCTGATTGTCCTTGCCTCCTCCACAAACAACGACCCTCACTCCAAAGGATAGAGTGCGCCACACACACTAATAAATAAATCTAAGATAATATATGTGTAATTCAGTGGCTCAGTATCCCACCCCAAATCTAACATTCGAGCCATTGAGTTCATTGCCTCCATCTACTTCTGACAAAGCACTGAAAGCTCATTTTCAGATCTGGGGCTTGGGATGCTGGCAGTGCTTTGCCAAAAGGCTCTTCTGAGCTGAAAAACAAGAGGGAAGAGGAATGCAACGAACACTCAAGATCTGTGAATCCTTCTCCACTGCTCCCCGGCCAACCAAAAATGTAAACTGCAGGAGATCAACATGTCTCTGGTTTTTACCCTGCAAGAGACCAAACTGTTGCTCTTCCTGTTCCAGGAAAAAAAAAAAAAAAAAAAAAAAAAAAAAAAGAAAAAAAAAAGGAGGACTAGGAGAATTAGCACAGTTTCTTTGCAAGGTCTTGTAACATTAACCCCAATAAGACAACTACCACGCTTCGGCTTCTCTTGGGCTGGAGACACATGCAGCAGGCTGCATTTCAGTAAAAGTGGGAATCATTTAGCTGTCCTTAAAACAGACAGCGAGACAATATCATGTTGAGAAAGCAGCTTTTCACAAACTCTTATTACTCACACAACCCTCGCCCTATTGCTTCTTGACCTCGGGCTCGAACTTGGAAGGACAGAAAGTAAACAAAAAGGTTGGAGTGAGCATTTTTTTTTTTTAACATTTTGTTTCTTTAAACTGAACATGTAAATCTGATTATCAGCTGCTTCAGCAGAAAAAGAGCAATTAGATTTGGAAAAGTATAGCCAGCAGTGAATATGCATACAAAGTAACTCCGGAGTGTAAACAAAGCTGGCTTAAACCATTCCACTTTATTCTTTTTCCTTAGTTTGCAGAGATTATATTCAACTATTTGCTTTTTAATCACATTTGAAAACACTAATTTCATATAAACAGTCCTGATTTCAAGTGCAAACACTGCTTAATTAGAACTAGTGGGGAAATGATTTTAGGTCCTGTGGCAAATGAGCTTGCTTTCATTTCAGAAAGAAATCTATTTGCAGCGCAAAGGGCATTCATTTTATTCCTGGGGAAAATAAAAACCCCAAGGATGAAAACCAAAAATGGAACTACCATTCGATGTGGATCAAGGTTCTCTTCAATTCTCAAGGACAAGGTAAATGGAGAGGTAAAAAGGGGGGAAATCTATGCTTTTAATTGACATGCTCCCCCCGGAGCAATAACCCCGTGCCTCCACCTGGGCTGGGAAGCCGGGTGCAGGAAGGGTCCTGGGGTGATGCTGGTGCCTCGCAGAAGATGAGCCAGCAGCACGTGCTATGGATAAATACAACGTGAAGAGAGTATGTTCCATCTGTACTGCACACAAGCACACCTTTCAAAAAGTCCGGAGCCCATAAAAAAAGCTAATCCTTTGCAGAAACAAACAACATTTACTGTTACGAAACCAATTTTAAAGAAAAAAAAAAAAATAGCAACAACAACTAACAATGGGAAAATCAGAACCTGATGATCTAAAAACTTTTTTTAAAATCCCAGTCAGGATACACAGTCTCTCTCTGTTCATTGCCGTGCCTCCTTCTGGTCAACAGACCTGTCCTACGTAAACTAAATGAATAAAAAGACGAGAAAAGAGAAGAGGCAGTATTATCTCCAGTGTCACACTGTTGGAAGCTGTTGCTATTAGATATTCACAATCATGCTCCCCTGTTAAATTAGCAGGGGCTGCTGTGAATTACTAAGCATCGCCTCAACAGAACAAAAGAGTGGGAGAAGACGCAGCCTCTGAAAAAGCTTAACTTAAAAGAATAAGACTGTAATATGTACATCGATAACCCCAGTCTCTGCAAAAGATGGACTTACGTAGGAGGTTATTTAATCAACGCACACATTTACTTAAGGAAGTTAAATGGCAAGTTATTTTGAATGAAGGAAAACAATACAAGAAGTAATGGGAGCATTTAGGGAGACATATCAATAAAGCTAACCCACCAAACAACCACTCTGGTCATTTGAGACCACATTACCATTACTTAACCAGCCCGAATTACTGACTGCTGTGCTGAATTTTCACTGATGCATTGAACTTGCTTTCCTGTAAATTCCCAGTGCTACGCAGCTGGCAAAGCCTGGGCACAAACGCACTACATACGGATGGCAACAGAGAGCCTCATTTTTCACCGTGGCTTTCTCACCCGATGTCTCGTTTCCTCTAATTAAACAAACACATCTCCTATAGATTACTAAAATACCTACTTGGTGCACTTAGCTACTGAATGAAGCTCTAAGGACTGGAGCAGTCTGCAGCATGTGCTTGTACTCAGCACTGTCAAAATCCTCCCTTTGCTTTCTTCCTCCAAGTTTGACCGCATCATTACCGAACCAAAAAAAAGTTTGTGTCATTCAAACCCTCTAAAACATCCTCGAGAAACAGAAGCTGTTTGACTCAGACCTTTATGCAACACAACACCCCAGCTTCCGTACAAGAGGCAGATATGCAGACAGAAGAGTGATCTTTGCCCCAAAATTCGTAATCTATCTTATGTACTCCCAGCTGTCTTCAGTATCAGCCACTACCTCCTGCCTTGTACCGTCATTTCTGGACTCTCAAGTTATTTGAAGAACACAAATAAAGGTGCACAAACAGAGCTAACCATTCTTCTGAAAGTTTTCAGAAATGCTGTATTTGTAAGGGTAAAACAACAGAGCCAGCAAATTTTTCATCTTTTATTCATTTGACTAACTGCAAAAGAATTGTGAAATTGAAAATTAAAGTTTGGACAGACCTGGGAAAGCAATTCAAATGCAAATACCAGCAGCTTGGTGCAAAGACAATGAAATTCAACACATGGACACCAAATTACAACAAAAAAATCATTAAAAGAGGTGTCAGAACAGACAAATAACTGAGCAACCTGGTTCAAAACATCATGTCAGAAATTTCAATAAATCTGCTTTACAAAATGATCAGCAGCCCAATACTTAATATAAAGCTTCATCAGACACCTGGCATGAAGGTGAAACATAAGGCATAGGCCATGCATTCACTCTCTTGGGGTTTATCTGAGTTAGAAAACTGTTTCTGTGCACCTATACAGAGATTTTCTGTGTACCTCTACACGAAACCTCTCTCATTGTGAACACTTTCGACATTTAGCAAGGCAAGCTATCATTTTTCTCAAACAAAATAAGCCTGAAATGGTGAGATTTACATCAGCATAATGCCTCTGCATTGCAGGAGTTCTCCATCTGGTTGGTTTTCTGCTCTTCCCCGCTTCAGGGTTATCAGTATCATTGCTGAGCGTCCTTCGGGAGTGAAGATGAAATTTTGGACTAGCAGCTCCATCTCTCTTCACAATGCCTCGTTCATCCTCCTGAAGCTTGATGAGGTCATTGTCTTGAGTGCTCGAAGAAGGGTAGAACATACCAATTTCCAGACACAACTGCTGCACTTGCATGTAAACACCAGCCAGTGGCTAGCTTGTTTAGGGGCTGCATTAGCTTGCATCTGAAAGAGCCGCTGGGGATGGGAGGAAGGAAGGATAGATAGCTCCTCATACACCTCGTCCTTAAAGTTTGGAAACTTTGAGGTTTCACAAATGTAGAGTGAAGTATAAGATGACTTAAGACAGGAGGTGTTATTCACAGTAGTGTGAAGATGATCCAAAATCCACACTTGTCCTTCAGTTCATCAAAACCACTCGGCTCAAGTGTCCCAGAACGATTTCAGGTGACAAAGTAATGCCTGGCTCCATCGAGACTTCTGATAACTCAGAGAAGTAGGAGGGAGGTTAAAATAAAAGCTGGCATAATCAAAAAGATAACAGAGTGTCACTCTTGTACAAAGACTTGAATTGCATTCCTGGCAAAGCAAACATTGTTCAGCTGACCAACACGGCTGATGAACCCAATACACCCTGTCTGATGACTTCGGACTGTACTCAGTATTGTTTTCCCCAAATCCACTCCTGCCACCCCTCCTTCCAAATTCCATGAATTCCCTACCAATCTGGTAAAAAAAATGATAGCAACCCATCACAACAGACACATCCTGAAGCACAACCAGGAGAGAATGCGAGCTTTACAACTGACACGTTTAACTGTGCTGACACACAGACCTTCCTCGGAGGTCAGAGGGGCTCGGCAATGCTGTGGAGCACACCAGGCAGTAAATCCCCCATAGAGGATACACATCAAAGCGATTTAGGAAACTCGAGCTCCTTCCCTTTTGGGGGATTCTGGGAAGCTCTGGCAGGCATGTCGACCTTGTTTCCTCATGTCATATTCAGGAGGCAAGTATTTATCAAAAATGATGTTTTGAAAGTCATGACTATTTAAGGGCAATACAGAAGAGAGGGGATAATTATTTCACTATGTAAACATTATCTCAGCTTCCTCTGTCCCTGACCTACAACCGAAAGTGATCTCCAGGATGATGTACAGCCTTTTGCCATCACTACCCCCCAGACCTGCAGACAGCTCGCCAGCCTCTCTCCTTGCAGGAAAAAAAAAATATACTTCAGTTAATATGCAAGACAGAAGCCCATGTCTTCTGGAAAACTGGAAATGAGCATCTTCCAGAAAAATAAAAACATAATAAACAGCCTGATAATGCCTGCATACTTTATCTCCATCACACATAAGCAAAGCACAGATTTTCTGCTAGACCATATTCAATATACAGATTCACTCAAAAATATGAACTCAAACTTACGGTTACAGCTTGCCACAAGTTTTGGGTGGTTGGTTTTGTTTGGTTTTGGGGGTTTTTTGTTTTTGGTTTTATTTTGAAAGGGCACAAACCAAACCATTCTGAACATCTTCTGAAAGGATTAAATTGCTGCCAACTCAAATCTGAATCAGCTATTAAACACCTCTACCAATCACCTTGGTGTCTGAAGAAAACAAACCATCTCAATGCTAGCCAGAAATGTTAGAGAATAAGGGATGAATCACAGCAGTGATGTTGCTGTTGTGGTTGAAAAGACACAGTCATAGTTAGGTGACGTTATCAGACGTCCCAGAACAATCAATGACTAATACATATTTTTTGGTAGCTGCTTTTGAGAGCTTTTCAGGTGTAAGGATGGTGTATAGTGTGATTTATTTTTAGCTGAGAAAGCAACATTCTCACCTCATCAGCTACTTGATCTACCCATTAAGTAGCAAACTCCTCTTAAATCTTTGTTTCTTTTTCTTTAAAGCACCCTCCAAAAAGTAAACAAAGGTACGTAAAAGGTCAGAGACAGGTTTTCTTTCTTACACATGAAAGATGGAGGCATTTTTAAGCCTACCAGTATTTTCAAAGTCAGTCTCCTGTATCGCCTTCAAATAGCTGGAAGAAAATGCCTTTCTGCACCTGTTTTTCTTCTCCCTCTAAATGAAATGTTTTTTCCTGACCCACTGAAAAATATGAAGCAGAAAATGAATGACAGAAACAAATGTGTTTTCAGACTAAGAAAAAGGGACCCCGTGGGCAAATGTAATTCATCTGACGTGGGGCTGGAAGACTGGATCAGAAATAAATCAGGTGCTAAGTGATCTCACCAGTTCTTGAAACACCAATTATGATATATATTAGTATATCCAAAAGGTGAAGCAGATGCCGTCATCTGCTTGTTTGCTGTAGAAAACTGGGATCTACATCTCCTCTGGAGTTACTCCCCCATTGAGACCCAGCAGGTGGAAACCCATGCTCCATGAGACAGGAGTGAAATGGGAAGGAAGAATGAAGGAGAAATGCATTAAACAAGGAAGATGCCTCGGTTTCCTTGCATGCAAGAACACACGCTGTCCTTTACACAAGAGGAGAGGAGCACACTGGTCATGATCACCTTTCAGCCAAGTCTCCAAGTTACAGATGCACAGGAGGTGCCCTTGAGGTCCCCTTAGCAGCACCTGCACAAGCCAAGGTGGCCCACCATCATCACACTGCGCCGCAGGCCTGGTGGGTGGGATGAGAGGGTCACCAAGGTGGAAGCACCTTCCCACATCTCAGGCTCAACTGAAGAAAAGAAGAAAAGAGATTCCATGCAAAGGATTGGCGTGAGGAATGGGATAGAGAAAGGCTTTGCAGTCCCACGAGATCTTGCCAGCCACATCATCCTTGGTCCTGTTCACCTGCAAATTGAGCACCAAGAGCTACCACAGCCCTAAAGCCACAGCAGATTAGGCTAAGCAATAAAAAGAGGTGAACAGAGGTGAATGACAAGCCTGAGGCCTATTTCTGTATATGGCTTTTATGCCACTCCTTCTGAGCGCAGGCATGCTGATGCAGACCCCGCTGTTTCAGGGCAGCCATTCCCTGCAACGCCTGTTCTAGAGAAGAGCTGATTTACATTGTCAGATGGGTGTACCGGCACCCAAATGTGCTATAAACAAGACTCGGCATACGGTCTGTCACGCATAAAAGGAAGCCAAGATAATGGAGTGCAAGTCCACAGGAGAAAATGTGATTTCTTTCCAAGCAAAAGAAACTTGAAAGTACAATAAACTCTTCAGCCACTTGGTCCGTCCGTAGGGTTTGGTCAATAATGCATATCAAAACAAATTGGATTATTTTTACCTGGATTATTGATGAAAAGATTGTGAAATTGCCTAATATACATTCACTCAGGATTATTCACAAAGGGTGCCATTGGCTAATTCTTGGTCTGCAGATCACTCAGAACAGATGCTTTGAATACTTATAACCTCAGTGTATTAATTCAACTGTCTGCATGAAACCTGTGTGCTTCTAAAAATAATGTCTTTTCCCAACCAAGACAATTAGGTCTGGTTTTGTTCCTTTCAAGATTAAACATAATCCCCTGGGCTCTTTGGGAAAGTTCTGTGCTGTCTGGGCACACTGGTCTCTGGGTGCTGGCAAGACCCTAGATTTATAGCACGTAAACACTCAGAATTACGGCACCCTCGTCGTTCTGCTGAATCATGTTGGACTTGGCCTTGAAGACTTAGTTTCAACTTGCTTGCCAAGGCAGTATTGGCTTGCTCATGCCACTGAGTCCTACTCCTTCATCCTGCTTACTGTTCACTCACTTGCATGCTTTTGTGCACGTTTATTATATTTCCTGTTCATCCTCAGGCTGATACTAAGACTGGGCATCTATACTGTCCAGAGACTCCATACCCCAAGGTCCTTTTCAAACTGTATCAGCCAATCTAACAAGGAATTTCTCCTCCTACAAGCCTTGCCTTCCTTTTAGACCAAAGCAGGTGAAATGACTTTATTACCAACACCATTCTGCCATTCAGTTACAGTATTCAGTAAGACCCTTTCTGTCCACATTTGCTGTTTTTCCTCAATTGCTGTATCTGTTTACTGATCTTGGTTTTCCCCATTCATTCAGAAGACATGTCCCACATGGTATTACACCATCCTCCAGGCTCCCACAGCGCAAGAATCGGTATCTTCTGAAAGACAAACTTAAGCTGCCTTTTTCTGAAGCCAGCATTACCTTCTCCTCCCCTCCCCGCAAGCCTTAGCTGTGCTGGCTGCAAAACAAAATCATTTTTGAGGTTATTAACCTGCGCTGGATAGCTGATGGGAGAATTTTGCACATCTTATAAAATGGACTCCTCTGGTTCACATAGCAGCCTAAATAGTTGTTCATTGGCATGATTAATACACTGAACGTACCGGCGACTGCTTCAGCTCTGTTCCCATTTTAGGCTATGGAATTGCTTTTTCTGAGGTTGTTCTTTAAATTAAGACAGTTTCAGATTGCCTTGAAATGCAAATTCTTAGGGCAGCTTAGCAACAACAGCTCAGGGGGGAACGATTACAATTACAGAAGGAAGAAAATAGGAAGGATTTTAAAAAATCTCCTGCGAGATTTTTGTTAAAACTTGTCAACAACATTATCTGGCTGCTCTCATGCTGTAAGAATTAGGTTTTACTTTGGGAAATACCACTGGGCAAGGGCAGGAAAACTGGGTAGGACTCGGAAGTGCAAGATGCTGTTTTAGTGCTGTGTCATGGATCCTGGAGTCCCTTTCCTCTCTCTCCAGCTGGCTTCAAAATAACAGTACTTTAGGATACACTGTGGTTTTGAGGCTCTGGGTACAGGGGAAGATGTGTATTGCCAAGATTACAAGAAGGGGTGATGCAGGGAGTCCTTGCTGTAAACCGGGTAGCAGGGTTAGTGGTGGGGAATAAGGCTGGAAAGATATATCGGGAACCCTACAACACTTATGCAGATATTCAAGCACCTCAATTCAGGCATTCAGGTTTGAAAACTGTGGCCCAAAGTTTACTACAAAGTAAACTAAAAAATTATTATTGCTACAAAATACCTACCTCCCCTCAGGTGAGAGAAACCTTATATCTGCATCAGTAGTACAAATACCACTCACAGAAAACAGATTTAAATGCAGCGGGTCCAATCCATAGGCAGGGTACCCTGCCTAAAAACCCCGGTTAATTTTTGCAGGAAAAGCATGATCAGAGTAGGGCTATGGAGCATAATTTTTAGCCCATCACAAAGGCAACTGCCTGGGGATTCATGGGTGCTGCAAACTGCTCCCCAAGACACCTGCTGAGTTTAACACCTGCAGCACAGGCACTGGGGGAAGGAGCCTGGAGGGTCTGGCCCTTACAGTGCTGCTAATGCACTCTTTAATATGAAGGACACTAAAAAAGCACCAAGGCAGACATCAAACCAAACACTGATATTGCTTGGCATATAAATCAGTATCTCTCACTAAAGAATTAATTTTATCAGCTAAAAAAAAGTTCAGTTCTACATTTAATACTTTGGCTACCATATGAGAAAAGTCTTTTACAAGCTCCTGCTGGAAATCTCCATCACGCCAGGAAATTTGGAATATAACATGAGATCAAGAAAAATCACGCAGTAAGGACTATATGGCAAACTTACAGATAGGAGGTCGTTCAGGAAGGCTGTAGCGGAAAAAAGTGGATCTCCTCAAAGACAGAGAGACCAGTTAGCCAAAGAGCAAAAAGTGTTAGTACTGCTCCCACCCAGCCAGCTGTTTGGTATGTTGAAATGGTCTGGAGGTTTTTGGGTTTGGGGGTTGTTTTTTTTAAGGATTAAAAAGTTGATGAATTACAATGAAGCTCTCCACTGCTCTGTTCTGACCATACAAAAAGATAGCAAAGTGTTATTGTCCAAACAATAGTGCCTCTCCAACCAAGAAGGGAGTGACTTGCTGCAGGACAGTAGGCTGGCACATTTCATAGGTACTGTGCAAGTCAAATGAAAATCCAAATTTACTTAGCATGTGGCCTTGATAATGACTCCGTTGTCAAGGTTTTTAATTTGCAGAGTCCCTCCAGCTGAACTTACCACAACTAATAATTCCTATTTCCTGGGAATGATGTAGAAGACAAAATGTGAGCACTTCTTCAGTAATTGGCCTTTAAATTCAGAAGGAACAAAGTTCTAATCCCAAGACCTGAATCATGCACTGATAGATGAAACTTCTGAAAAAAGAATGCCATGAACTGTTTCTGTCCAACAGCATATTAGAAGTGCACCGTCTATATTTTTGTATACCAGGAAGACCCTTGTTTCCTAGTTCTTTCCTTTTCTTTTTTTACTATGTCATTAGTAACCCATGGATGTGTGGGGCCTAAGGGGTGGAAATGATCTTAATACAGTGCAAAAACTCAGTCAGCAGAAGCAGGTCTCCAGATGCCATACTATAGGGACTTCTAGCCTTCTCCAATACGTACTGGAGGAAAAAAAGCACTCGGTTTCTCTGTTAGACAGCTTAAGGCTTTCACAGACAGATGCTCCAACTTTACGTCCTTTCCCACAGCAGAGTTAGCAATGAGAAAGCTGAGGCATGTTGCTTAAACCATCGTGTTCTTTCATTAACAACCCAGCAGTCAAAGTTTAAGTAAGTTCTTCACAGATTATAAGTTTAGGAGTTGTTTTCTCCCTACCAGCAAAGAACAGTTTTCACTCTATTTCTGTGATGGAAAGCCTTGAAGAAAGAGGAACTGGGTTGTCCGTTCCTCCAGGCAGCACCAAGATATGCTGGGTAAAGTCAGCATCCCAGCAAAACTTCATGCAAAATCCACCATCTGGAACAGGGAAGGCGCAATTCACAGAGCTGACGCATGTTAAGCACTCAAAGAATTTAATTTAGGTTGACCTGTAAAGCAAATAAAAGTCATGGTCTTCCAGCAAGCAACAGTCCTTTCACCAGTGTGAGACAACTTGCCAATCAAATTACTGAAGCTGTGACACATGGTAGCAATGAGTGATTTTAGAAAAATCAGCTCACTCCTTTTTTCTTCATTCCAGTCTGTTTGACTTTCATGACATGGAGAACATCAGCATCACTAGGAAAACCAGGGCATTTTCATAGCTTTCAGTCCTGACTGTATGACAGAATGATGTTAGAATTCAAAGCAGTCTGGAGAGATCAGCAGTAATATTTTAGCACATTAGCAGTCGTCTGCCATTGGGAAAGCTAATTTTTTTCTCATTATAGCCTGATACGAAGCTATGATGTTGAACAGTTAAGTTCACACCTGCTCCCAACCTGTTCTGGTCAAGTTTATGTGGTAATCATTAGGCTTAACCAGAGTGGATAAAAATAGGGGGAAAATGTTGCTAAAATACTTATTTCAAAAGAAACATAGTAGCTATTAATCCACACCAAGAGCAGATCAAATGCATTGCCCTTCTGGTCCTTAAAGCATTGCCTTTTTCAGAAGCATACACTTGAAAATTTTTATGTGACCAGGAAGGACATCCATTGATGAGTAACCATACAGTCTCAGAAGCCATCAACGATATAGTCTAAATACCCTGCACATACCAAAGACAGTAAAACAAATGCCATAGAAGGAAATAACTAAGTCAAATTAATAAAATTACAATTTTCCAGAATGCATATTCCCTTAAGGGTATATTCATACTTGAAATTTCAAAGTGTTTCTACCGTTCTGAAAGAATTGCTTATGTGAATTTGTGTACAGAGTTTGACTGATGTTTTCTTAAGCATAAAACACCCAGAATTGCTACAACTTCTACAGCAAACTTCCATTTCTCTCATATTATTAGGTTTGAACAGCAGGTAGTGGTGTAAATGCTTCCATTGCGTGCCTGGCACCAAACACTTTCTGCCTGAATTGCATCCCCAGTTCCCCTGTTAGCTGTTTCGTTACTGCGCCGCCTCCTTGCAGCGGAGGCAGCCTGCTCCCAGAGGGATTTTGTTCCGCTATGAAACCAAGACGATGGGTTGCAACAGAAGAGTGGAACTGCTCTGCTTAGATATTCCTAATCCCCTTTTAGCCCATTTATGTTTCTGGATTTATATATCCTGTTAGCATGACTTTCACCACTAAAAAAAATAAATGCATTTTTGCTGTTGAAGCTTGTTGCCTGTTCAGGTCTGATTGTGCCTCCTATTTCTTGGATAGTGGAAACCCCCCTCACCCCTGGCATTTTTTCATTCCCTATTCACCTTCTCCACAATATTTTTAATCTTGATCATCTCCTTGCTCTTTCACTGCCTCTTTCCTAGCATTTTGTAAACTATTCCATACCTCCGAGCATCCTTTTCTCTTCAACATTTTGAACTTTCACTGCACCTTTTTGATATGGGATGAGCATTGCACAGAGCTGTTGACGTGGGGACAAAACAAGATCCTATACCATGTTGTGCTGATGTTTTTTTACGTTACTTTCAACTCCTTTCTCAGTAAAACCAAATACACTGTTTGTTTGGGGTTTTTTTGCTTACCACTGGACGCAAGGAGGCACAGCCAGGGCACACAGGAATGACAACTCCAACCTTTCTCTCCAGCTAATTTAAATCTCGTCACTGTGTGTATCTGCTAGAGCTGCTTCTTTGCAGTTACTGACATCAAGCTTCACCTTTTCAATCATCCAATCACTTCCTATATATGTATTTTGTGTCTGACATTACTTGTACATATAAAAAGCATAATTTATACAAACAGGTGCTCAGGAAAACAAACAGCCCATTTTGCCTAGGGCATATACTGTGAAGTGTGAGCATTCCCATATTTATTCTTGAGGACTCGGATATAGTAAATGTGCTCAGTTTACACATCCCCAAACTATTTTCCTTATTGCCAAATTAAGTAAAACTTGATCTGGGATCATAAAAAGTAAAAACCACTGCATTTTCCCCAGCTTTGGGATCATCACTGGTAATACTCAGCTACAAGTGGACACCAGCTGATGGCTTTGCTGAGGCTGCGGAAGACAGGGTGGAACCAAACTGCTTCTCTGCTCACAAAACTTAGGTGAGCAAATAGGCAAAGCTTATTTTTGTTGGTAAAGCAAGCAGATGACCTAAAAAACATACTTAGTAAAAACTGCTGTCTTATCCCAAAGCTCACTACTATTGGCCAGCCAGCACAAAACTCTTTCACCAGCACGGGATGTACAAAGTCAACACATTCAGCATTCACATGTATTAGTTATCAATTTTAGGAGTGACAAGTGAGCTACGGTTGTGCCTTTTTTAGCCTGCCCTGGTTTATGTAATGAAATTTTCTCTTCTGTGATCATTTTTAAGTCACTACCACAGCTTTGCATAGCTGTTTTCTTTCCCTTCTTGATTTTATTTGCAGAAGTGAGGGGTTCCTGGTAAGAAATCCTTAATCTTAATCTACAAAGCTCTTCATCAATTGACAGCAAAACCGAAATATGCTCCCTTTACCACTTCGTAACAGCAAAATTAGGAGCACAATGACCCCCTACTGAAATGAAACTGCAAGTTTCCCCCTCAGGCATATCTGAGAAGAAACTACTAACTAAAGAGCCAGCACTGGCAAGCAGGCTTCATTCTTCCTCTGCCATTCAGAGGAAGTAATGCCTCTCTACCCACCGACATTCACTGCTGTAGATGCTGCTGCTTCCAAGAGGGAAAGGAGGGTAATTCAGGAATAGTCATTTGCTAATCGAATAATAGCGTGGGTTTAATTCAATTCACTGCAGCGCACCTTGGAACAGTTCTGTTCCCAGACTGCCAGATTAAATTTATTTGCAAATTTGTCCTAGAGTTGACTTCATATGAGAAATGTAAATTCTACACACTTTTTTTCTTATTTAGATACCCTTTGTACTAATGGGATTATTTTGATGGATTTACAATGGCACATTCACAATTATTTGCTTTCTACATAATTTAGTCTTTCAATCTTTATAAACAACTTCAGGAATTTATTCTCAGGAAAGATTTCCTGCCCTTCCCTACAGATACACCTGGACATACATTTTGAAAATCCCTGTTACCCCACCATGAGCTATCCAAACAGGTCAGCGAGGCAAAGTCCCCTACCTAAGGCTGGAAGTGGGACTTTGATTTCTCTGTACTTTAAAGGTGGATTTCTTCAGGTTTAGGAAACTGTGCAAAGTTTATGGGAAAGCCTCAAGTCTAAAGCACATTGCACTTATTGACGATCAAATTTGCAAGGCTTCTTGCCGGTCACCAGTGAGCTCCCCTCACTCTAATAGCTCTTTAAAATGAGGTTATGGGGAATAACATCCTGAATAAACACAGGACTGTAAGAAAACGTAACATTGATGTTAATGACAACCACGGCGCTGAAACAGAATTAAGTTGTTTATGGTAAGCTTTTATAAATGGTGATACTTTCTACTCCTTATGGAGCTCTTAAAAATCACTAATTTGGAATATTAGAGTGAATACTTAGTGATTTCTATTCTTGGATCAGAGCGATTCTTAACTCAAATATACCACAGTTTGACAGCTGATCTGCATAATATTGTGGATACAGCATATAACAAATCTCAAGATAGTGAAATAAGCCTTCAGTGCATCTCTTTTCTGTGCACGGCAATACAGCACAAGATTTATGGAAAATGTCTACTGAGTGCCAATTCTAACTCATAGGTATTAGAAAATTAAAACTATACTGTAAAACATATCATTCTTGTCACTTACTTAGGGTTAACAAAAGTCCAGTGAGAGTTTTTTACCCTTAACCTGTTTAGACATTAGTCACCCTAAGGAATGTCATTTATCTTGCTGCTTAACTTAATAAATCCTTTCTACTTCTTACTGACTTGGCCTGATTAGCATCAAAATATCATCTGTGAAAGTTCACATATAAGTATACTATTCTACAGTACATTTACTCCCATTAGCTTTCATTTACTATGAGCATTTTTTGTTTTGCTTTGGCAGAAGTTGTCATTCTCTTTTTAAGCTGCATTGTTTGAAGACAAAACATTAAGGAAAAGTTTAACTTACTGATCATCTTACTACGGTAAATAAAAACATTAAAAGAATGGGACCAGATTCCTAGAGCATGGAGACGGCAGCTCACCGACAGATGGGACTGTGCCGGTTTATATCACCCGAGGACCTGGCTCCGAATGCTAACATATGATAATCGCTCGACTACGGTACTGAGAAACAAATAATCTAGTGAGAAGTAAGAGTGGTAAGTAGCTTCATATTACCTTCAAAAAGATTAGTAAGACAGGGGGTTTTAGGTTTTTCTGGCAGATGATCCAGTGACAGAGACTGTTCAGAATCAGAACCCAAAAAGATCAGTGGCAAACTTTCAGGAAGATCTGGCAAAAAAACTTCTGGTGACAACTATCACCACCTGCAGAAGAAAGCAAGCCCTAGGGATAATCCCCCCAAGCCCTTGTGCTACCATGGCAGAAACCTTAGTTACTCCACACCGGGCCAAGGGGCTCTGACCCATCATCTATCCTTTTGATCCCGCTGGTCTGGCACACACAATTACAAACCAGAAAAGACAGATGCTATGGTTTCCCCGATATCAGGAATAGACGCTACCAATTATGTACTCCAAGGTCCCAAATTCTCCAAACTTCTGAAAAAAATAGAAGTGACTGAGGATACATACTTGGCTCTTTGATTCCCCAATCTCCTCCCCAACATGTTTCCGCCAAGAAAACACAGCCCTGCTCATTTTGATAGTTAAATAAGACATGTTCATTTTGCCAAAGTAAGATAGAAAACTGAGATTACCATTAAAATTTAAAGGGGTAAAGCAGCATGGGAAGCTACTGGGACATCTCAGCACTCCCTAGCGCTTCGGTCTTCCCAACCACCACCGAAAGCACCTAACGAAACACAAATGCTTCAATTCCCCAACAGTCATGACCTGTTCAGCAAATGGAGCACAAGACTAGGAAATAAATTATCCTCCGAGCAGCAGTTATGAGCAAGATTAGTTCTGCAGTATTAAATATTTTCAACTAAATGGGGTCTGTGAAAAAGGCTTGTTTTTTCCAAGAAGGAAAACAATGTACTGGAG
Organism: Haliaeetus leucocephalus; assembly: GCF_000737465.1. Lineage (NCBI taxonomy): Eukaryota > Metazoa > Chordata > Aves > Accipitriformes > Accipitridae > Haliaeetus > Haliaeetus leucocephalus. The sequence goes on along the minus strand of NW_010972634.1, from coordinate 665,737 downwards.
ATAGCTGACAAACGATAACAAGCAGGAGCTGCTGATGAAAAGCAGAAAATAAACTTCCTTTCTTTTCATTCATCATGCATGAGGTCCCGTTGTTCCCTCCAGATGAACATTACTAAGGACACCTCCTTCTATTCTTATCTTGTACCGACTGGGAACAAACACATTCCCATGTTAAAAAAATGTTCCATGGATTTAGTTCAGTCCAAATTTTAACACAAGAAACCAGTGTTTAAAGGAGATCTCTGGAGACAGTTGTCATTTTAGGGCACGTTGACCACTTGGCTCTAATAAAAGTCTATACTGGGACCTAACAGTTTTTCAGACACTGTAAAGCATCTACCCCATGGATTACTACAAACCGCAATGGATCACTGGAAAACTACCAGATTTAGGGGCAAAAATCACCCCGTGATCCTGAGGAACATTTTCCCAGGGATGTCTGCACTAAAATTCACAAGTTATTCACCATTTTGCACTGGTGAATTTAGAAGGGCTTTGCCACAGACAGTTCTTTATTTCTCACTGAAGATCTTTTACCAATATTATAACTTGACTTCACTTTTCCAATGGAAACAACTGCCACAAGAGAACATGGCAAAAGAACACAAATGTTTTGGGCTGAAAACCCTGAAAAAGCTAATTTAAGTAATATTTCACCTAGTTATGAACAAAGCTTCCTTACAAGCTCCTGGACCTCTCCATCCTCCCCCAAGACGAATGATAGAAAAGAGGCGGAAGCAGATGAAGAACAACAGGCAACACAAAATACAATTAACTTTAAGAAGCCTGTGAAGTTATATATCATTACCAGAAGAAAAACAAATCCTACAATCCAGCCAGAAAATATCTTCAAGTTTCCTCCTACTTCAAGATAAGAGTTTTTATGGTTTCAGCATTGATAAACAGTCCCTGGTGGATGCAACTGCATAACTACAACAGGATTATTGCTTTTCGAGATCTGCATCATCTCAAACCTCAGCTGCTGCTTTTATTTATAATATGAGAAAGCCTGGCCAGTGTTATTTCATGTTCTAGTCGTTTCACAAAATAGCTGTTTCCAGTCAGAACCAGGAGGTTATAAAAATATTTAGCGCAAGAATGGCAAACATCTTATTTTTAATAGTTCTTCAAACTTAAATTCCTACATATTCAGATTACATTTAATTATCATCTGTGCCTAGATGTGCTAGGAATAGCAGCTGCTGGGATATGCTGTCATTTCCATTATTTTAGAATAATACAGTGCAAACGTTGATCTGACATTTGATATCTTAAAGATTTGTTTCCTAAGAGCAAAATCCTCATTTTTTCCTCAAAACTCATCTGTGAGGGCTACACAGAAGCTTGAAATCAGCACCAGCATATTAAACCAAAAGAAAAATAAGAAAACTTTGCTGAAGAATGCAATCAAAAAATCTCCCCACCTCCCTAGCTTTAATCCCTTTTTTTTTTTACTTATTCTCAGATTTCTCCCTGTCAAACTTCTGGTCTGCAGAGAGCCTTGGTCATACAAATCCATGCGATTTTCGCCACTGATAAGAGGAGAGAGATGAAATCTCACCTGAATTTCCCTTGGGACAAAGAGATGTTCAGCCAAGGTGAAGTGTTTAAGGAACATGGATATATACAGAAATTTTGCCTGTGTGTCTTACCAAGAGGAATTGCTATGGGATTTCCCCGTGTCACCCACTGCTGCATGAAATAGCGATGACTAAGTCACCGCTCAGATCAAACCCAGAACAACTGGCATCACTGGAGAGCTAAAAGCGGTGGTGTTTGCAATGCTTTACCCTTCTGAAAAGTGGTCTTGAGCACTCAGTGATCATACTGTACATGCTGAATATAAACCGGAGATTGGGTTCAAGAAGCTGAGTTGGCACCCCATCAAGCAGGGGGTCACCAAGATGGCTTAAAACAACTTCTTCGTCTCCATTTCAACTGATTTGTATGGTGCACTTTCCAATTAGAGCACTAAAGACCTTGGATGTCTATGGACTGGAAGTCCCTTTCTTTCTCAGTTTCCCTGTTTTCACCCTCTCATTTTCCACTACAGATTGAAAAAAAGTAAAATCTTACAAGGTAGAAGTGACCTAACTTTCCAGTTTAAACAAGAAGCAGGAAGACTTTCCCTCCTTCCCCTTCCTCAAACTGTTTATTTTGAGCTCTCTTTGTAGAACCTAGAGCAGTAAGAAAGGGTACAGGCTCGCATGGTTCGATTATTTTTTTGTAGATCAGCTTTCAAAGTAAACAAGCAATCCAGAGCAAATCAAGCCTAACAAAAGGAAACACTTTGCCTCTACTGTTACTTTTATAAGAGTTTGGATTGCTAACACTGTCTTTCTATCTGCATACACAGACTAAGTTATATAACCATGTATTTTAATGGGCAGAAACAAAGGTCAAAATCCAGGCGCCTTCATGTATACTAAATGATGAAAAGTCCTTTTATTTTACATTTCAGTTGTGGGAGTTTCAATAAAAGGGAGTCATGGAATGGTGGGGGAGACAAGAAAGACATTTGTGCCTCCCTTTTCAGCTGCTATTAATAAAATGAATGAGGCTTTCCCTCACCCATTTATTTTGTAAATAAAACCCCCTTAACAACAAAGCAGTCTTTGCATAACAGCTGAGAAATACAATAATAAACAGCACATCAACTATGAGCTTATGTGAGGAAAAAATATACATTCATTATGTTTCCTATACAGCGCAAATCTTTTTAAAGAGGTTACACCTCTGCATTTTCTTCCCTGAAGAGGGGAATATGAATATTTGGCTGCCTGCATATGAACGAGGTTGTACAAATGCATTTACAGAACCATGTATCTATTTGATAAACTCTGAATACCCCTCCCTAGCAATGAAGACTAGAGCTTTTGCTAAATCTGCTGCAGCCTTGTTCAATACTACACTGCAAAGAGACCAGGAACTTTAGATTCAGAGAAGCCAAGATAACAATGAACGAAATGGCAAGAGTAGTAAATCCCTGTGAATATGAGCAGATCCCAAAGAAAGCTGGGCATTCATTTTGAAAATGAAAATATTTTCAGGTCATCTTGACACTAAAACTTTTACAGCATTGCTTAAGAACCTGCCAGCAGTCCTCTCTCATCTAGATCTGAAGGGGAAGCTTGTGCTGACAGCAGGACTTGAATGAGGACAGGGATATGAGACTCAGCTATTCAGGTGCTTGGCAGCATTCGTATCGAGGCATTACGTACTGTACAGTCCCTCTTCTCCACTGATCAGAGTACGGCGATACCTTGAGAAACTTCAGTTGGTTGGTGATGATGATGATGATGATTATTCTTTAGATAGCTACAAGAAATTATATTTGATAGGTCTGAAGTCATTAGCTCCCAGCTTTGATTGCATTTTCTCCTCGCCCCCTACCAAATATTGGCTTAGACTAACCAGAGGTTAGGTTTTCATTACTGAAAAGGAATTATTTAATCAAATAATATCCTTAGACTATACATACACCCTCTTGTCATTCCTAACATAAATTATATAGGGTTTGGGGCTTTGTTTGTTCTTTAAAAGGAGGTCAGTATGTAAGATCAGCACAGGAGGGCTACAGGTTATTTACTCAGCCCACAGGGCATCTCAGCCAGAGGGGCAGGTGCCAGCGGTTACAGACAGCATCGCATTACTCCCCTCTGAAAACGCTCAACTGCATTCTGCTTTGCAAGCTCATATTCTAACACCTGTGAGATTTATACAGGCTTTCTTTCCCAAGTCCCGGCTCAGGTAACAATGAATGTTCCCACTGCCCATATAAAACTCTATCATCTTTCCTTCTGTAAAGTCTGTTTTGCTTTGATTCAGCAATCTTGCTAGTAAAGCCTATTAAGTTCATATGAGTTATTACAAAATACACATACCAATTTGCAGTTTGGTTGGAGCTATTTTTAGGAGAAAGGGCAAGTAAGAATATCTCCCATAACATGTTGCACCAGTATTACTGTACTATGTTTATATACCTCTAGTGTTCTTATTGCATTTAAAGTGCTAAGATTTAGTTCTGCAGCTTTAAAAAGAATTACTTTATACAGAACAAATACCAAATTCTCTCTCATGAGCACAATCACTGCTACTGTGATCATCATAATTTCATATCCTATTTCATCTCATGAACATTTTATGAAATAAGTACAATAAATATTTACTTCTCCATCACTAGTATGAGTAAATAACTACTCTTAGAAGAGTTAATTATTAAGACACTGTAAAATTAAAATAACTAGATGGTAGCAGTGGAAGATTTGCATGACAACAACATTGTGCAACTCAATTTCTCTAAGAGACAGGCCATACACAAGGCACTCTAACACTGACACAACAAACCAACACAGCACCTGAACATTCAGTTCATCATATCCTGGAAGACTACTATAAACAGGTTTTAAGTTGATAAAAATTTGGAAAAATACAGAAACAAACACTTGTAACAGTGCTCACACAGGCTCGGCCTCAGTATCGCAAACCCAAGCCTTCTCAATACTGCAGCCACACAGATAAGTCCACACTTTACCTATTTATGTAAAAATACTTAGTGAGAAATAGTTATGGATTTTTATAACCAATAATAACCACAGTTTTGACTTCCAGAAGAAAAAAAAAAAAGGAGGGAGAAAAATCAAAGTTTAGTATGAATCATAGTAACTCCAAAAGGAAGCAGCTGGAATAATGCCCAATTTCTGTAAGCAATAGTTAAAAAAATCCCCAAAGATTAACAAACGAGTTTCTACTCCAACTTTATACTGACAGATTTTGTAACTTTTACAGTTCACAAAAACCTATGAAGATGCATGAAGGCCTGGGTTAAATGCTGAAGTAGATTTAGATGGAGACCCAGGCTGCTGCAGCCAAAGTACAGTTGCTTCTTTAATCCAGTGCATAAGTTCCGGTGATTTTTCGAGCACATCAAGTTTTCACGCTGTATCCATAAAAAGCATGTGACTTCCAAATCATGGAAGTCTTTTTATTGTTCTTATGCTGCCGATTCCTAGGTACACTCTCAGGGCATTAATACCACTTAAGAAACTACAGTGAGATGCTCTGAGTATTTCCAAGTAGATCAAGACACAGTGGATATAAACATATGTATTAAGTTGTCTTTTTTCATCTCATGCCTAGTCAGGGGCATGACTGGAATTATAGCAAGTGATATAAAAGTACAATTACTAAACAATGCCAAAAATAATAAAATTGTTACCTTAAAGGTAAGCAGGTCTCAAAGTAATATCACCAAGTTCCTTGCAAATATTCAGGCTAGACATAAAACAGTCTCAGAGCAACAACTAAGGGTTAGAAACAAACCTGATCTTCTCCAAAGGAGGTGGGCTAAACTCCAGAGAAATCCTCAAGTGATATACCAACCCAAAGGTGAATGTGTAATGAAAAAGAAGCAATCAGAAATGTTTTGAGATCTCAACCCTTCACTCCTCTGTCCTACAAACTCTTCCCCAGGACTTGTGAGATGGAGGGGATGCAGTGCCAGATGTGAAAACACATACTGACAGCACATTTTAAGGAACCTGGTTGGTAACCTCCCTTGCTCTTTTGGCCCTTATGCACATTTGTAGGATAAGGAGCTCCAGGAATACTCTTTTAATGCCACTGCATCGCCCAAGGGACAGTCTTCAAGCCCTACAAAAACAGTGTCTCTATGAGAGGCCAGTTCCCAACAAGCAGCTACTAAGATTTCTTGCACACCTGGAATGACACCCGATATTTCTGCCCTTGCCTTCTCCAGCACATCCTCTTAAACTCTGATCTGCAGCGTGGTAATCTTTGGAATGAAAACATCAATCCTTGAGAATCTCTTAAGCCCAGAGAGCCTTAGAAAATGGTCTTGCCCTTATATGTAATGGTCTCAGTGCTGGACATGGAGGGAGGGATTATTGATGAGTGACTGAAAATTTCCCAGAGGAGCAACAACCACTAAACTACTTATCTCCATGGGAAAACAAGACTCAGATGGGAAACCCATGAAGGCTGCAGGATTCCAGCGAGGAACAGTATCTCTGACCACAGGAATAATCCTGATCTGACTCCTGCCCAACTCTGCAATAGCAGGATAAAGAGAAAAAAAAAAAAGGGCAAAAAACAGCTGAAAACATTAAACAGAGGACTGCAAAGAAGAAACTCCTGCCACAGTACATTTTCACAAAGGCAGGTTCTTCAGAGGCTAGTGATTTGTTGTCATGCTGTGCAGAAAATCCCACTTTGCCATAAATGTCTAATTGATTCCTTCCTACACAGTGCTCCTTATGGACACTGAGTAAATGCTCTCCAATCTCAAGAGCCATTTAACACCTGTGCAATGAGACGCTATTTTCTGACATTTGCTTGGGAAGGCAGATCCAAACCCCTCGAGAAGAGGTTTGGAAACTCGGGTAGGGCCCAAAACACTCGTACTGAAAGGTAGAATAAGTCTTTGAAGCAGAATTGCCCCAATTGTGTTAGAAAAGCCCTGATTGCAATGGATGCAGCTATTATTACCTTCCCGAGCGTCCTTGGGAGATTCAGAAAGGTGGGAACATACATCAGAGGACCTAGCTACAATATCAGAAATATACTGGGGAAGAGCACTCAAAACTGTCTGGTCCTCCACCAAAAAGGCAGGAACTTCATGGTGGTCTGAAGAACCACCAATCTGGAGGAAGTCTAGCAAGGATAGTATTGGGCCATACGTGACAAAAGGCACTATGCAGCCAGGCAAATCCCTACCTCCGCAGACTCAACTCAGTCTCTCCGGGTACAATCTCAGAGCATGAGACTCACCCGAAGCGCCCCGGCAGATGCAGAGTTCAGCCAACATCTCTGGATTTAATTGACTGAACCAGAAACTGCATATTCACTCTTAGCCCCAGAGACTAAACAGACTAAAAACAGACTAAAGAGTTTATAAAGTTTCTTCCAGCCAGCATCTTTTCACCAAAGCTGGGGGAAAAAAACCACCAACAAACCCCTCAGTATGGTCTTCTTTGAGATGAATGATGATCACCATCGGTGTTGGTGAATATCAACACGGAGAAGCTTGTGCATTTGGACTTTGCAATGACAATAGTAGTAGGCTGTAATAAATTAAGAGACCTCTTGCAAGTGCAGTGTACAGCAATATAAAAATAAATGTGGTGCAGGTCAAGAGACATGATGCACTCTCTCTACTGAGGTGGCAGTAATACTGCCCCCATTTTGCTATTCTGGACTTGTACTTGGGAACAAAGTTATTTAGCCTACTTAAATCCAAAATGGGTCTCTGTTCTCTGTTTCTCCTTCATTTACAAGAATCAGTCCTACCAAATCCTTTCTCTAAGAAGGAACCGACTCAGAAGACCCTAGGGCTAGAAGAGCAATTACATCCTATTAAATCAGATCTTTATGAGCGTAGTCCATAAAGAGACAAAAGATGGGTCAGAGGGAGAGTGACACAAAGGCAGATTGAATGCAGCATATATGGGTGACCGCACATAGCATTCAACAGTCTGCAGTGATCATTGTCCAGTTAGGGGAAAAAAAGCCCACATAACTGCACAGTTAGGAAAAAAGCAAACAGGAGAGAAAAGGGTGATGCACTCCAGCACACCTTCAGAAGTGAGAACAAGTGTAAGTGCATTGGCCAACATATTGATGAAAAATTTTAGAGTGTCAAGGGCAAAGGCTGTGATAACCCGCAGGAGGCAGCAAGCTGATGTCTTGAGGAACAGAGATAGTATCTATTATGCCTGCTTTGGTTTTGATGCAACAGCAAAAAATCCCCAGAGACTGAGGAGTTACTTTGAGGATTTTACCCATCTGAGACCAGGCAACTCTGCTGCCTCTGATGGGAGGTCTTCTATGGCTTCTTGCATTTCTTTCTCTCTGTAGTTCAAATGGCTACAGAGACTTTGTCCTCCCTTCTCAACACCAAGCTTGATGTTCTGGCAAATTCTGCAGTTTCTAAGAATACATTCCTTCCCGAGACATCTCTGACTCCCAAAAAGCCACATTCCCATGGGAAGTCATAATTAGACACTTCATTGCTTTGGAGAAGCTACCAAGAATGAAGCAAGAAACAAAGTCTCCCTTAAAAATAAAAGGCGAATCTCCATGATTGAAGACAAAATAAAATGACATTTAAGAAGAGAGGGAAACTACTAAAACAAGGGCTGGGGGAAGTGTAGGCTGTTTCTCAACATGGGTTCTTAAAAAGCTTCTTCTTCCCTTTTCGTGCCTATAGAAGTAGGAGTCCATAGGGTCTGCCCATGGGCAGAGCTATTTTTTTCACTCAGGTTCTCAAGATGTGGTGCAGAGGTGCAACCTCAATATTTATTTGCAGAAGGACAAACAGTCAGGGAGGATGTTACAGCACCTACTGCCAATACAAAATCATGAGTGACAGAATAGTTAATCCAAATATTTTAACCTTCCTTTTCCCCCCCGGCTCACTGTATTATTTCTTCCATACTTTATAGGAATAGCAACAAACATGAAAGGAGGACTCCTTACACCTATTAATATAGTTTCTAAAAAAAATTAGAACATCTGTTTATAACAGCATGACTGTTATTCACATGAGATGCTAAAACTTGAACTTTGTCACCTGATTTATCTACAGCTCTGCTGATATATTTTCCTTTCATAATGCAACCATCAAATTTGACATACTGCAGTTGACAGGTTCAGACAGAGAGGGAGCACAAGAGGAAACATTTGGTTTCAGATGTGGGATATCACATTTATCCTCATTAGTGTGAGGTAACACCCACACATAACTCAAACCTGTCGACACAGTACAGATCTAGATGTATCTCTCTGAAAGAGATCTTTTCAGTTTTTCACATTTTTAAGTGGTTTCAGAAAATTTTAGAAATGTTATGCCCAAAGAAGGCATAATGACAAAGAGGTCAACAAATGCAAACCTGCAAAACTAGAACTTGGAAAATGTTTGGGGTTTTTCCTTAAAAAAAATCTGGAGGTGGTGGACTAATTTTAGAGGCAGAATATGATTAACCAGCAAGAACCTTTTTTGGCTCTAAAAGTAACTTCAATTTTAAGACAAACTATCTGCTGAACCGCTCTTAGAGCAACATCCTTTCTCATAAGAAAGGTAGTATTTCTGATAAGTTTATTTTATTCTCAAAATTGTTTTATTTGCAGAGTCAAGAGTGCCAGTATAGACTAGTTCAGATGTATAAGTACAGCATCACTCATCCCCCTTTTCACTACCAGTCTCATCAGCCTGGAGGAATACTGTTGCTGTAGGTGGTCAGAGCATGTATGTTTAATGCTTCCAGTTATTTCAGCCCCTAATGAATACTTGCTTATATCACAAATAAGTTAATTTCCACCTTCAAAGCACAGCTATAAGGGAATTTTTTTGGTGTTGATAGAGATTAAGGGCATCTTCTTAGCCAATTCAGTTAATATGCAAAAGTTGTGAGGTCTTCTTGCTACTTAATGAACACAGGGTAATTAAGGGGTGTTCCCTGCCCCAAACCATTTCAGAATCTGATGAAATACCAGTTAGCACCTTGCTACTTCATGTACATCCTTCTTCTGTAGTTCATGAGCCACCAAAGACAAATGGACATGTGCCATTTGCCTCAAGAGTCCATAAGAACCAGCTTCCTTCCCATAGGGCTTAACTGAAAACTTTGGAGGGGAAGAGAAATGCTTAACTTGTACAAAATGCTCCTCAGGAAACACAGGTTGCTGGTACCACTCAAATCCAATGGCTCTCCACACCCTAACTGAGGTCTCTGCCCTGAGAAGTCTTTCACAGGCATAGGACCTAGTTTGTGTTACTATTTAATGATCACAAAGATACCTGATGACAGCACCACTACTGAGGAACAGACAAACATTTAAAATGCAAAGAATAGTCTGTAAAGAGCAAAAACCCTGCCTGAGGTCAGGTAAGGTGTAAAGCCGTAAAGAGATCTCTTTTCATTGGGCTCCGATTGCGATGCTACTTTCTCTCCCACCCTGGCACCTATCTAATAGTGCCTTTTCTGGAGCCCTTCAGGGTGTTGTGCCTCACTGGCGGTGCCTCCTATTAGGGTTTCCCTCCTCTCTGGAAGAAATACATTGGCATCAACCTAATGAATTTTATTATCTGAACAAATGTATCCTTGACTATCCGCATTTAACACATAAGGCATTTCAAAGGTGGTCTGTGCCACAAATCCATCAGACCCAGTTACCCCAGAGGACTAAACTAAGTAACGGTACAGCCAGGATGAAGCTAGACAAATAAAGTGTTTTAAAGACTTGGATATGGTGGGGCCAGCAGTAGTCCTAGAAGTCTGAAGCAGGTGAACTGGGGGCCCTTATTTTCCTGGAGGTAGAAATCTGGCCAGCAAGACACAGACTATGGCTAGAGTCAGCCCAGAACAAAAAAAAGCTTATTAAACTTATTAAAAGCAAAGCAGCCCTAAATTGGGATTCTGCTTGCTGAGAAATTTCCGTTTCAGCTCCTGGCTTATAGCTGTTTTCTCACTACTGGCTCAAAGAGGAACAAGAGCCCAAGTTCACCCCAAACCAATATTTCCAAGGCTTCAGACCTGGTAGAAACAGCAGTCCTTGGGTGTTCATGCCTAGGACCCTGCCTGCCTCAGTGCAGCAAGGCTGTCCTGGAGATAGGGACCCAGAAGGGATCTCCAACAAGCACAACTCTCATTCTGTAGCTCCTCAGGACTGTATCTTATGAAAGACCAGGCAGAAGCCCACCAGAAAACCAGGTAAGTTTCCAGTTAAATCCTACCTAAAGAAAAAAGAAAAAAACAGAAAAAAAATAAAGCTTAAAAAAAAAACCCAAAAACCAAAACCACAAACCACACAAAAAACAAAACAAAACAAAACAAAACAAAAACACAACAACCCAAACTCTTTGCATAAAACTTTTTGGATTCAAGAAATGCAGCACCAGTTCAAAAAGTCCAGATGCACACCCAGGAGAGGGAAGTCTACCAGGACTGGGGCAGCCTCCTCTTTTAAAGGTTATTGAGCATATTAGCAATTCTGGGTTTAAAGGGTGAGACTAACCACACATCTCCCTTAGCCTTGCACAATTTAAGAGCTATCCTATGCAAACACCCTTAAAAGTGAGGTTCCAGATCAGTGCATGTTCAGGCCAGAGGGTGTTTATATTGAGAGCTCCTCAATCTGACAGGTATCTCTCTCCTCTTGGGACTGACGAACAAACCCAATCCAGCTAAACCACGACACATGCCAGAGGCACACTCCTACCTTTCAAACTCAACATTTGCCTCTACCCAGCATGCTGCAGATAGAGAAAACATCTTCCTTTTGAACTCAGCAACTCATTTTGATTTCCCTGATAGTACCTCACCATTTCTACTCCAAGACCTTTCCCCTCAGCTTCCTCCTCTCCCCATCCAAATCACAATTTACAGTATCCTCCTATTTTTCTGTACTGTGTTTCACTTCTCCCTGCCCAGGTTTGAAGTTTGACACATAATAGGTTGAATAATAGAATGTATGAAAGATTTTCTTCTCGTGTTTTCAATAACCTCAGTCTTTTCTCAAGCTTCACTGTATTAACCAACTTTTCATCTCTAGAGTCCAACCTGTTTATACCATTGCTGCTCTCACTCCTGATAACAAAAAAAAATACAGGGCAGGAAATCTGATGTAAAACATGGAATAATAGGACAAAGAGTACAAAGGTTTTACTCAGTCATCGCATGCATGGTAGCACGTGACTGGAGAGGAAAGAGTCAAGCCTATTAGTGTGGGTAGGGTTGAGCAAATGCAGGAATAAAGATGACTGCACATGTAAACACAATATTGGACAGCATGAAATTACCTTTCTGCTAGAACCAAAGAGAACATGGAAAAGTGGAGTCAAGCCTTTTCCTAACTCTTTGCTGAGGTACAATGCTACAGCCACTCCCACCCAAGGAACATAGCAAACCTGGAATTACCTTCAGAAAGCATCATCAAGCCATAGTGAAAAAGAAAGAGTTTGGAGGTCAACACCCATCATTATCCAGCCTTTTAAGATTCATTGAGCTCAGCAAGCATCACATACCTACAAATTTTAACATTCATGGTAAAGAACCAAAATACTCAATGATCATAATTATAAAGGTCTCACCAGGACTAGTAGAGTCCTTGTGTCTAGAGGGGAAAATTAAAACAGACACTAACTACTGCTTCACCCTGATAAACGAGAACACAGAAAGTAACAGTGAAAATGATGGATGTTTTCAAATCCATCTTACTTAAATTATTATTTAAAATTAGTCTAAGGAAACATCACCAATATATAACTCAGACTTCTGGTAGGAGGCTCTATCTAAATGCTGAATCATAAATTATAAACAAGCATAAGAGTATTGGTTATCAAATGCTCTACATGAGTAATTTTTATTCATCTTAATCACAGCTAGAAGTCCAAGTAAGGAAAGAAAGAGGAATTAATGGAAGAAGCACTTGCAGCGTTTATTTGATTTTTGAGAAAAGAAACTACCTCTCAGTAATACTCACAAAGACGGGTTTCTCCAGTAGAGTTTTGTAAACAATATAGTTAGAGGGCATTGGGGGGGGGGGGGGGGGGGGGGGGGAATAATGGAGAGGACACAGAATGATAAGCCAAAATAAGCTAGCAAGCCTGTTCTCATAACTATAATCCAACCCATTTGATAATGTCTTCTTCCATTTCCATTACTTTACCATCACTCATTGCATTATGTCTAAACACAGAGTATAAACTCTTCATAATTGTGTTTGTAAAGCATTATGCATATTTACAGAGCTATCTAAATAATCTTAAATTAAGTTACAAGACAAACCAAAGACTGGGGGAGAGCCAAGTCATGCCCTCATACATAGAGGGCTGCCAGAAGAGCAAGGATAAGCTAAACTGCCCAAAAGACACAAAAGTTGTCTTTGACACACATTTGTTTTAGAAGACAAGAATCAAGAATTCAGGGATAGAGTTTGGATCAAGAATTAGAAACATCTGGTAAATTCAAGGAAGGGACAGTAATAGCACATCATCACTAGATGTATCAAATAAAGGGTCATCTGAGTACCAAGCCATGTTCAATACTCCAAACCGTGGTGGAAACAGTTCTACCCATAAATCCCCCCAAAATCCTCTCCAAAGAATGTGGAGAGGCTGGGCAGGAGATAAGTATATGCTGATTTTGATGGTGTCTTGTTGTTATGGGGTTTTTCAAGGGACAATATTGAACACAACTCCAAAACCAGCCACGCAGCAAAAATACTGTGAGCATGCCTCTGATGTGGTGGTGTTTCAGGAAGCAAGCACAGAGCTGTGCTGTAAAAAATCTCCACGTTTTTACTATGAAAAAAATTACCATTCAAATATTATTTTAAAGCAGTTTTTTATTATTGATAGAACACATCCTGTACCTCATCAAAGTAGTCTCTGTGTGCAAGTGGAGGATTGAAAGACCTTTCCAGCTGGGGCTGGAAACACGTAATTTGCTTTGGCATCCCCCACTAACCACTTCATAATGCAAAATACCATTCGAATGTGCAAAATTTAAAAATAATAAAAGCTGAAGGAATTAAACCTGTGCCTCGGGAAAGGACTTAACCTTAAAAGGACAGAACATTAAGGCTGTTTTGGGAAACTAGTGAAGAGCATTTGCAACTATACAGCATTAAGAGTTTGGGAGGAAACAATGTTTAAAGGATGGCTTACTGCCTTGAAAATATTTTTGTTTAAAAGAACAATATAAGAAATGAATTTGTGCATGTGCACGTACATATAAACACACAACTTACACATAACTTGTAGTTTTCCCATATTTGCTCAAAAGACATGGGCAAGCAAGAAACCTCCATTCCCCTTAGGTGTTATCTGGCCAAAATGCTTGCAAGTCTACCAGATGGCTCTGGTAAGGAGCAAGAAGAATTTAATAAGCATCTATCCATTTGCATTGTACCAAATCAAACTGAGAATTTGCTTGTTGCGTTAGCTGAATAAAACAGTGACATTTGTCTCAAAACTCATTATCAGTCACTCTCAGAAGAGGGACGCTGTAGTAGATGGACACGAGATTTGATCAAGCTTAGGAACTCCTACAGATGAACATACACTTCCTTTAAAAAGAAAACATATATATAAAATATGCCCAATTTGACATGTGAAGAGTTAGAGAACTTGGAAAGAGTAAGATACAAAATGCAAATAGCTGACATTTTGGAGAAACACAGCACTGGCAACACTGATCCCATTCAAAGATTTTCAGAAACCTGACAGCTCCCAAGAACAGCAGAATATCCACTGCTCTTGTGTTCCACCAAGAAAACAAAACCCTGCCACAACACATCCTGTGACAAATCAGATGTGGTAAACTGCAGATGCTACACTTATTTTGTGTACAGGACAGAAAAATACCATTTTCTATTACACAACGCATTGCTTCTGCGGAGATCCCCATGTGCTTTATCAACATTTATAAGCTTGTCCCCACAATGCCCTATAAGGTAGCAAGCTATGACCATATTCTCCTTGCTTTACAGTGATGTCCCATTTCCATAACACCATTCTTTCTGTTAAGTTCCTAATTTAAATAGCAAACCATTGATATTGCCTCAAAGCCAAAGAACTATATTTAGTGGAGGTTTATTCCAACGGATCTCAGTGCAAGGTTAACAGCTTTCACCCTCTTTCTTTATATAGGGAGGCACACTAGTCAGAAATTTTCCTGGCAAAAGTAGTCCACACAATTTTTCAACAACCATATTTAGACAACATCTTTAGCCTCTTTCTTTGAAATGATTTTTCCCATGAAATAAAGTTTTTGTCTCTGTATGTGTTGAAAAAAGGAAATAAATACTAGCTTTTTAAACTGTACCTTCCATGACATACACCAGGGAACCCACATCTCCTTCCTTGATGATGCAGCTGTCTTTGCCATATTCCACGGGATACATACAATCCACAATCTCCTGGATCTGAGACAGTTCCAGATTCTTCATGAAGTCATTGTCAAGGATCGCTTCCTTTATTAGCTCCTTGGACCTGTGGCAAAAAAATACAAGATTTATACAAGTGTCCATCAGCTGAGCTCGTTAATAGCACGTGAACTTTAGCACAACCGCACAGTGCCCCAATGAGTATTTCCTTGGCAAAAAGTTTCAATATTTTCCCTAAAAATCTGATAAAGTCCATCTGCAGAGAAGTAAAAAAAATTACAGAAATGTTAACTTGTAATTATTTTTTGTAAGTAAGTTTTAGATACATCAAGTATTGAAATATAAATAGATTTCATGTGATTGCAAGATCCTCTTTCAGCTACAAGTTTCATAGCTATAATAATACAAAAGAGTAACATAGCTACTTGAAATATCTTCCATATACAAAACTGAAAGGAAATACAAACATGAAGTTAAAGGATTTTTAACTTAGTTTATTATATTTTCTATTGATTTATACAAAGTAGAGCACACAAAAGCACAATACTGCACTGATTCTTTGAGTATTAATCAAATACCAAGGGCCGTCACATGCACGAGGGGGGTCACCACTGTTACAGGAATACCACCACCATTAATTCATTTCTTTGATGACTCAGTGGAAAATTCTGAAGTTATATTAGCATGCATAGCATTATACGTGCAGTTTTGGTTTGGCACGCCATCAGTTTGGAAGTCTGGAGTTCCTAGTAGCCAGTTTGCAAAGTCGAGTAAGGAAGGAGCTGTTTCTGAAGATACAGATTTCAGAACTCAAAGTTCACGCATTCTCTGTGAGACTACCCAAATGGGTATGTAATACAACCCGCTATCTCTACAAGTGCCTCTGCCACTGTCATGTTATGACAGAAAATGTGCAACAAAACCACTGATGTGTTTTTCCTGATTTTCCTGAGATTCTTTCAGTTTCCACAACTAAAGTGCCCACTACACAGTGAGTCACACTCAGGTAAACCCTCCCATCTTCCCTTCAGACTGTCAAGTTCAACTTCATCCATCTGCTACTGCAGCGTAACCCCCACATTACGACATTTCGCAAAAAACTCATAAACCAACTTGTGCAAATGAACAACTGAGAATGCTAAATCTAGACGTAGACCAAAACTAAAGCCCCTAAAACACCTACAGGCTGGACACCAGGTCCTCGGCCCTTTATTTTTCACTCTGCAGCTTCGCTTCTGTGGGCTGAACTATTTGCTAATGTGAACATAGCCCAGGCACATGACAGCTACCTGCAGAGCTTATGCATTCAAAAGAGTTTTACCTTTTTGAAATACGAATATGAAACGTTTTCAAAGAAAGATATATTAATGGATCATGTCTTCTTGAAAAGGAGTCAAACTGGGACTTCAGAAGTCCAAAACCAGCCAGACAGCCTTGGAGATATTATGACTGTGCTATAGTCCTTTTAAAGTATAACCCAAGGTTATATGCAGCACAGATTCAATTCGTTAACATTTAAGATGCTTTTTATGCTTTTGGTAGTTATGAGGTTATTTCAACAAAACATGCTGCTTTACATCAGAGTCCATCAGTATTGACCCAGCTGAAGCGCAGGATGGGAAGCAGACCAGACTTTGCAAGTACCGTCTGCAAGACGACACGGACTCAGACCGCTACAAAACCCGTTTGCTCTTCAGAAATTTCATTTGACTTCATATACTGTCACTCCAATTCCTTGTGCATGCAAGTAAAAACCACCAGAAAAACCTACATCTGTTTTACTTCTTACTTTCAGAAATGCAAGAAGCTGGCAATTTGTAGCGTTGACCAGATGACAGATAACACTATTTCCTTATTCCCTCCTCCTGTGCTACAGCGAGACTACGCTTTCTATGCTATGCCTTGACTCAACACTGCTCTTTTGGTCTTAGCCACCCCCACAAGTCCCCCAAATCCTCCTAACAAAGGCACTAATTATTAGCATTACTCAAACGGCCTGTCAAAGAAGAAAGCACAATAAAAGCTTTCGCATTAGTCATATCAACTAGCATTACAATTTCAGCCATTTATTTCATTCCAATGCTCAAAATGAGGCTTTCGCCTTGATAAAATAAAATCAGCCTTTCAAGTGGAGTGTTTGTAAGAATACCTGCAAGAGACCGGAGGGAATTCAGATGTGGTTCAAATCAGACCTCCCCCGTTAATTTAGAGGCCCTCAGCAAAAAACAATGCTTTTCTCGTCAGAATCGAGCACGGGGAAAGATTTGAAAAGGAACCAGGAAACTTGGTCTAAACAACAGCAAAGGAGCAGCACAGGGGCTAGGAAAATCCACTAGAAGTCTGTTTTGGGGAGAAGCAGCAAAACATACACAACATGAACGAACTTAGGAGAGCAGCCCGGCAGAGAAGGACTCGGGGGTGTTGGTTGACGAAAAGCTCAACATGACCCGGCAACGTGTGTTTGCAGTCCAGAAAGCCAACTGTACCCTGGGCTGCATCAAAAGAAGTGTGGCCAGCAGGTTGAGGGAGGTGATTCCCCCCCATCCTACTCCGCTCTCATGAGACCCCACCTGCAGTACTGCGTCCAGCTCTGGGGTCCCCAACGTTAAGAAGGACATGGACCTGTTGGAGCAAGTCCAGGGGAGGGCCACAAAGATGGTCAGAGGACTGACGAACCTCTCCTATGAAGACAGGCTGAGAGAGTTGGGGTCGTTCAGCCTGGAGAAGAGAAGGCTCCAGGGAGACCTTATAGCAGCCTCCCAGTACCTAAAGGGGGTCTACGGGAAAGATGAGGAGGGACTCTTTAACAGGGAGTGTAGTGATAGGACAAGGGGTAATGGTTTTAAACTGAAAGAGGGTAGATTTAGGTTAGATGTAAGGCAGAAGTTCTTCACTGTGAGGGTGGTGAGGCACTGGAACAGGTTGCCCAGAGAAACTGTGGCTGTCCCATCCCTGGAAGTGTTCGAGGCCAGGCTGGATGGGGCTTGGAGCAACCTGGTCTAGTGGAAGGTGTCCCTGCCCATGGTGGGGGGGGTTGGAAATAGATGGTCTTTAAGGTCCCTTCCAACCCAAACCATTCTGTGACTCTACAATTCTATGAAACTTAGGGAATTCATGAGCTTAATAGTATCATTACAGTCTAAGAGTACATCTGAACCACCTGATTCACAGCCTCTGCCCTTCGACATAGAAATATCAGAGAAATTAAAGCTCCGATGCCCACCAAGTAATTCAAACCCTTTGAATGACAATATGAAATACATCCATTAAGAGGAAAAACACGCCGGCCGGGACGTCAATGTGGCAGTTTCATCTCTACCACATCTAAGCATCTTAAAATTAGATATCTCCATAGAATGGTCTGGATAATAACTCAGTCACTCTTGAATGTAACCAAAATAGATATTATTATTTAAGGATGATTAGTTAAAATAAGACTTCAAATACAAAGAGCATAGCATGAGAGAAAAGCACCTCCAGCTGCCCATAAACAGTGCTGGCTGTAGGAACAAGCATCTTGCGACCCAACTGTGTATTTATGAGTGTATTCGCATCAGACTAAACCATGCTACAAACCTTTTCATCAGGAAGTATTCCAACCACCTTTAAAAAATGTAAATGAAAAGCTTAGTTTGATATATTTGAAAAATAGTTGATACTAAAAATACATTGTCATAGCTACAATAAGAGTAACTCTAATAAGAGAATATTTGTCACTCTAATAATTCAAAAAAATTATTCATGCAATGTAGATTACCATTCCCACATACTTGCACAGGCCAGGCCTTCAAGAGCTTCTACATTATTTTATTACACAGTTTTCTTTCAATATAATTCACAGATGCAACTTCAGGTAAATAGGTTGGGTTTTTTCTTTTATATTTATTTTTATGTGAAATGAAACTCAAAGCATATAAATTCATAGTTCACAATTATGTCATTACAAACGCTTTTCTAAATCACGCCATTCTTTAATCGTCATCATTAGTGTTTTAAAACAGCATCTATCCCAGACATGTGAATACAATCTACCTCATAATACAAAAAATGTATTTAAAATGGTCAAAAACTCACTCCTGCTATTCCAAGTGGTTTAAACAACATACTGCTGTTTCATTACCTCTTATTTTCAAATAGTATTTATTCTGTATTTTCTAACTGAAGTTTATAATAGAAAACAATCTGCAAACAAAATAAACTACAGTATTTGTAGGGGAACTATTTCCAAATGACGCTGTTTTAAGAAGGGGGCATTTTCATGAATATTTACTTAGCACTGAAGTGAATGGCTCCTAATGCAGACCGTCATTCAGAGTAGAAAGTAGTTATTGTCATCTTTACTCTCCAGAGGTAGGAACCTGGCACTAAGCCATCACTATTTTCCTGAAACATTAACGATCAAATGTGATGGAGACTTGATGAACAGTTTAAAACAGGGGAAAAAAAAAAAAAAAAAGGGCACAATGGGACAATCCTCTGCAATACATCCTTCCCCAATCAGTTTAAGTCCACCAAGGTAATTAATAAGGCAACAGTAGGAACAAGCTAATTGCACTCTAATTTGCAGAAGTCATGCAAAAAACACCTTAAGAAGTTTGCTAAAAATACATTTAACATGTAAAAACCTCTATGCCTGGTTGCAAATGCCTCTCAGAACAGAGGATATAAATGTGTCAATTCACACACTTCCTAATCCTATACTGGGGGTTGCTCCGGTCCTCCAGCCAGATCAGAGCCAGCCACCAACCCCCCCAACAAGCCAGCTTGGGATCAGCAAAATGCATGGAAAAAAATTCAGCCACTTTTTCTGTCTCAGCAGACAGGGGCTCTGCACAGAAGCCGTATTTCAGCTGTACTGGAAAAGGCTTGTATTAAAGGTTTGCCTTGTTGCAGTGGCCATAAAATGCAGAATTTGGCTGAGCATTTTGCTCAAAACCCTGCTGCTAACATCCGCTGGCTACTCAAACAAGCATGAAGGCAGAAGATAAAAATTTTGGTTTGTAGCAGATGTGAAAAGACAAAGTGAGATGTTATGCAGCCCTAGATAAGAAGCAAAGTGAATGCTACAGTAGTTTGCAACATACACAGTAAAATACCAAACCCTGTATTACAGCCTGTTGTTATCCTGACAGTAATTAACATTTTACAAAGAGCAACGAATAGTCATCTCAGGCTCTTCACCCACAGCAAAAAAACCACATTATCTATGCTAGATTTGTACCTTCGGGCACGTACGATAAATATTAGAACAAAAAGTTAATCTTCGTCCCCAAAGGTCTTATTTCAACATCGGAAAAGCCCCTTGCTGAGTTTAAGGAAGGGAAGAATTTAACTGCAGGTGGAAACACTACTGCCATATACATCGAGGGACGCTTACAGAAATGCAAAGACCTCCTCGACACTACTGTGCTGGTATAGCATCAGTTTGCAAAGGAGTTTGCAGGAACCTGAGGTTCAAAGGGAGCAGCAGTAGCTACACAGGTATCATTCTCCAGGTAATCTACTGCTGGCAAGAGTTGATTAAACAGAGGTGGATCAAGAAGAATAAAAGAAATTAAGAGTTCAATTTAGACAACACTGACACAGAGCAGCTGGAAGCAGATCTGAATTTTATGGTGTTCACAAGTATACCACCACAGCTATGTACCGAAACCATTTTAAACTACCAGAAAGAAAAATGAAAAGCAATGTGCTAGGCAGACAGGGTGGAAGATGTCTCAAAGAAGGGAAAGAAAAAGTACATTTTGTATTAATAGTCAAGAAGAATTAAAAAAATACACAAGACCTTTTCTTTAGCTGTTCCTCTCTCCAAACTTTTATTTAAAGCTTTCAATATGAAATTTTATGCCAATCCTAAGGGGAGGGGAAGGACTACTTTTACTAGAGCCTCCCCCATCAGGAGTCTGCCAACTACTACTAATGACCTAAAGCCCCATATTTAGGAGGGAAACATCTGCAGGAATTTGACCAAGCAGAGAGACAGAGCTCACTTCCAGGGCTGAAGCTTAAAGCAGTAAACTGCAGCTCCCTGGGAGATGAGAAGTCCTTATTTACTCATATGATAAACCTTGCTCAAAGCTACTACAACCAGTGGCATCTTTTTTGTGCTGTTTCATCATTGGTGTAAAAAACCAAATTAAAT
Organism: Haliaeetus leucocephalus; assembly: GCF_000737465.1. NCBI lineage: Eukaryota > Metazoa > Chordata > Aves > Accipitriformes > Accipitridae > Haliaeetus > Haliaeetus leucocephalus. Next base: position 644,688 of record NW_010972634.1, on the reverse strand, counting down.
ACACGTTAAATTAAATCCTTTACATCTATCCACCAACTAAACCTATCAAGCGTATTTATAGAAACTCATGCCCAAGCACTACTTTTTGAGGGGAGTTTCCATATCCATATCCCTCCACAAGGAATTAAGCTGATTTCAGTAGATAAGAAACATAGAAAAAAATCTGCGGCCCCTGACCCAGAATATAACAAGCTATACAAGAGTCCAGACAATCCCTACAACAACCATCTGTTTCAAATCCACACCGTGAAATGTTTAAAAGTGTTTACTTCTATAAAATGTGGCCATGGAAAAAAAAATACTTCTTTAAAAAGAGAAAACATGGCCAAGTATTACGCCTGCTCCAGATTTCCAGAAATGATTCAGCAGGATACAAATACACTGGAAAAAGTGTTAAACAGATTTTTTTTTTTAAGTTGTACTTAGACATACCTCCATGTCATAAGGCAGCATCCATTCCAAGTAACACAAAAAGCAAAGGCAGCAAGTTTCTAGCAGGTCTGGGGAAGCTCTTTGCTCAAACCCCACATTCACGGTGCTTTTAACTATGTTTTTAGCCCTTGTGTACATAAAAGAGTACATAACACTAGAACATAAACTCACACGCTGCTCTGGAATAGAATCTCAGCATTTCAGCTCCCAGTCTAGTTAACACCAAAACACTGGAGTTACCAATTATGAACCTTTCTATCTCTTTAACCAACAAAACTAAAGAAAATCCCTGATGGAAGGATGTATGTTTAATCACTGAGGACAGGCACATCACGAAAGGACAAGTTAAATAATTTGAGTAAGGTGTGTTAAAAGTTCTCTATAGAGATGCTCCCTTCCACATGGAAAAGCCCCCACCTTCTAAAAAGCAGTAAATATATAGATACAGAAGCCTTACTAAAAAAATTGCTATTGCTTACTATAAAATTATTCAATCCACCAAGTGGCCCATAGATCCTACATGTATTTATCTGCATACTTTTATCTTCTTGGCTCTATTTATGAATACTGTGGCCTGGCCAAACATACAGAGGTTCAAAAATAACAGCCAAAAATCATAAAGCCTGTAGTGCTATCAAAATGACTGTCAACAAGAGACAGCAGTCAAAATCTCTTCCTTGCACTCATCCTTTCTCAACAGGTTGTGTTACATATTGATCTCTTAGGTTCCTACGTAAGAAATAGAGGCAGAAAGTAGAACTTTCCAAGATCATTATTCGATCCATCTACTACCAACTTGAAGTCCATAGCCCTCAGGAAAGCTGTTTTTGCAACAAAAATGTTTATGTTGTTAGAAAAATTATTTGTGCCAAGTCAATCACAGAAAGGTGGAGGGTCCTCCCCGACTGCTCCAGGAGGTTTTTCATTAAAGGCACTAACAAACATCTGCAGCATAGGGCAGTATATACTTTTTGCACGACAGCAATGCAGTAGGACCTGTCGCTTTCTGGAGTGCATAATACTGGATAATGTCTTTAAATACTGAAGCCTGAAAGCAAACAAATAGATCTTCTTTTACAACTTACTGCTAGGAGCAGCACAGTACAGAAAAGCCCAGACCTTTTGGTAAAATCTGGGTTTTGTTTGGACTGTAGTGCCATTAATAGTTGATAACTCTACATTAGCTGTTTGTTTTGGCTATGGATAAAGACCACTTTGAATGTTTCTTAAATGGAATTCTAAATATAACTCCAGAGAGCTATTCTTGCCTCATTAACTGGGACTAAGAGTAGGATTCAAGTCCGGGACTGAATAACATGAAGGCCCTTAAATATACTTGTGGATTTTCTTTACAGTGCTTGCCTTTCCCACAATGTACAACCCACAACGTATCTTCAAGTTGCAAGAGGAAATTTCTGAGTAGGATCTTAAGCATCTTCAGCCAAGACTGTTACTGCATAGTTGGAAAGAAGAATATGTTCCTCAGAAGAGTACACTAAATTTTTTTAAACTGACATTTTGATTAAAGAGACAAGCAACAGGGAAAAGTAACTGTGCCCTGATCTAAACCTGTACAAAAAGAAAATAACCCCCCATTGTAATTTTTCTTGTACTTAAATACAACTTACAGTTGCAGAATCAAGTTGCTCTGTAGAGAACACATCGATCAGATAGCTCCACTTAGGATTTCTAAATATATCAGTAAAACATGCAGTTCATTTACACTGCTGTTCATTATATCATATTTTGGCATTCGACATTTAAAAAGCAAAATAATTTAAGAAAAAAAATTTTAAATCTCCTTTCACCTACGCTGAAAACTGTTGTTAGTATAAAAATACTGTAGGCAAGAGTTGGTTAACTCTTGCATTTTAATGCGTCTCACCCCACAGATCTTAATTTACCACCCTTTTCTAGGCTAGTATTTTGCATCCTACAAAAATCCAGGTTTAGATACTGGAAACATTGGCAGGCTCCATAAAAAAAAAGTCAGCTCTTGCCAACACAATTTGCCTACTTCTGAAATATCTGATACCTCCGAGGAACTCCCACTTGAGCTTCATTTTGAGAAACCCCTACCAATACCTCCAAACAGGATCAAGCCTCTACTTGATTACCTGAAGGAAATAGTAGAAGCTTTGGACAGCTAATTGTAGCTGTGAAAACACATAGCAAGATCATGGTGAAGGAGGAATGGCGTGTCTCTCAGAGATCCTTGCCCAAAAAAAGTGGTCTTTTGAGGGGTGTTATCCCAGTGCATCTAGCCGTTTTGGCGCTCACATCCAGCATGACTGAGCTGGAGACTTTTTGCACCAACAAAAATAGCAGCGAAAACATATGTACCCATATGTCGCAACTCCAAGTGATCCAAAAACAATCCAAACTCCTCCAGGAGGAGTTCAGTTAGCAAGACTGAGTTGCAGAGATCCAGACAACACGTCTTGAAGGTCACAACGATGCATCTTGTAAAGAACCACCTACTTTAAAGGCAAGAGCTTCTCCATCAATCAAACAATTATCCACGTATGCTTCCACTCTTGGCAGCTTCACACAGTGAACTCTGACTGGAGGCAGGTATGAGGAGTCTAGCTAAATGGCAACTAAAACAGTTCCCTCAAGTTTATTAGCATATTTTGAGGTCTGCGTGGCTTCATAGTGATAAATGAACATGTGGACAGAGAATTGCATTCAGATGCCCTGGAGAAGAAAGTTACTGATAGCCGCTACGGAGATGGCCTTCGCCCTGGTGGAATAAGCAGGAAATCTGCCAAGTGGATGATAACCTAATTTAAATAGATGCAGAAATCCAATTAGAGATCCTCTGAGCAGAGACAGCTCATTCTCAACTCTTGGATTAGAGGCTCTTAACACGTCGCAAGCTTTTCTAAATGCACTGTTGTCCAGGCGAAATGAATGTGCTCTGCAAAAGCACTTTGCTCCTCCCTGGCATAAGAAAATCAAAAGTGAATGCGGTCACGACAGCGTAAATATATAACTGCTTCCAGTGGAAGTTTAGGATGGGGTTTCACAGAAAATGTGATGTATGGGGAGGGGGGGAAGTGACAGAGATTTAACATCACTTACTCTGATTCACCTAACACTTCTGATGGATGTTACTGTCAGTAAGAAAGTTGCTTCAGCTCTTTTGCTTTTCAGCTGTCTGGAGAAGTCCCCAGCTTAAATGCCATAGGAGTACAGAATGCAGACAAGCGCTTGGAGCCTTTAGTCTTTTCAATAAATACTCTTAGGTATTTTAGGGAGAAATATTTCTTCCTGCTTTACAAGTCAGTAAAAGGACTGAGGTTAGCAGCCATGCTTTGAGACATAAATATTTGAAAGATATAGGGGATTATTTAAATAACATACCCCCTCCCCCACCAAGAGCCAAGGAGCAGCCCGTGGGGATTTAAAGGTGTCATGGTTTAACCCCAGCCAGCAACTAAGCACCACGCAGCCGCTCACTCACTCCCCCCCCATCCAGTGGGATGGGGGAGAAAATCAGAAAAAGAAGTAAAACTCCTGGGTTGAGATAAGAACGATTTAATAGAACAGAAAAGAAGAAACTAATAATGATAATGATGACACTAATAAAATGACAACAGTAGTAATAAAAGGATTGAAATATACAAATGATGCACAGGGCAATTGCCCACCACCTGCCAACCAACACCCAGCTAGTCCCCGAGCGGCAATTCCCCTTCCCCACTTCCCAGTTCCTATACTGGATGGGACATCCCATGGTATGGAATACACCATTGGCCAGTTTGGGTCAGCTGTCCTGGCTGTGTCCTGTGCCAACTTCTTGTGCCCCTCCAGCTTTCTTGCTGGCTGGGCATGAGAAGCTGAAAGATCCTTGACTTTAGACTAAACACTACTTAGCAACAACTGAAAACATCAGTGTTATCAACATTCTTCACATACTGAACTCAAAACATAGCACTGTACCAGCTACTAGGAAGACAGTTAACTCTATCCCAGCTGAAACCAGGACAAAAGGCAAGCACTGCTGATGTACCTACTTACAGAAGGGTCACTCTAGGATACAGCAAGCCTGAGCGGAGTTGTGGGGGCACCATCATGCAGGCTCTGTCTAGTCTGCTAATAAACCAGATCACAGCAGGGCAAGCACCTTTTGGCAGACAATATGAAATCTAAACAACCATACAGCTTGATAATGTTTAAATGGAGAAAGAACAGCAGCAGGAAGCTCATAAGGTGTCTGTGGAAAAGCAGGGAGGCTGGGACTTGTAGCAGGGCAATACCACTGACAGTTTCATTCCCTTCAAAGCCAAATCAGGGAGAGAGTGCCACATTCAAAACATTATCTTCTAATTCACATTTCTGCTGCATGGGCATTGACTGTCACTATCCTGCTGAGCTTTGAAGAATATCCCGACAGCAACTGCCTCATGTAAAATGCTTTTTCGTTCAGAAACGCTCTTTCTAATCTTGTTTTAGGAAGGCTACTAAGAATCCCAGGCTTGCGATGCTGCCTTTGGCTGTAACCAAAAAAAGGTACAGTAATTCTGAAGCAGAAAGGACACAGGCTTTGGCATTGTCCTCACAGAGGGGCACTGGGAGTAGGACTGTGGTCCCACGGCCACAGCAAGGATGCCCAGCTACAAAGCAGGCATCAGAGCAGCACAAGGCGACCACCTCCAGAGAAGCAGTCTTCTCACAACATGACCCCAAGCTCGGAAAGTTGCAGCCTCAGGGCAAAGTGTTCACAAAGTCTCAGACTACCTAGTAAAGAACAATCTACAGGAGGCAAGAGGAGATGTGCTGAAGATTCTGAGAAATTTCCCTAATTCCCATGAACTATACAAGAAAAACTCTAGGGATACCTGCAACCTATTCCACCCCATCCAGCCACAAATAAACACAAGTCAGAAAGAACTTAAAAGAATTGTTTTGAAGATTAATAGTGACAATGATGACATCAGAAGAAGGGCACCAAATTGAGATGGAAGGCAAGGAAAAGATGAAAAGCTTTTAAGGACTTTAGGAAACAGCCCTTTTTTGATCAAAGTAACTGTCCTCCAGAGGAGCTGAACGCTTTCAGGAATTTCAGCCCCAAAGGATACTGAAAGGGAAATGTCATATTTCTTGCAAATGGGAGGGTATTTTTCGACAAGCAGCATACTAGTAACCTCACATTTCACAGCATCACTTGTCTTCAGAGAACGTTAACGGGAATGGACAAAATACGAAAGTAAAAGAAGGATGCAGCAACACAAACGCATACTGTCCAGGTAAAGCTGAGGAATGGCATGCTCACCAGGGAAATAATCCTGCTGAGCAAGTTTTGGAGATCATTCAGGAAGGCAACCTGCCCCTATGAGCAGTTGTGACCTACCAGTGTTACAGCCTAGTAAGCCATAATTCCAGCATGGAAGATGTCAAGGTTTTCCCAAGGGAGTGCTCTCCTCTTTACAAACGGGACCATTTCAACGAGAAACAAGAGCACTGCTTGTTTCTTGAGGACAGACAGCAACGTGCATTAAGCAAATTACTATTCTGCCTCCTTCGGCAAGCCAAGAGAGCCATTCCTTTAATAACACAGGAATACTTAGGATTCATTCTGTTGAGACACAAGTGATGGGAAGCATATGTATTTGCCATCACAGGACAGGCTCTGCAGACAGTGAACAAGGCTCCTTTCTCAGAGACAGGGTGCGTGAAATGTACCTGCAGCTTGTCACTCTCACATTGGGGATGTGGGGAATTCCCTTTTAACCATGGCACATGCAAAGACTATGGGTGAACATGGGATGGGATTATACAAGCATAATGGAAAAGGAGACAAGACACATACTGATTTGCCAGTAGGTAAATCCACGAATGCATACAGCAATGATGATTTGAAAGCGCAAGGAATTACATGATAGAGAAAAGATCAAGATTACTCCAATTCCACTGAGAGGAATGCAAGACAGCTTCAAAAGCTTTAGGAAGGACTGTATCTTTAATCTTCAAGCCTCTGAGATGGTCACCTTACACAACCTCACGTGGTAGGGCCTGGAAAACCAACCCACCATTACAAATGATGCCCTGGATCCAGGATTTGTTGCATCAGCTGAAATCCAACTGAAGACACCACTTAGCCACCAGTATCCCATACTTCAACAATGCTGCAAGAGTGCTAACAAGAACTCAGTCATATACGTTTCTCCCAAAATATTTTTAATGTGTGACGTGTGTCAGATCAAACTGCTTGCTGTGTACTGATTTAACAGCACCTACTACAACATATGCTATAGCTATGGGCAGTTACCAACGCCCTTGCTCTCCATAATTTAGAATAAAAAAGTGCTGCCAGTCTGCTGCTGAGGTCCTCAGCAAAAAACCTTTTGTTCACAGGAAGGATCTAAATGGGGGCACTGGAGAGAAGAAACAGGTCTCGAGGCCGAGAACTGTGACAGAACAGATAAGCCAGAAGAGGGCACAGAACTGAGTTACCTTTATCTGCATCATTTGAGCAGAAAAATAAGTTTGCTCACATGCCTAATGTACTTCTATGATTATTTTCTTTTCCTTGCATTAATATCTTGTACTTACTCTCCAATTTCCCATGACCCTTATGTCTCATCATCTTCCCACACCACCTTCAAACTCAGAAATGCTTGCTCCCATTACAAAACTCTGGATCATCTTCCTTTTTTGCCTGAGTACCTTACTTGAAATTCCTAGCGCATCGCACCATCATTTTGTTTTCTCTTTCCTTCCACCATCTTCCCAAATAGTTTCTCCCCTCCTGCTCCATCTAAAAGTTCCTGCCCCTTACTATTTCCCTGCTTCCACCAGGCAGTCGAGCAAGCAAACAGCAGCAAAAGCAAACCAGAAACTGCAGCCTGCAACAGAAGAACAGAAAGCCGAGCCCCGGGCCACGAGGCAAAAGTCTGAAGGAAGACACAGACAGCTTGGAAATGGGGCTGCAAGAAGCCAGAAGGACCCTGAGGGTTTAATGTGGAAGAATAGGAAAGGAAGAAGGAAGTAGCAGAGGTACTTGCATCAGATTTGGTGGAGAAGGGGGGAAAAAAACACACAGAAAAAAGCAGAACAGTAAATCAGAGTATCACAATAAGACGGAAACAGTGGTCGTTCTGATATGGCACGCATGGCTCTCTAGGGAAACAGTTTGCTTCCTCTGTCCGAAATATTTTACAGGACTAGCAATGCAGTTTTGTTCACTTTCTGAAAAGCACCACTACAACTCTTCCACATTTTGTGTTTGATCCACGCTCTGCAGGCTGCATTTAGGAAATATTTACATGAAGGAATACACAGAAAGAGCTAACAAGAGATGGAGAAAATGTGCGTGCCAAGGAGCTGAGTTATTTTGGTATAGGAAAAAGGAACTACTGGAGAGAGCTGAAACAATTTCAGATGCAGTTTAACCCTGACAGACCTAACAGTGTTACTTGAAAGACATTTAAGTGCATTTTAAAGATGCTGAGACAGTTCTTTGCTTCAAAGTCAAAAGCAGATACAAGCTCTTTGCATATATGCTAACATACCATATATTCACGAGCAGAACATGATTACAAAGATAAGCCCAAGTGTGTGTTAAACCAATGAACAGTGAAAGTAACTGGCACTGAAACTCCTGAAAAAACACCTCCCTTTAGTGAGTTTATGGAACAAAAACATACAAACCTTTGAAGTCAGTGAGCAAATAGCAGAACTTTCAGTACTTTTCTTTTAAATCTAAATTCAGCCAATTATCTCCTCTCAGCTAGCAAACAACAACAGCAGCCAGAGCTAAAGGAAAACTTGGTGACAATCCCAAGAAATAGCAGCCGATTTCTATGCACTTCGTTGTTTGTCTAGGGACCTGCACTTTCACGTCTGCCTTTACAGCAAGTTTGAAACATCCTTTATTTTCAATGGACTTCAGTTTATTTACCCTTACGCACACTCCGTGTAGGTCACCCACTGGGTTGTGCAAGATTCACCTATCTTAAATGATATACCTCTGCCCACTTAAAACATTTTTAGCTAGCTCTGATACACAAATAGATCTTTGGAAATGCACTTTAATTTTACCTGTGTCCCTATGAGACAGATTCACTCCAGAAATGAAAACTCCTGAGTTTCCCCATTACGAAACACTGAGAACAGGCATCCATCTCTTCCAGCTGAAGTAACTATTTAATTTTACTTGCTTGTGTCAGTTTTCCCCCTCTATTACAATAATAAAGCTACCAGCTATTTAATCATCTTTAACCCTGGTGTCACTTAGGACAAAAGCTCTCTAAAATACTAGGTGTAATGTTCCTAAACAGATGCTAAAAGCAACATTAAGATTTGGGTTCCCGTGGTTTTGTTTCTCTACAGCGTAAGATTTCAGTAGTTGGCAGCATTAACTTCACAAGGTGCTCAACAAATCACAGCATTTCTTTCCTACTATACTGTAACTCATACAAGTACTCTTGCTCAAATCCAAGGCAAGAGACCCTAGGAACACAACAGTCAGTTTTCATCTGCTGGTTTTATGCTTATGTATCTGCATATTTTTTTTGGCAGTGATCTGACAGAGCTGGTATATATGGTGCTATTCTGTCCAAATCCTACTTGGACAATATGCCTTTCTGCTCAAGGAATAAAATATAACAATTCCTATATATGGTGGTTAATAAATCTGCATGCTACTTTCAGGGGGTTTTTTTGCCATAGAGATACAATGCTGTTCTATTTATAAAGGTCAAGTAAATTGTATGCAGTTTGTGGAGCCCTAACATCTCTGTCTTATTAAAACAGAATATTTTATTTAGACAGCCCCTTTCAGAGAGAGAGAAAAAAATTCTCAGAATAATGTCTTTCCCCCTCCAATCTGAGTTAAGGTATGTACGCAATTTTGTGTACACTGAGGAGAACAGAAATACAAGTGTTATTTGTTCTTCACTTGAATTATAACAAATATTATTTTTTAAACACTCTATAACATTTTTACAGGTTGTTTGGGTAAGCCACAGCTATAAATCCTGCTTGGCTGTCAAGCAAGAAGAAAGCCTTGCATTATTTTGTGGGCAAGGAAATAAACTGCCAAAACCAGCAAAGGGGTTAACTAGGGTTTAACATGCTTAATCTGGGTCCCTGGGACAAAATCATTGCCTTCAGCCATACCTCTGCCATCTTCCCGTACTGGAATAATGCCCCAATGATTGATACTTTCACACAAATTATGGAGGAGGTCAGACAAGGATTCAACAACATAGGAAGATGACAATGCTCACATCTTCCTCAGTTTTGTTAGAACCAGCTAGACATTTTTTAACCTTTATCCAGTGAACAACAATTTCAAAATAAACAGGTTTTATGGTCATACTGATGATTATGCCACAGTAAAATGCAGAGAGGCCTGTGTGTGATACCGCTCAAATTACACAGCTAATAGTACCTATGGAGATGCTAGCACCGCAAAAAGCCCATTCAGGACTCTGAGGAAGGCAGCAAGTGAATGAGCAAACATTGAAATCCCATCTAAACCAAACCCAATTACAGCATTTACAGTTAAACGCTGTGACTTGCGTTGAAACCACAATACATAAGAAATTCCTCAACTGAACCTGGTTGGGAAACTGAATTCCTGATGACACTTCATCTCTGATATTCTCCTACTATGGCCTCTAAGGTCCAGTGAATGCCTGAGAGCTGAGGGCTGTCCTGTGCCATCGAACCAACATCAAAGAACATGAGTGCAATCAAAAATGCAGCTGAGGAAGGTACCTCCCCTAGTTTCAGTTTTACAGTTGTCATATTTCTCCCCCAAGCAGTTCAGAGAAGTCTGTAAAGGCAAGAGAGGTCAAGGAGAACAAAGAAGTGCCAGGCAGAATTACTACTTGCAGGTGCTCTAATTTCATTTTTTTGGACAGATATGCCCAGCACAGCCAGCTGGAAGTTAAGCAGCAGAAATCCCAAGTGACCATCTATACCTTCCAAGAATCAAGCTGGGCTCCACATAGCTTTTAGACCAGAAAAACAAACAAACAAAAAACCATACAAAAAGTTTCTAATCTGAATTTTAACTATTCAAAACTGTCAGCTCTTCACAGTCGGCATATCTCTAATAGACATAAACCCAATTTTAAAGGTTGTTGTGTGATTTACTCTCAGGTTAATAGGAAAAGAAAACCTTAAATAAATCTGTCATTAACCTGTATCTGTATTAAGTTTTGTTATTTAGGTGGAAACTTGGGGAAAGCTTCTCTGCCTCTGAAAATCAATGCCCCTTAAATGAGAGCACCAGAATTTTAAGTGTCCTGTTTTTGTTAAAGACTATGCCTTGTAGTTTGCTCTTTAATTAGGAATGAAACCTAATTTCTAATCACCAAGTGCTCATGCTTACAAAGGAATTATAGTTAACATATTCTCTGGGATATAAAAATTAAGACTTTACAAATGCTGGTTAATCAGCACTGAAAGCCAGATAGATCAAAGCCTGCAATGATGGGGCAGACCAAAGCTTGTGCTGGACATAATTCTCTCCTCCTCAGGTACAACACAGGGTGCCCCAAGCTGCCCAACTTCTTGTAAATTAGGAGGCAAAACCATATGAACAGCACAAGTATGTCTGAAAAGGAAAAAATAAAGGAATAAACTAACTTCATACTGCACTCTGGCAACCCTTGAGGTTGCAAGAAGCACTTTATGTGGGCAGATGATATCCTCCTTGTCAAACGCAGAAGAGGATTGTTGCGTATCTGCAGACTCCCTCTCCAAATCTCTTCTGGCAAGACAACTACACTATTTGCTTCCTTTAAAAAAAAATTAAATTTATGCAGACATGAATAAAGGGCTAACCATACAATTAGTAGCAACAGTAGTGCCAGGAAAAGAGCCTGCTGCAAGATAAAAAAATGTGATGTAAAAATGCATCATATAAGGGAAGATGCTTACTTCTTAGCTCATACTTCTTATATGTATCAATAAGGCTTTGGTCACGGAGAAGAGTTTTGGAGTGGGTTAGGGTTTGGGTTTTTTAAAACACTAACTGTTCTATACCTAAAACAGCCTATGGATGTAGTGCTAACAAAGGGCTGAGGACAGAGAACAAGTCTGGACACAGAGACTGTGTGCCTAAGAGCTTGCCTTTTTTTATTTTAGCTGTGACGGATGTCCTTTTCCTACCACTCAGAATTACTCTTTTTGCAAAGAACAGAAGCCACGAACAGCCAAGACATTTGCAGACAGTATAAAAAGCGGTTTTGAGGGTGTGAGGGGGAGGGTCAAAAGCAGAAATCTGTCTATTTGGCACCTAAATATAGCCCAGTTAACTCAGCAAACATTTTTCTCTACTACATGCTATTTTGTCTATATTTAGAGGTTGTAAGGAACCAGCTGTAGCATCACCATTTTATTACAGTCTCTGATGGGGAATTTGCTTTTGTTCCCCAGAACAAATCTCTGCCATTAAGTGACCATGACCACTCACCTGAGTCTTGGGTATAAATATTAAGTTTCCAGCTAAAGCACCAGCAGTAAGGATGAGCTCTTAACCTTAGCCTTACATGAAGGAGCTCTGCTCAGCTATGCCTGGCTGTGAACCAAACCTCTAGTAATCAAAGAGGACTCATCAGGAGGCTGCTATTCCAGATAGGCAACAGGTTGATTAGTTATTTCATTCAACACAACACAGCTGCCACTAAAAGACAGGTTTCAACCAACTGCATTCAGAATGGAGGCTGCTTCTAAGAAAAGCCTTTTTGGTAGTAAACAAAACTAAGTTTTGGCACTTTGAGATTCTTGTTTAAAAAGCATTATAACCCTCCAGAGTGTTTTTGCCTTTTTTTTCTTTTATAATAGGATTGCTTACCTGGACACCTGTAGTATGTAGAGGAAAAGTTTTTTTGTGATGAAAATTACCATACATTAGGATTAGGGCTACACAGAAATTTTTTTTTCCATAATCACTTAAATCAAACCTTGCCTGCTGAAGTTTAATCATACAGACAAATCCCTCTCAATGCAGCATCTGATTTACCTCTTTAGATGAGTGCACAAATAGACAAGTGATTTAACTTCTCAGAATCCCTCCCTGCACAACAGATACTTTTTAAAAAGCATAGGCCACGAGCAACAAAAAAGATAGCTTTTTACTCAAAAGAAACCCATACTCTACAATTTTTTCTCCAATGCTTTCATGCTAATTTGCTGAGGTAGCTGTCTTTTATTCTCAACGTACGTACTGCAGGAAACTGCACTTGAGTCTACAAAGCAATCCAGAGAAAATGGTATCAAGGCACTGAATGGCTGTGTCTGAGCAATCTCAAGATTGCCAACACAAATAGATAAAAAACCAGACTTTTAGGTCTTCCGAAAACGTGTAGAGCACAAGAAAGGTTTAAAACAAGCAGATGATATTGATGGAAAGGAGAAAACCTGTACAGCAGCGTAAGAGAGAGAGGCGTAGCGCTGCTAGTCTGCCAGCGGTGGATCTGAAGCATCAATGGGGGATGTTCAGGCTCCATGCTCAGGACTTGGCAGCCTTCAGTTCTGTCTTGCCTGTCTCTTGGTGACCTGAGGGATTTGATGTCAGGCTGCAGACACTTGTGATTTAGGGTGTGATGGCCCCTCTCACCTCTCATATTTTGTACTGGGAAGTCAAACAGAGAGCCAAGGCAACCCTGAAGGAGCTACAGAACAACCAACACGACATCAGCTTAGCTCTTTTGTGCATCATATTCTTCAACTGAATTGATAAAAATTCCATTAAGAAGCTTGGAAAATGCATGGAATATTATCTCCCCATGATATATAATTTCTGCAGTATGAACAAAGTAAAAAAATATTTCAACTGCTGACCAACAAAATCAGAATAGGTAATGGAGCTGAAGGCTTACAACTATGCAAGCACAATATGTAATTTTTTTTAAACTTCAGGCACTATTCAGGAGCTAGCATCTAAACCTCAGAAGGCTCCTCCAGCATACATTAGAACTTAAATACCTATAAAGATCCTACCTTCTTGGTACGTTACGCAAGCATCCACATTTTACATAGCCGTCTTGACCGTCCTTAAGACATCTGCTTTACTTCAGTGCCTAAGTCAGGTTGTCCTAACTTACACTTCCAGATCCTATACCATGCAAACAGGGTGCCAGTTCATGAAGCTTTACATCTTGTCTGCTACATATTCATAAATTTTAGCATCAATTTAACAATTCTGCCACAATGCTCTGGAAGATTGTTTGGCTGTATTTAAATGGTAGCCTTCTTCAGTACTAGCCCCACAGCCAAAATTTTTGTGGCCACTAAATCCAGTTAGCTTAATCAAATAATGTGGCTCCAATTTATAACATTTGCTCATCACAGACCGCATCAAGAATCTTTTGTCATGGAAAAAGTTGAAAAACCAAGTGGAAACAGGTTCATTTGATTAAACCTGCAATTGAAAGAGTCCTGTATAGCTCACAGATGGAACTTCCAGTCAAAACAAGGACAGAGAAAAGAGCCACTGTGCTCCAGAAGTAAAATTTGAGTGACATGGACTCATGTCCCTGGCTCTGCCCAATTTCTGTCAGGTCCCCCATGCGTTTGTCCCCACTAATCTGATGGGGCAGCCTCACTCTCTATGGAAGCTTTTCCATTTGTACCTGCAAATACTGGGATAATGTCTTAACCCAGGTTTATACATCCTAAGCGATGCTCTAAATATCAGGCTAGTGGTTTCCTACTTGAGCTCTTTTTGGGTTTCAAATAAAAAAAAATTAAAAAAACCTACCTGTTCTGTCTGTGCAAGAGTAATGCCACAAAATCAAAAAGCTGAGATTTGCTTGATGATGCCCCTTCTGGACTTACTTTGCCTACCTAAATAATGGTAACAGTCATCCTTGTACAAAGTCCAAAGGAAAAAAAAAGTTGGAGATTTAAGAGGGAAGTGATAATTTGTTCCTAGTCATGGACAACACATGCTCTTGAAGTACCTGCCACGATGGTTGATGAGAAAATAACAACACTTGCAAAGCAGAAGGTTGAGCAGCTGCTTTCTGCACAACAGGAGCAGAGGTCAGGTCTGCCATCATACAGAGCCAAATGTCATTTTCCCCAGTGCCTAATCCCTAACAAACAGCGGTGGCACACATAACATACCTGCATTCACAATTACTGCCTGATGCGCTCTGGTATTCAGGCTTGCCATGCCTGCAGAAAACACTCCTTGACAGTGCATGCCCTCCTGCAGGCACATTAATAAATCTAGCAAATGAATGGAGGGAAATAAGACAGATAGTTAGCGTTCCCTTGGGACTCCTCTAATGAAAGACTGCTGGGCCACAATACAATATCCACCCCGCAACAGATCACTGCGCTGCTGCCAAAAAAAGGCCACATGAGCTCTTCCTGCCAAGGCAAGCTGCAACTCTAAGATACCTTGTCAGAGTCAGTTAAAAAGCAGCAAAATAAGAGAGTTGCACCACCTGTGTCCCTTCTCCAAGCAGAAGCATCGCGAAACTTCAATTACCTTCCCGCAGCAACAAGTCTAATTTCAAGTGGCGAGTCAGAGGCTGTGTCTTCCTTTAAGCAATACCCTGAACCAAGGTAACATCAAGTAAAACCAGAGTATCTGCCTTATTTAATTTCTCCCAACGTACTCATTATCATGGTATCTGAGTACATCTGTGTTTGGGTATACTGCTAATAGAGAAAAGCCATCGCCTCTCCACACTTCATTTCTCTCCTGTGCCTCGCAGAGCTAGGCTTCTACTGGGAAAACAGAAAGCAATCAAGTATCTGATGAGTAGGAGATGTGTTCTCCCCTTTGTACAACTGCTGTGTTAACAGGATTTAAATGTGCAAAGAAGTGTAAGGAAAAAACCTTATATATATATATATATATTTATATATACACACACACACTCCAATTCAACTAGTTTTTAAATACCTAGCAAGTTTAGGTAAATAGCACCATTCGAGCTCTCAGACACAAGTTATGCATGAAGGTATATCCACACACATTTCTAACTAAGATTTAGCCCACTCTTTTGTCTGTACACTCCCCACCAGCTGAGACGTTGCTGTTATTTGGTCCATGGGCAGCACTGTAATAAGGACAAGTAATAACAAATGCTAAAACGCAGCGTCCTGGAGCTGGAGCAGCACTTCATCAAGCAGCACACAAAGACATATTGAGTCACTGCAGGATGACACTCAGCCATCGCACGGCGTGCGCCATGATGTTTTGTCAATACAACTCAAAGCCATTACCACTAAACACCCAACACCAGATGCTCTCTTGCTTTGTGTCCTTTTTGGAGCCAGTTCTTTAGGGCAGGGGACATGTATTATCTGTCTTTCGGCTGAGCTGAGCAAGGTGCAGGCAGCTGATGTGATAGAATTGCTGTTTGCCCAGGGGACGTCACATCTTATCAGTCACAAGTCGACCGATTTTATACAAACTGGCACACTAGAAAAGCTGGATTGTCAGGAAAATCAAGACTCCCATGGTATCTTGTGCTACAGCCACTGCAGGCTCTCTGCGTCCTGATGTATAGAGGAAACAAGGCAGGTTTTTTAGGGAGATGTAAAGTCTGGACCCTATCAGATGGGACAGCTTTGCAGAAGGAAGAGCTTTGGGGTTAAGAGGGAAGAGAAGGGCAAGCATCCATAGGAAGAGAGAAAAATCTTGGGCAGAAGAAGGAGGAGCAGGAACCAGAGACCCAGGGAAGTAAACAAAGGCTCAGAAGAGAAGGGAGAAGAGGATGGTGAGGCCTTTCCTGGGAAGAGCAGTCTGCCCTGCCATGGTGGGCAGAAAAGACAGCGGCGTGAAGGCAGAGGGCTCTGGGAACACAATGCCAGAGCACATGCCACAAACGGGACAGAGAAGACACGCAGAGGACCCCAGCGGGAACCTGGAAGTGGAGATGAAGGGAACAGATGCAATGAATTCAGCCCACAGCAACTGCAAATCGCAATATTCCCTCATTGCACAATCCCACCTTGCAGATTCGTATCCAGCTGCAGGTCACTGCAGAAAACTGGAAAGGAAGCATCATTACCTTTCCCCTCCGCAGCCCCCTCTTCCACAATGCTTGAACGCTCAGTTTTTCCTCCCCCAATTCTTAAAGCAGGAAGAGAGAGCAAAGAAACCCTACTGCCTCCTTTGCCTCTTCCAGCCTCTTCCCCAAGTCCTTGCTGCCGTTCGCTCCACACCCCTCTGTAGCCTCTGGAGCAGGATCCAGCTGCCTAGCCAAAGACAGTGGAAGTGAGCTGCTGTTACTGCAGCTATGGTCTTGATGACAGCTATGTCAAACAGCCCTGCTGAAGACTGCGTGTCATTTATCAGGTGTCAAAATAATTTCGCCGTTTCATTCATTAAATATATATATCAAACTACAAAACGCAGTAGCTGCCTGAAGATGTGTATCTCCTCTGCGTGATCAAGTTTAGCCACCGTTAAATCTCATGTGTAACCCCTTATAGGTTTTCACTAATTTAAGCAATACTGAAACTTCAAGGCAAAGAGGTGGACACTAACTCCACTGCGTACATATTTCCAACTCAGAAAGGCAAGTGCCAGATCTTCCATTTCACCTAAAGGAAGTTCTCAGGTTTTTAAGAGTCACGATTTTCAAAGCATCTCTATAGCTACTAAGTCAGCTGTTGTTTCCAACAAGCATAAACCTATAGCTGAATGCCAGTATTTGCATCACATTTCCTTTATCCACACCTTCGTTAAGTGCTTGTCTATTGCCTTGATGTGCTGTTGCCTGAGTCATATGGCAATTGATTTCTTCTATTCATCAGAAATGTTACCCACCAAGAAAGTTATTTTGCTCATTTAGCCTGTGGACTACAAGAGCACCAATGAATTCCCCTCACCTGATGGATCTCTGCACACAATTGACATCAAATAGGCAGTTTAAATAGTAACAAGCACTGACAGATCCCAGGGACCCACTTACACTGGGAGCAGGGAGCAATGGCTTTAGATTTTCATCACATCCATGTCACCAGTTATTCACTCCTTTGCTCCTGAATCTGAATGATACTCTGTGGCTGCTAAACTGCAGAAGCCAACAGCACTTCAACATTCCCAGAGCCCAACTGATACCTGAAAACATTCCATATACCCCACCGATATTAAAGCATGATTGTTTTCTATCCTAATAAAATCCATCTCGTAGTATATTTGTGTTAATGCAATAGTCCCATACATGTGGATAAGTACATATGTGCACATACACAATTGTCATTATATATATTTCTGTTGAACCTGAGATACCACATTAACACAAAGTATGCATATATTTACAAGACTCAAGTTTCATTTTCGGTCAACCTAGACAGCTACATTATGGTTTCTCCTATTTGTTCAGATCACCCACAACCACCACCTCACAGAATACTAAATAAGTGAACAAAATGAGCTGGCCTGGCTGGATAGTTTTTTAATCCACTTCAAGCCCACGTCGCAGAGCCAGTCCACAGCTTTCCTGACACAGTTTGTGTGTTTAACAGGAAACACCTCCAATAAATATGCTCACAAACCAAATCAAAAAAGGGAATTTTGGAGAAAGAAACACAGCTCCAGGCAGGAAAAGCATTGCAGTATGATGAGGGGCTTTTTTTCAGTGATATCCTACTTCAAGATTGCTGCTAACAAACAAGCACCAAGTACAGTCCAAATATCCCAATCCTTTGCAATTTTAAAGTCTGGGAGCCCATTTTCTACTTTGAAACCAGGCACCAGTGTTCAACTTTGGCTATACGTGCTCAGGCACTAGTTTCCAAGGAAACCAGTGACTGCATGAGCACTGCAAAATGCAAGTCCTGTACTCGCTGTTTCACAAGTACGCTGTAGCTATCCCTGTGACACAAACCCTTTCAGTCAGGTGCTTTACCACTGTTTCTAAAAGACCTTAATACCATTTCAGACATTTAGGATGTCAGTATATACAGTACATATCCAAGCAACGTGCACACTTGCAACCAAACCACTTTCTGCAGATGTTGAGAGAAGAAGAACGGAATTACTTGCATTGTTTTAGGCTCCAATGTAGCAAACACTTTTGTTTTTTCCTGTTCTATCAGCCCTTCAAAATAAAGACAAGCTACACAAAACGTGAATGTCAGGGTCTTCTCTGCCTGCATGTACCCCTTAGAAATGGTGAAACAACAGATGAAAAACACTTATACAAGTATTTATCCTTTAGCCTGCTACAAATGCAAGTATTTTGGCACCATGAAAGCCAAAAGAGAAGCAATAGCAGCAGCACAGGCAGTAAGGAGTGTCATTTGTGACAGCAAGTGGTATTTAAACCACCACCATCTCCACTTCAAAAAGCACAGCTCTCCAGGATGCCCTACCTTAAGGTAAGGTTCATATTCACTGACTTCTGAAATCTTAGCATCCCACAGTATCTATCCCAAGCAGGATAACCAAAGGAATAGGTACATATCAAGTCACGGTGTCCTTTTTAACTCTCTAAAGGAGCAATTTTTCCCCTTTGACTCCTATTTTGCACCTGGTGGTCAGTGAGACAGCGTTTAGTAAAGGCATAGAGTCCACTTGCCTTCCCAGTGAGTCTGCAACACAGGTTGCTGCGAGCAGCTTTCTAGTGTAAATTTGGTGCTACTACATACATTTTTGCTCAGTATCAGCGCTCTGATCGGCGGGCCGGGGGGTTGATTCATTTCAGACAAGTAAGATGCATGCTGTGTTTAGGAACACAGGCTACTAAAGCTCAGGACTACTTTCACAGAGAGTCTGAAAGACATGGTCTGGGACCTCGTTTTCTGTTGATGTACTTTACTTTAAAACTATCCACCTACAGCATTCACCCAGTAATACAGGTAAGAGGAAAAAAGTGAATTCTTTAGAAAATGAATTTATGGAGATGTATTACAATTAAAGAAAATAGTTTCTATGTTAATGACCACCTTCATTTAAGTGCTATTAGCTTGCTTAAAACTAATTTACTTGCTGAATAGTTTTGTTTTGCATATAACCACCATAAAGATTTCAATATAGTTTCTGAACAGAACTGCTTCGCTTTAAAACACAGTGTACGCTAAACCCCTAAAATTAATATCCGAAAGCAGCAGAAATTCAGAGAAGTATGTCTTGCTTATTGCCACTAAGCAGAACTAAAAATAATTGAAACTGCAGCAATGTTTAATCTTGCTGTCACTCATCAAAGCAAGAATCAGAGAGAAAATGACAAAACAAGTGCGTGGCTTTAATAGCTTTGTCCAGTGAATTGTTTTTTACCTTCCTTTGAGTAACACACCTCTGGTCCTTAGAGTTTACATTCAGCATAAACATTACCTGACGAAACAAGTGTACTTCAGAGATGACCCAGAACACTACTTGCCAATAGAGAAAAACCTCTGTCCTCTGCATAACAACTAAATACAATAATTATTCCTTAACCACCACTAGTAACCAAAGCCTCAGAAGGCTGAATTACACAAAGAAAGAGCCAAACTACCAGCAATCTCAGGCTTGCCACTTCACAATGCATTAAGCAGCACAGACTCCAAGGCGTGAGTCATACGTGTGCCTCTTGCGTAAAGGAAAGCCCCATCCACCACCACCATCACTGCTAAGCCAGACCTGTCAAAACAGAGTAAAATAACATTTGACTGACTTGCATTCCTCACTATCCTTGACACGGTGCATGTTAAAACTTCTGTCAGGGAGCGTATCATCCTTCACAATAAAACCTCATCCCTGTGAAGCGCAAGGAGGCTCTGCTCTCAGCCCTTCTGCGCAAACAGAAGTGGAGCAAGTTGGGTGTTTGGGGAGTCAAAAGAGGAGACGGCTCACAAGGCAACTCTGCCAAGCTGCCTTGGCCAGCCGTAGAGATGAGAGAACTTTAGGACTGGGCTGCTGGGTAGGCAACAAGTCCTACGTATCCGGATTCAGCAGCACTTGCTACAGGAGCAGGCTGTCCTTCACAGCGTCCGAGAACTTGTCCGTGCAAATCAGCCAGCTGAAGCCAAACACAAAAACCATGATGCGGTTTGAGTGGCACCACACTGCTAGAATAGCAGGAGAAAAGTTGATCTGCCCCCTTGACAGCCGCCGAGACAAGTGGAAAGCTAGTCAGCGGAGCCTAAGGGAGATCATTCCCCAAGGCAACGCTCTTGGCCACGTCTCATACTGTTGGGCACGGCCTCCTTTCTCACAAACCTCCCACCAGTGGAGAGACACTGCCCCATCACCACTCGACACATATCAGCAAAGTCCTAACCCCCTAAATCCTGCATACCAAAAAACCCCACTGACATTAATGGATGTCAGCGTTTAATCAAGAATTAGCAGATCTTTCCAGGCGTGTAAATTATTTTTCAGAACAATGTCAAACTACATTCAGATGGAATCAACATTATATCGCATAGCACATAAAAGCAACCACAGCAGTTAATTACTCTCAAACAAATGATAAATGCATTTAAATTGATTGCTGGACACATCATACTGAATTACATCTTGATACCACAAAAAAATTTAAGGATGCACCACTACATCTATTGCTGCTGACTGCTTTTGATATGGTGTTTTCTGCAGCGTGACACCAAAACCAGAAAGTTACAGGACTTAAGAGGCCACCATCCCTCGTCTGATTTCACAGCTCCTGTCCCATATTTCAGGAAGCAATCACTGCAGGAGGGTGTCTCAGTTCCTGATTACAGGTCCCTCAGTCATCTCAACCATCAGTTTCTAGTAGTTAAATTATGTTGCAACCATCCTCCAAATTATTTTAGAAAGAGGAAAGCATGGGGTTTAAGAAAAGAGATGGGGGGTTTTGGTCATTTTGAGTTTTTTAGAACTATAGTTTGAACATTTTAATTAATGATCGGCTGCTGGGTGTTGCAGCATACATACCATTTACAAATACCAGCACATAATTTTATGCACTCTAAATATGAAATATTTCATATATTTCTGGAAGTTTTATTACTATTATGAGCACATAAAAATATGCCTCTAGTCCACAGAAGATGTGCACATTTGCCTTCAAAGACCAATTTAGCTGTTGAAGGGATTTTGTTAAATCTCTTGTATGTATGTTGTACTTTCCCTAAGGCTATACAACTAAGTTTTTTTTTTTATTTTTTGTAACCAGAACTTTTAAATACGACTCACAGGCTGCTCCTCCCCACAAAAACAAATCTCTGGGGTTTTGGCAGATTCCCCAACTTTACATTCAAAGCATTCCTAAGTCTGTTAACTCACAAAACCAAGTTATTTTTCACCTCACTCAACATTTTCTATAAATGACACAGCATTTTGCCATTATCTCAGTTAACGACAGGACATACACCACCTCTGATGAGAGAAGTTCGGGCTGTATACATTTCTTCACGCTCACGAGCTCTCCGCTTTGTTTTACTCTGCTTCTAATTTTTTTTTTCCCTTCTGGAAAACAAAACATGCTGCTTACACAGTCTTCCAAAAAAGCATACAGCTGTTGCCAATCACCAAACAAAACAGCCTTCTAAAATTGAAGTCCTGGGTATTTTCCCGTGGCAAGCAGAATATAACGAAAGGGAAGAGACGAGAGTTACAGCTTCCTAGTTAAAAAGGCTATTATTTGGTCTGCAGCTCTGTAAAATCTTAATTGGACTAACAGTTGGTACGAACTCGGTCTCACAGTATTCTTTTCATGCTGACAGGCTGTTAGCAGCCACGATATATCCTGCAAGAGGTCAAAGGTGTGGAAAAACAAACAGAGCAGCAATTTTAGAAGATGAAGAGAAGATAAGGATTTGTCACGACATTTTTCTACCATGGAAAACGATGCAGCTTTCTCCACAGTCTGTGCCCACTTACTCCAGTCACTTCTTGCAAGTTATTTCCTTTGGGGGGAGAAAGAAAAAGCCGCTTATTTTAGAAAACTGGCTTCTAGTTACTTGAATACAAAGACTGATAAAGATGCCAATGCCTGACTTCTCTCACTGGTCTCATAACTTGGAAGAAAATGGCAGGATGTGTCTCTGCACAGATTTTAGCTATAAACTCCTCATGTGAACCCAC
The DNA here is from genome assembly GCF_000737465.1 of Haliaeetus leucocephalus. NCBI lineage: Eukaryota > Metazoa > Chordata > Aves > Accipitriformes > Accipitridae > Haliaeetus > Haliaeetus leucocephalus. Next base: position 622,274 of record NW_010972634.1, on the reverse strand, counting down.
AAAGTCCCATTTCACATAAAAAAAAAAAAAAGTTTAGATGCAAAATAAGCCCAAGCCTGCAACAGCAACTAAAACTCCTAATGCTCTGGAACAGGTATTTTTTTAAACTATATGTATCTTAAATGGTGGGGTTCATGTGCAAGGTAAGATCTTGCAGGAAATTTAATGGCATTTTTTCCATATGAGGCAATTAAATTCAATTTCACACTTAAAAGCCATTTGGAGTTTAACCATTTTATAACCCAGAATCTTCTACGTGGAATCACAGCAGCTTCCACAGACACTTAACCACAGAGTCAGACCCACAGGTATCAGAAGTCTACCATCGCCCTCATGATCACTCCTCCTCCTTTCTAACAGATCTGCAACTACTACTGATCCTACCAATCTCTGCCCGCCTTAGGTGCTCTACCAGATCAGGAGGAGAGACCCAGCACCACTTAACTGCAAAAAACCCACAGTCTACCAAACAGCTGAAGGTTTTCGGTGTGTCCTCTTGGTGCTCCTACTTCTGTATAATGCTGGAAAACAGGCTGATACTTTGGTGGCTTGTCAGAACCAAAGGTTGGAAGAGTCACTGACGTTTGGCATGAATGGGGCAAAAAAGTCAACCCTTCTTTGTGTATTTCGGTAGTTCCTGTTCTGCTTCCAGGTCCTCTCCACCTTAACCTCCAGTACCACTGCAAAAGGTTATCTTGAACCTCAAAATGTCATCAAGATTGTGTCACGTTTGATTAATCAAGACAACGACCTCCCCGCAACCACACACAAGCACTATGTAAGCCATGTTTGCAACTGCATGTAGAAAAGCGTAAGAAAAATCAAAATCTAGGTATTAATGATCCCAAATAAACTAAACCAGTTGTGCTTCCTCACTCAGTCTCCCAGGTGCATCCACCACTAACAGAGCAGGCGATCTGGACTGTATTTTAATCATGAGAACTACAGGTAAGCAAAATACACGGTTCACGTTTTCCTTTGCTTAGGTAGCCACGTCTTCTTTTCCATTGGGATGCTCAAATTAAAAGTGCTCATCAGTGCAGTTACGGATTTAGGCAAGCACCCAAAATGACCGCCTATCACCAGAAGACATCGTGTTGCCTCAGTAAGTGTCCATCCTTGGGCATGAGGCATTGAGGGCTTCTCGTTACCATAACATGATGGCTCAAACAGAAGAGCGAACGCTTCTTAGATCAACGTTCGCTCCTGAAGCTGAGCATGTGTCTCTTTTCCACCTCTGTGATTAAGGTCTAAAGCTGCAAGTTGACTTAAATATTGTAGATAGTATTAAGAGTATTGACCGTGGAAGGTCAATATGAAATACTCCCTCAGGCGGGTGGCATGTTACGCCCCATATGAGACTATGGCAAGGCATTTGCGCAATGAGCAATTAAAATTCAAGCTGGAAAACGTTAATTCAAGGCTTCGTTAGGCTTCCTATATATTTACGGCAGACGCTCCAGGCTTTTCTGCTGATACCTGAAGTGCTTCCCTGAGCTCTGGGGGGCTCGAGTTGCACTTCGGGGGCACCAGGGGGTAAACGCACGTATGGGCCTGACAGAAAAGTAAGTATTTTTGGATGCGATACTCTGTCCTATAGCTTAACTGAGGAAATTAATGCCTCCGGGCTGCCTTACCCCACCTTAGCCGTTTACCAGCCACACCACAGCTTGCACTGACC